>NW_025334895.1:3500402-3818620 GCF_020171115.1 Neogale vison | reverse complement strand
ACACATCCTAGAATTTTCACCTGAGCACAGATGCATCCCTGTCGTGAGAACTTACTGTAGCACAGTTCCCTCATATATTGGAAGTGTTTTGAGAAGAGGTAGACACTGTGGAACATCTCCGGTGTTGTAATTCCAGTATGCATCATAGAGTCCTATGTGCCTTACCCTGTACTTGACTCACGGTTTGCAACTGTCTCTCGGTCCGTCCTTGTTCTATCTTCTTTCCTCCACTGGAAAGACACTGTGAGAAGTGACATTCCGCATGAAGGAGTATCCCTTACACAGAACTTGCTATAGTCCAACGGTTAGACGTCGGAGACTGGAAAGCTATGTGCGTCTACTGCGATTACCACAGAGTCAGTCCCCAAAGCTTCCTACTTTAACAGACGTCAAACTCCAGTGAAGCCCTCCTAAAGCACACTTCCCTCTCAGTGTTGGAAGCGTTTCAGACGCAGAAACTAAGTGCGGATCACCACTGGTGGTGAACATCCAATATGTGTTTGGCAGACTTAAGCGCCATAGCCTGCCCTTTACTCACAGTACCTAATGTGCCCGTAGTCCGTCCGTGTTCTACCTTCATTCCTCCAAGGAGGAGCACTGTTATGAATGAGTACGCCCCTGAAGTAGGTTCCCTGAGCAGATACCTTCCTTTGCATCCCCTCTAAGGGGCCTGTATGAGACACTTCATGATTGCTTCCCAGACACATCCTAGAGTTTCCATCTGAGCACAGATGCATCCCTGTCGTGAGAACTTACTGTAGCACAGTTCCCTCATATATTGGAAGTGTTTTGAGCAGAGGTAGACACTGTGGAACACCTCCGCTGTTGTAATTCCAGTATGCCTCATAGAGGCCTAATTGCCTTACCCTGTACTTGACTCACGGTTTGCAACGTTCTCTCTGACCGTCCTTGTTCTATCTTCTTTCCTCCAGTGGAAAGACACTGTGAGAAGTGACTATCCGACTGAAGGAGTTTCCCTTAAAAAGAACTTGCTATAGTCCCACTGTTAGACGTCTGTGAATGGAGAGCTATGTGCGCCTATTGCGGTTACCACAGAGTCAGTCCCAAAGCTTCCTTCTTTAACAGGCGTAAGACTGAAATGAATTACACCAAAAGCACACTTCGCTCTCAGTACTGGTAGCGTTTTGGACGCAGAAACAAAGAGCGGATCACCACTCATGGGGAACATCAAATATGTGTTTGGCGGCTTAAGCGCCATAGCCTGCCATTTACTCACAGTACCTAATGTGCCCGTAGTCCTTAACTGTTCTATCTTCATTCCTCAAAGGAGAATAGCTGTTATGAATGAATACACAAGTGTAGTAGGTTCCCCGAGCAGATACCTTCCTTCGCATCCCCTCTATGGGGTCTGTATGAGACACTTCATGATTGCTACCCAGACACGTCCTAGAGTTTCCAACTGAGCACAGAACCATCCCTGTCGTGAGAACTTACTGTAGCACAGTTCCCTCATATATTGGAAGTGTTTTGAGCAGAGGTAGACACTGTGGAACATCTCTGGTGTTGAATCTCCAGTATGCATAATAGAGGCCTAAGTGCATTACCCTGTACTTCACTCACGGGTTGCAACGTTCTCTCTGCTCCATCCTTGTTCTATCTTCTTTCCTCCACTGGAAAGACACTGTGTGAAGTGACATTCCGCATGAAGGAGTTTCCCTTAAAGAGAACTTGCTGTAGTCCAACGGATAGACGTTGGAGACTGGCAAGCTATGTGCGTCTATTGCGGTTACCACAGAGTCAGTCCCAAAAGCATCCTTCTTTAACAGACGTAACACTGCAGTGAATCCCTCCTAAATCAAACATCCCTCTCAGTGTTGGAAGCGTTTTAGACGCAGAAACTAAGTGCGGATCACCACTTATGGTGAACATCCAATATGTGTTTGGCAGGCTTAAGCGCCATAGCCTGCCCTTTACTCACAGTACCTAATGTGCCCCTAGTCCGTCCGTGTTCTACCTTCATTCCTCCAAGAAGAAGCACTGTTATGAATGAGTACGCACCTGAAATAGGTTCCCTGAGCAGATACCTTCCTACGCATCCCCTCTAAGGGGCCTGTATGAGACACTTCATGATTGCTACCCAGACATGTCCTAGAGTTCTCAACTGAGCACAGATGCATCCCTGTGGTGAGAACTTACTGGATCACAGTTCCCTCATATATTGGAAGTGTTTTGAGAAGAGGTAGACACTGTGGAACATCTCCGGTGTTGTAATTCCAGTATGCATCATAGAGGCCTAAGTGCCTTACCCTGTACTTGACTCACGGTTTGCAACATTCTCTCTGACCGTCCTTGTTCTATCTTCTTTCCTCCAGTGGAAAGACACTGTGAGAAGTGACTATCCGACTGAAGGAGTTTCCCTTAAAAAGAACTTGCTATAGTCCCACTGTTAGACGTCTGTGAATGGAGAGCTATGTGCACCTATTGCGGTTACCACAGAGTCAGTCCCAAAGCTTCCTTCTTTAACAGACGTAAGACTGAAATGAATTACACTTAAAGCACACTTCGCTCTCAGTACTGGTAGCGTTTTGGACGCAGAAACAAAGTGCGGATCACCACTCGTGGGGAACATCAAATATGTGTTTGGCGGCTTAAGCGCCATAGCCTGCCATTTACTCACAGTACCTAATGTGCCCGTAGTCCTTAACTGTTCTATCTTCATTCCTCAAAGGAGAATAGCTGTTATGAATGAATACACAAGTGTAGTAGGTTCCCTGAGCAGATACCTTCCTTCGCATCCCCTCTATGGGGTCTGTATGAGACACTTCATGATTGCTACCCAGACACGTCCTAGAGTTTCCAACTGAGCACAGAACCATCCCTGCCGTGAGAACTTACTGTAGCACAGTTCCCTCATATATTGGAAGTGTTTTGAGCAGAGGTAGACACTGTGGAACATCTCTGGTGTTGAATCTCCAGTATGCATAATAGAGGCCTAAGTGCATTACCCTGTACTTCACTCACGGGTTGCAACGTTCTCTCTGCTCCATCCTTGTTCTATCTTCTTTCCTCCACTGGAAAGACACTGTGTGAAGTGACATTCCGCATGAAGGAGTTTCCCTTAAAGAGAACTTGCTGTAGTCCAACGGATAGACGTTGGAGACTGGCAAGCTATGTGCGTCTATTGCGGTTACAACAGAGTCAGTCCCAAAAGCATCCTTCTTTAACAGACGTAACACTGCAGTGAATCCCTCCTAAATCAAACATCCCTCTCAGTGTTGGAAGCGTTTTAGACGCAGAAACTAAGTGCGGATCACCACTTATGGTGAACATCCAATATGTGTTTGGCAGGCTTAAGCGCCATAGCCTGCCCTTTACTCACAGTACCTAATGTGCCCCTAGTCCGTCCGTGTTCTACCTTCATTCCTCCAAGGAGAAGCACTGTTATGAATGAGTACGCACCTGAAATAGGTTCCCTGAGCAGATACCTTCCTACGCATCCCCTCTAATGGGCCTGTATGAGACACTTCATGATTGCTACCCAGACATGTCCTAGAGTTCTCAACTGAGCACAGATGCATCCCTGTGGTGAGAACTTACTGGATCACAGTTCCCTCATATATTGGAAGTGTTTTGAGAAGAGGTAGACACTGTGCAACATCTCCGGTGTTGTAATTCCAGTATGCATCATAGAGGCCTAAGTGCCTTACCCTGTACTTGACTCACGGTTTGCAACGTTCTCTCTGTCCGTCCTTGTTCTATCTTCTTTCCTCCACTGGAAAGAAACTGTGAGAAGTAACATTCCGCATGAAGGAGTTTCCCTTAAACAGAACTTCCTATAGTCTATCAGTTAGACGTTTGAGACTGGAAAGCTATGAGCGTCTAATGCGGTTACCACAGAGTCAGTCCCAAAAGCTTCCTTCTTTAACAGACGTAACACTGCAGTGAATCCCTCCTAAAGCACACTTCCCGCTCAGTGTTGGAAGCGTTTTAGACGCAGAAACTAAGTGCGGATCACCACTGGTGGTGAACATCCATTTTGTGTTTGGCAGGCTAAGCGCCATAGCCTGCCCTCTACTAACAGTACCTAATGTGCCCGTAGTCCTTCCCTGTTCTATCTTCATCCTCAAAGGAGAAACGCTGTTATGAATGAGTACGCACCTGAAGTAGGTTCCCAGAGCAGATACCTTCCTCCGCATCTCCTCTAAGGGGCCTGTATGAGACACTTCATGATTGCTACCCAGACACGTCCTCCACTTTCCAACTGAGCGCAGACGCTTCCCGGTCGTGAGAACTTACTCTAGCACAGTTCTCTCATATATTGGAAGTGTTTTGAGAAGTGCTAGACACTGTGGAATATCCCAAGTGTTGAACTTCCAGGAGGCATCTTAGAGGCCTAATTGACTTACCCTGTACTTCACGCACGGTTTGCAACATTCTCTCTGCTCCGTCCTTGTTCTACCTTCTTTTCTCCACTTGAAGACACTGTGAGAAGTGCTATCCACCTGAAGGAATTTCCCTTAAACAGAACTTGCTATAGTCCAACGGTTAGACGACTTTGAATGGAAAGCTATGTA
This sequence comes from Neogale vison, assembly GCF_020171115.1. Taxonomy (NCBI): domain Eukaryota; kingdom Metazoa; phylum Chordata; class Mammalia; order Carnivora; family Mustelidae; genus Neogale; species Neogale vison. The sequence continues at coordinate 3,814,085 of NW_025334895.1, read as the reverse complement.
CGCCTATTGCGGTTACCACAGAGTAAGTCCCCAAAGCTTCCTTCTTTAACAGACGTAACACTGCAGTGAATCCCTCCTAAAGCACACTTCCCTCTCAGTGTTGGAAGCGTTTTAGACGCAGAAACTAAGTGCGGATTACCAATGGTGGTGAACATCCAATATGTGTTTGGAGGGTAAGCGCCATAGCCTGCCCTTTACTCACAGTACCTAATGTGCCCGTAGTCCTTCCCTGTTTTATCTTCATCCTCAAAGGAGAAACACTGTTATGAATGAGTGCGCACCTGAAGTAGGTTCCCAGAGCAGATACCTTCCTCCGAAACCCCTCTAAGGGGCCTGTATGAGACACTTCAAAATTGCTACACAGACACGTCCTACACTTTCCAACTGAGCACAGACGCTTCCCTGTCGTGAGAAGTTACTGTAGCACAGCTCCTTCATATATTGGAAGTGTTTTGAGAAGTGGTAGACACTGTGGAACATCCCATGTGTTGAACTTCCAGTATGCATCATAGAAGCCTAAGTGCCTTACCCTTTCCTTCACCTACGGGTTGTAACATTCTCTCTGCTCCGTCCTTGTTCTATCTTCTTTCCTCCACTGGAAGGACACTGTGAGAAGTGACATTCTGCATGAAGGAGTTTCCCTTACACAGAACTTGCTAGAGTGCAACGGTTAGACGTTGGAGCCTGGAAAGCTATGTGCGCCTATTGCGGTTACCACAGAGTCAGTCCCAAAAGCTTCCTTCTTTAACAGACGTAGCACTGCAGTGAATCCCTCCGAAAGCACACTTCCTTCTCAGTGTTGGAAGCGTTTTAGACGCATAAAGTAAATGCGGATCACCACTGGTAGTGAACATCCAATATGTGTTTGGCAGACTTAAGCGCCATAGCCTGCCTTTTACTCACAGTATCTAATGTGCCCCTAGTCCGTCCGTGTTCTACCTTCATTCCTCCAAGGAGAAGCACTGTTATGAATGAGTACGCCCCTGAAGTAGGTTCCCTGAGCAGATACCTTCCTCCGCATCCCCTCTAAGGGGCCAGTATGAGACACTTCCTGATTGCTCCCCAGACACATCCTAGAATTTTCACCTGAGCACAGATGCATCCCTGTCGTGAGAACTTACAGTAGCACAGTTCCCTCATATATTGGAAGTGTTTTGAGAAGAGGTAGACACTGTGGAACATCTCCGGTGTTGTAATTCCAGTATGCATCATAGAGTCCTATGTGCCTTACCCTGTACTTGACTCACGGTTTGCAACTTTCTCTCGGTCCGTCCTTGTTCTATCTTCTTTCCTCCACTGGAAAGACACTGTGAGAAGTGACATTCCGCATGAAGGAGTTTCCCTTACACAGAACTTGCTATAGTCCAACGGTTAGACGTCGGAGACTGGAAAGCTATGTGCGTCTACTGCGATTACCACAGAGTCAGTCCCCAAAGCTTCCTACTTTAACAGACGTCAAACTCCAGTGAAGCCCTCCTAAAGCACACTTCCCTCTCAGTGTTGGAAGCGTTTCAGACGCAGAAACTAAGTGCAGATCACCACTGGTGGTGAACATCCAATATGTGTTTGGCAGACTTAAGCGCCATAGCCTGCCCTTTACTCACAGTACCTAATGTGCCCGTAGTCCGTCCGTGTTCTACCTTCATTCCTCCAAGGAGGAGCACTGTTATGAATGAGTACGCCCCTGAAGTAGGTTCCCTGAGCAGATACCTTCCTTCGCATCCCCTCTAAGGGGCCTGTATGAGACACTTCATGATTGCTCCCCAGACACATCCTAGAGTTTCCACCTGAGCACAGATGCATCCCTGTCGTGAGAACTTACTGTAGCACAGTTCCCTCATATATTGGAAGTGTTTTGAGCAGAGGTAGACACTGTGGAACACCTCCGCTGTTGTAATTCCAGTATGCCTCATAGAGGCCTAATTGCCTTACCCTGTACTTGACTCACGGTTTGCAACGTTCTCTCTGACCGTCCTTGTTCTATCTTCTTGCCTCCAGTGGAAAGACACTGTGAGAAGTGACTATCCGACTGAAGGAGTTTCCCTTAAAAAGAACTTGCTATAGTCCCACTGTTAGACGTCTGTGAATGGAGAGCTATGTGCGCCTATTGCGGTTACCACAGAGTCAGTCCCAAAGCTTCCTTCTTTAACAGACGTAAGACTGAAATGAATTACACCTAAAGCACACTTCGCTCTCTGTACTGGTAGCGTTTTGGACGCAGAAACAAAGTGCGGATCACCACTCGTGGGGAACATCAAATATGTGTTTGGCGGCTTAAGCGCCATAGCCTGCCATTTACTCACAGTACCTAATGTGCCCGTAGTCCTTAACTGTTCTATCTTCATTCCTCAAAGGAGAATAGCTGTTATGAATGAATACACAAGTGTAGTAGGTTCCCTGAGCAGATACCATCCTTCGCATCCCCTCTATGGGGTCTGTATGAGACACTTCATGATTGCTACCCAGACACGTCCTAGAGTTTCCAACTGAGCACAGAACCATCCCTGTCGTGAGAACTTACTGTAGCACAGTTCCCTCATATATTGGAAGTGTTTTGAGCAGAGGTAGACACTGTGGAACATCTCTGGTGTTGAATCTCCAGTATGCATAATAGAGGCCTAAGTGCATTACCCTGTACTTCACTCACAGGTTGCAACGTTCTCTCTGCTCCATCCTTGTTCTATCTTCTTTCCTCCACTGGAAAGACACTGTGTGAAGTGACATTCCGCATGAAGGAGTTTCCCTTAAAGAGAACTTGCTGTAGTCCAACGGATAGACGTTGGAGACTGGCAAGCTATGTGCGTCTATTGCGGTTACAACAGAGTCAGTCCCAAAAGCATCCTTCTTTAACAGACGTAACACTGCAGTGAATCCCTCCTAAATCAAACATCCCTCTCAGTGTTGGAAGCGTTTTACACGCAGAAACTAAGTGCGGATCACCACTTATGGTGAACATCCAATATGTGTTTGGCAGGCTTAAGCGCCATAGCCTGCCCTTTACTCACAGTACCTAATGTGCCCCTAGTCCGTCCGTGTTCTACCTTCATTCCTCCAAGGAGAAGCACTGTTATGAATGAGTACGCACCTGAAATAGGTTCCCTGAGCAGATACCTTCCTACGCATCCCCTCTAAGGGGCCTGTATGAGACACTTCATGATTGCTACCCAGACATGTCCTAGAGTTCTCAACTGAGCACAGATGCATCCCTGTCGTGAGAACTTACTGGATCACAGTTCCCTCATATATTGGAAGTGTTTTGAGAAGAGGTAGACACTGTGCAACATCTCCGGTGTTGTAATTCCAGTTAGCATCATAGAGGCCTAAGTGCCTTACCCTGTACTTGACTCACGGTTTGCAACGTTCTCTCTGTCCGTCCTTGTTCTATCTTCTTTCCTCCACTGGAAAGAAACTGTGAGAAGTAACATTCCGCATGAAGGAGTTTCCCTTAAACAGAACTTCCTATAGTCTATCAGTTAGACGTTTGAGACTGGAAAGCTATGAGCGTCTAATGCAGTTACCACAGAGTCAGTCCCAAAAGCTTCCTTCTTTAACAGACGTAACACTGCAGTGAATCCCTCCTAAAGCACACTTCCCGCTCAGTGTTGGAAGCGTTTTAGACGCAGAAACTAAGTGCGGTTCACCACTGGTGGTGAACATCCATTTTGTGTTTGGCAGGCTAAGCACCATAGCCTGCCCTTTACTAACAGTACCTAATGTGCCCGTAGTCCTTCCCTGTTCTATCTTCATCCTCAAAGGAGAAACGCTGTTATGAATGAGTACGCACCTGAAGTAGGTTCCCAGAGCAGATACCTTCCTCCGCATCTCCTCTAAGGGGCCTGTATGAGACACTTCATGATTGCTACCCAGACACGTCCTCCACTTTCCAACTGAGCGCAGACGCTTCCCTGTCGTGAGAACTTACTCTAGCACAGTTCTCTCATATATTGGAAGTGTTTTGAGAAGTGTTAGACACTGTGGAACATCCCAAGTGTTGAACTTCCAGGAGGCATCCTAGAGGCCTAATTGACTTACCGTGTACTTCACGCACGGTTTGCAACATTCTCTCTGCTCCGTCCTTGTTCTATCTTCTTTTCTCCACTTGAAGACACTGTGAGAAGTGCTATCCACCTGAAGGAATTTCCCTTAAACAGAACTTGCTATAGTCCAACGGTTAGACGACTTTGAATGGAAAGCTATGTACGCCTATTGCGGTTACCACAGGGTAAGTCCCCAAAGCTTCCTTCTTTAACAGACGTAACACTGCAGTGAATCCCTCCTAAAGCACACTTCCCTCTCAGTGTTGGAAGCGTTTTAGACGCAGAAACTAAGTGCGGATTACCAATGGTGGTGAACATCCAATATGTGTTTGGAGGGTAAGCGCCATAGCCTGCCCTTTACTCACAGTACCTAATGTGCCCGTAGTCCTTCCCTGTTTTATCTTCATCCTCAAAGGAGAAACACTGTTATGAATGAGTGCGCACCTGAAGTAGGTTCCCAGAGCAGATACCTTCCTCCGAAACCCCTCTAAGGGGCCTGTATGAGACACTTCAAAATTGCTACACAGACACGTCCTACACTTTCCAACTGAGCACAGACGCTTCCCTGTCGTGAGAAGTTACTGTAGCACAGCTCCTTCATATATTGGAAGTGTTTTGAGAAGTGGTAGACACTGTGGAACATCCCATGTGTTGAACTTCCAGTATGCATCATAGAGGCCTAAGTGCCTTACCCTTTCCTTCACCTACGGGTTGTAACATTCTCTCTGCTCCGTCCTTGTTCTATCTTCTTTCCTCCACTGGAATGACACTGTGAGAAGTGACATTCTGCATGAAGGAGTTTCCCTTACACAGAACTTGCTAGAGTGCAACGGTTAGACGTTGGAGCCTGGAAAGCTATGTGCGCCTATTGCGGTTACCACAGAGTCAGTCCCAAAAGCTTCCTTCTTTAACAGACGTAGCACTGCAGTGAATCCCTCCGAAAGCACACTTCCCTCTCAGTGTTGGAAGCGTTTTAGACGCATAAACTAAATGCGGATCACCACTGGTAGTGAACATCCAATATGTGTTTGGCAGACTTAAGCGCCATAGCCTGCCTTTTACTCACAGTATCTAATGTGCCCCAAGTCCGTCCGTGTTCTACCTTCATTCCTCCAAGGAGAAGCACTGTTATGAATGAGTACGCCCCTGAAGTAGGTTCCCTGAGCAGATACCTTCCTCCGCATCCCCTCTAAGGGGCCAGTATGAGACTCTTCCTGATTGCTCCCCAGACACATCCTAGAATTTTCACCTGAGCACAGATGCATCCCTGTCGTGAGAACTTACTGGATCACAGTTCCCTCATATATTGGAAGTGTTTTGAGAAGAGGTAGACACTGTGGAACATCTCCGGTGTTGTAATTCCAGTATGCATCATAGAGTCCTATGTGCCTTACCCTGTACTTGACTCACGGTTTGCAACTGTCTCTCGGTCCGTCCTTGTTCTATCTTCTTTCCTCCACTGGAAAGACACTGTGAGAAGTGACATTCCGCATGAAGGAGTTTCCCTTACACAGAACTTGCTATAGTCCAACGGTTAGACGTCGGAGACTGGAAAGCTATGTGCGTCTACTGCGATTACCACAGAGTCAGTCCCCAAAGCTTCCTACTTTAACAGACGTCAAACTCCAGTGAAGCCCTCCTAAAGCACACTTCCCTCTCAGTGTTGGAAGCGTTTCAGACGCAGAAACTAAGTGCGGATCACCACTGGTGGTGAACATCCAATATGTGTTTGGCAGACTTAAGCGCCATAGCCTGCCCTTTACTCACAGTACCTAATGTGCCCGTAGTCCGTCCGTGTTCTACCTTCATTCCTCCAAGGAGGAGCACTGTTATGAATGAGTACGCCCCTGAAGTAGGTTCCCTGAGCAGATACCTTCCTTCGCATCCCCTCTAAGGGGCCTGTATGAGACACTTCATGATTGCTCCCCAGACACATCCTAGAGTTTCCACCTGAGCACAGATGCATCCCTGTCGTGAGAACTTACTGTAGCACAGTTCCCTCATATATTGGAAGTGTTTTGAGCAGAGGTAGACACTGTGGAACACCTCCGCTGTTGTAATTCCAGTATGCCTCATAGAGGCCTAATTGCCTTACCCTGTACTTGACTCACGGTTTGCAACGTTCTCTCTGACCGTCCTTGTTCTATCTTCTTTCCTCCAGTGGAAAGACACTGTGAGAAGTGACTATCCGACTGAAGGAGTTTCCCTTAAAAAGAACTTGCTATAGTCCCACTGTTAGACGTCTGTGAATGGAGAGCTATGTGCGCCTATTGCGGTTACCACAGAGTCAGTCCCAAAGCTTCCTTCTTTAACAGACGTAAGACTGAAATGAATTACACCTAAAGCACACTTCGCTCTCAGTACTGGTAGCGTTTTGGACGCAGAAACAAAGTGCGGATCACCACTCGTGGGGAACATCAAATATGTGTTTGGCGGCTTAAGCGCCATAGCCTGCCATTTACTCACAGTACCTAATGTGCCCGTAGTCCTTAACTGTTCTATCTTCATTCCTCAAAGGAGAATAGCTGTTATGAATGAATACACAAGTGTAGTAGGTTCCCTGAGCAGATACCTTCCTTCGCATCCCCTCTATGGGGTCTGTATGAGACACTTCATGATTGCTACCCAGACACGTCCTAGAGTTTCCAACTGAGCACAGAACCATCCCTGCCGTGAGAACTTACTGTAGCACAGTTCCCTCATATATTGGAAGTGTTTTGAGCAGAGGTAGACACTGTGGAACATCTCTGGTGTTGAATCTCCAGTATGCATAATAGAGGCCTAAGTGCATTACCCTGTACTTCACTCACGGGTTGCAACGTTCTCTCTGCTCCATCCTTGTTCTATCTTCTTTCCTCCACTGGAAAGACACTGTGTGAAGTGACATTCCGCATGAAGGAGTTTCCCTTAAAGAGAACTTGCTGTAGTCCAACGGATAGACGTTGGAGACTGGCAAGCTATGTGCGTCTATTGCGGTTACAACAGAGTCAGTCCCAAAAGCATCCTTCTTTAACAGACGTAACACTGCAGTGAATCCCTCCTAAATCAAACATCCCTCTCAGTGTTGGAAGCGTTTTAGACGCAGAAACTAAGTGCGGATCACCACTTATGGTGAACATCCAATATGTGTTTGGCAGGCTTAAGCGCCATAGCCTGCCCTTTACTCACAGTACCTAATGTGCCCCTAGTCCGTCCGTGTTCTACCTTCATTCCTCCAAAGAGAAGCACTGTTATGAATGAGTACGCACCTGAAATAGGTTCCCTGAGCAGATACCTTCCTACGCATCCCCTCTAAGGGGCCTGTATGAGACACTTCATGATTGCTACCCAGACATGTCCTAGAGTTCTCAACTGAGCACAGATGCATCCCTGTGGTGAGAACTTACTGGATCACAGTTCCCTCATATATTGGAAGTGTTTTGAGAAGAGGTAGACACTGTGGAACATCTCCGGTGTTGTAATTCCAGTATGCATCATAGAGGCCTAAGTGCCTTACCCTGTACTTGACTCACGGTTTGCAACGTTCTCTCTGTCCGTCCTTGTTCTATCTTCTTTCCTCCACTGGAAAGAAACTGTGAGAAGTAACATTCCGCATGAAGGAGTTTCCCTTAAACAGAACTTCCTATAGTCTATCAGTTAGACGTTTGAGACTGGAAAGCTATGAGCGTCTAATGCGGTTACCACAGAGTCAGTCCCAAAAGCTTCCTTCTTTAACAGACGTAACACTGCAGTGAATCCCTCCTAAAGCACACTTCCCGCTCAGTGTTGGAAGCGTTTTAGACGCAGAAACTAAGTGCGGATCACCACTGGTGGTGAACATCCATTTTGTGTTTGGCAGGCTAAGCGCCATAGCCTGCCCTCTACTAACAGTACCTAATGTGCCCGTAGTCCTTCCCTGTTCTATCTTCATCCTCAAAGGAGAAACGCTGTTATGAATGAGTACGCACCTGAAGTAGGTTCCCAGAGCAGATACCTTCCTCCGCATCTCCTCTAAGGGGCCTGTATGAGACACTTCATGATTGCTACCCAGACACGTCCTCCACTTTCCAACTGAGCGCAGACGCTTCCCGGTCGTGAGAACTTACTCTAGCACAGTTCTCTCATATATTGGAAGTGTTTTGAGAAGTGTTAGACAATGTGGAACATCCCAAGTGTTGAACTTCCAGGAGGCATCATAGAGGCCTAATTGACTTACCCTGTACTTCACGCACGGTTTGCAACATTCTCTCTGCTCCGTCCTTGTTCTATCTTCTTTTCTCCACTTGAAGACACTGTGAGAAGTGCTATCCACCTGAAGGAATTTCCCTTAAACAGAACTTGCTATAGTCCAACGGTTAGACGACTTTGAATGGAAAGCTATGTACGCCTATTGCGGTTACCACAGAGTAAGTCCCCAAAGCTTCCTTCTTTAACAGACGTAACACTGCAGTGAATCCCTCCTAAAGCACACTCCCCTCTCAGTGTTGGAAGCGTTTTAGACGCAGAAACTAAGTGCGGATTACCAATGGTGGTGAACAGCCAATATGTGTTTGGAGGGTAAGCGCCATAGCCTGCCCTTTACTCACAGTACCTAATGTGCCCGTAGTCCTTCCCTGTTTTATCTTCATCCTCCAAGGAGAAACACTGTTATGAATGAGTGCGCACCTGAAGTAGGTTCCCAGAGCAGATACCTTCCTCCGAAACCCCTCTAAGGGGCCTGTATGAGACACTTCAAAATTGCTACACAGACACGTCCTACACTTTCCAACTGAGCACAGACGCTTCCCTGTCGTGAGAAGTTACTGTAGCACAGCTCCTTCATATATTGGAAGTGTTTTGAGAAGTGGTAGACACTGTGGAACATCCCATGTGTTGAACTTCCAGTATGCATCATAGAGGCCTAAGTGCCTTACCCTTTCCTTCACCTACGGGTTGTAACATTCTCTCTGCTCCGTCCTTGTTCTATCTTCTTTCCTCCACTGGAATGACACTGTGAGAAGTGACATTCTGCATGAAGGAGTTTCCCTTACACAGAACTTGCTAGAGTGCAACGGTTAGACGTTGGAGCCTGGAAAGCTATGTGCGCCTATTGCGGTTACCACAGAGTCAGTCCCAAAAGCTTCCTTCTTTAACAGACGTAGCACTGCAGTGAATCGCTCCGAAAGCACACTTCCCTCTCAGTGTTGGAAGTGTTTTAGACGCATAAACTAAATGCGGATCACCACTGGTAGTGAACATCCAATATGTGTTTGGCAGACTTAAGCGCCATAGCCTGCCTTTTACTCACAGTATCTAATGTGCCCCTAGTCCGTCCGTGTTCTACCTTCATTCCTCCAAGGAGAAGCACTGTTATGAATGAGTACGCCCCTGAAGTAGGTTCCCTGAGCAGATACCTTCCTCCGCATCCCCTCTAAGGGGCCAGTATGAGACTCTTCCTGATTGCTCCCCAGACACATCCTAGAATTTTCACCTGAGCACAGATGCATCCCTGTCGTGAGAACTTACTGTAGCACAGTTCCCTCATATATTGGAAGTGTTTTGAGAAGAGGTAGACACTGTGGAACATCTCCGGTGTTGTAATTCCAGTATGCATCATAGAGTCCTATGTGCCTTACCCTGTACTTGACTCACGGTTTGCAACTGTCTCTCGGTCCGTCCTTGTTTTATCTTCTTTCCTCCACTGGAAAGACACTGTGAGAAGTGACATTCCGCATGAAGGAGTTTCCCTTACACAGAACTTGCTATAGTCCAACGGTTAGACGTCGGAGACTGGAAAGCTATGTGCGTCTACTGCGATTACCACAGAGTCAGTCCCCAAAGCTTCCTACTTTAACAGACGTCAAACTCCAGTGAAGCCCTCCTAAAGCACACTTCCCTCTCAGTGTTGGAAGCGTTTCAGACGAAGAAACTAAGTGCGGATCACCACTGGTGGTGAACATCCAATATGTGTTTGGCAGACTTAAGCGCCATAGCCTGCCCTTTACTCACAGTACCTAATGTGCCCGTAGTCCGTCCGTGTTCTACCTTCATTCCTCCAAGGAGGAGCACTGTTATGAATGAGTACGCCCCTGAAGTAGGTTCCCTGAGCAGATACCTTCCTTCGCATCCCCTCTAAGGGGCCTGTATGAGACACTTCATGATTGCTCCCCAGACACATCCTAGAGTTTCCACCTGAGCACAGATGCATCCCTGTCGTGAGAACTTACTGTAGCACAGTTCCCTCATATATTGGAAGTGTTTTGAGCAGAGGTAGACACTGTGGAACACCTCCACTGTTGTAATTCCAGTATGCCTCATAGAGGCCTAATTGCCTTACCCTTACTTGACTCACGGTTTGCAACGTTCTCTCTGACCGTCCTTGTTCTATCTTCTTTCCTCCAGTGGAAAGACACTGTGAGAAGTGACTATCCGACTGAAGGAGTTTCCCTTAAAAAGAACTTGCTATAGTCCCACTGTTAGACGTCTGTGAATGGAGAGCTATGTGCGCCTATTGCGGTTACCACAGAGTCAGTCCCAAAGCTTCCTTCTTTAACAGGCGTAAGACTGAAATGAATTACACCAAAAGCACACTTCGCTCTCAGTACTGGTAGCGTTTTGGACGCAGAAACAAAGTGCGGATCACCACTCGTGGGGAACATCAAATATGTGTTTGGCGGCTTAAGCGCCATAGCCTGCCATTTACTCACAGTACCTAATGTGCACGTAGTCCTTAACTGTTCTATCTTCATTTCTCAAAGGAGAATAGCTGTTATGAATGAATACACAAGTGTAGTAGGTTCCCTGAGCAGATACCTTCCTTCGCATCCCCTCTATGGGTACTGTATGAGACACTTCATGATTGCTACCCAGACACGTCCTAGAGTTTCCAACTGAGCACAGAACCATCCCTGTCGTGAGAACTTACTGTAGCACAGTTCCCTCATATATTGGAAGTGTTTTGAGCAGAGGTAGACACTGTGGAACATCTCTGGTGTTGAATCTCCAGTATGCATAATAGAGGCCTAAGTGCATTACCCTGTACTTCACTCACGGGTTGCAACGTTCTCTCTGCTCCATCCTTGTTCTATCTTCTTTCCTCCACTGGAAAGACACTGTGTGAAGTGACATTCCGCATGAAGGAGTTTCCCTTAAAGAGAACTTGCTGTAGTCCAAAGGATAGACTTTGGAGACTGGCAAGCTATGTGCGTCTATTGCGGTTACAACAGAGTCAGTCCCAAAAGCATCCTTCTTTAACAGACGTAACACTGCAGTGAATCCCTCCTAAATCAAACATCCCTCTCAGTGTTGGAAGCGTTTTAGACGCAGAAACTAAGTGCGGATCACCACTTATGGTGAACATCCAATATGTGTTTGGCAGGCTTAAGCGCCATAGCCTGCCCTTTACTCACAGTACCTAATGTGCCCCTAGTCCGTCCGTGTTCTACCTTCATTCCTCCAAGGAGAAGCACTGTTATGAATGAGTACGCACCTGAAATAGGTTCCCTGAGCAGATACCTTCCTACGCATCCCCTCTAAGGGGCCTGTATGAGACACTTCATGATTGCTACCCAGACATGTCCTAGAGTTCTCAACTGAGCACAGATGCATCCCTGTCGTGAGAACTTACTGGATCACAGTTCCCTCATATATTGGAAGTGTTTTGAGAAGAGGTAGACACTGTGGAACATCTCCGGTGTTGTAATTCCAGTATGCATCATAGAGGCCTAAGTGCCTTACCCTGTACTTGACTCACGGTTTGCAACGTTCTCTCTGTCCGTCCTTGTTCTATCTTCTTTCCTCCACTGGAAAGAAACTGTGAGAAGTAACATTCCGCATGAAGGAGTTTCCCTTAAACAGAACTTCCTATAGTCTAACAGTTAGACGTTTGAGACTGGAAAGCTATGAGCGTCTAATGCGGTTACCACAGAGTCAGTCCCAAAAGCTTCCTTCTTTAACAGACGTAACACTGCAGTGAATCCCTCCTAAAGCACACTTCCCGCTCAGTGTTGGAAGCGTTTTAGACGCAGAAACTAAGTGCGGATCACCACTGGTGGTGAACATCCATTTTGTGTTTGGCAGGCTAAGCGCCATAGCCTGCCCTCTACTAACAGTACCTAATGTGCCCGTAGTCCTTCCCTGTTCTATCTTCATCCTCAAAGGAGAAACGCTGTTATGAATGAGTACGCACCTGAAGTAGGTTCCCAGAGCAGATACCTTCCTCCGCATCTCCTCTAAGGGGCCTGTATGAGACACTTCATGATTGCTACCCAGACACGTCCTCCACTTTCCAACTGAGCGCAGACGCTTCCCTGTCGTGAGAACTTACTCTAGCACAGTTCTCTCATATATTGGAAGTGTTTTGAGAAGTGTTAGACACTGTGGAACATCCCAAGTGTTGAACTTCCAGGAGGCATCTTAGATGCCTAATTGACTTACCCTGTACTTCACGCACGGTTTGCAACATTCTCTCTGCTCCGTCCTTGTTCTATCTTCTTTTCTCCACTTGAAGACACTGTGAGAAGTGCTATCCACCTGAAGGAATTTCCCTTAAACAGAACTTGCTATAGTCCAACGGTTAGACGACTTTGAATGGAAAGCTATGTACGCCTATTGCGGTTACCACAGAGTAAGTCCCCAAAGCTTCCTTCTTTAACAGACGTAACACTGCAGTGAATCCCTCCTAAAGCACACTTCCCTCTCAGTGTTGGAAGCGTTTTAGACGCAGAAACTAAGTGCGGATTACCAATGGTGGTGAACATCCAATATGTGTTTGGAGGGTAAGCGCCATAGCCTGCCCTTTACTCACAGTACCTAATGTGCCCGTAGTCCTTCCCTGTTTTATCTTCATCCTCAAAGGAGAAACACTGTTATGAATGAGTGCGCACCTGAAGTAGGTTCCCAGAGCAGATACCTTCCTCCGAAACCCCTCTAAGGGGCCTGTATGAGACACTTCAAAATTGCTACACAGACACGTCCTACACTTTCCAACTGAGCACAGACGCTTCCCTGTCGTGAGAAGTTACTGTAGCACAGATCCTTCATATATTGGAAGTGTTTTGAGAAGTGGTAGACACTGTGGAACATCCCATGTGTTGAACTTCCAGTATGCATCATAGAGGCCTAAGTGCCTTACCCTTTCCTTCACCTACGGGTTGTAACATTCTCTCTGCTCCGTCCTTGTTCTATCTTCTTTCCTCCACTGGAATGACACTGTGAGAAGTGACATTCTGCATGAAGGAGTTTCCCTTACACAGAACTTGCTAGAGTGCAACGGTTAGACGTTGGAGCCTGGAAAGCTATGTGCGCCTATTGCGGTTACCACAGAGTCAGTCCCAAAAGCTTCCTTCTTTAACAGACGTAGCACTGCAGTGAATCCCTCCGAAAGCACACTTCCCTCTCAGTGTTGGAAGCGTTTTAGACGCATAAACTAAATGCGGATCACCACTGGTAGTGAACATCCAATATGTGTTTGGCAGACTTAAGCGCCATAGCCTGCCTTTTACTCACAGTATCTAATGTGCCCCTAGTCCGTCCGTGTTCTACCTTCATTCCTCCAAGGAGAAGCACTGTTATGAATGAGTACGCCCCTGAAGTAGGTTCCCTGAGCAGATACCTTCCTCCGCATCCCCTCTAAGGGGCCAGTATGAGACTCTTCCTGATTGCTCCCCAGACACATCCTAGAATTTTCACCTGAGCACAGATGCATCCCTGTCGTGAGAACTTACTGTAGCACAGTTCCCTCATATATTGGAAGTGTTTTGAGAAGAGGTAGACACTGTGGAACATCTCCGGTGTTGTAATTCCAGTATGCATCATAGAGTCCTATGTGCCTTACCCTGTACTTGACTCACGGTTTGCAACTGTCTCTCGGTCCGTCCTTGTTCTATCTTCTTTCCTCCACTGGAAAGACACTGTGAGAAGTGACATTCCGCATGAAGGAGTTTCCCTTACACAGAACTTGCTATAGTCCAACGGTTAGACGTCGGAGACTGGAAAGCTATGTGCGTCTACTGCGATTACCACAGAGTCAGTCCCCAAAGCTTCCTACTTTAACAGACGTCAAACTCCAGTGAAGCCCTCCTAAAGCACACTTCCCTCTCAGTGTTGGAAGCGTTTCAGACGCAGAAACTAAGTGCGGATCACCACTGGTGGTGAACATCCAATATGTGTTTGGCAGACTTAAGCGCCATAGCCTGCCCTTTACTCACAGTACCTAATGTGCCCGTAGTCCGTCCGTGTTCTACCTTCATTCCTCCAAGGAGGAGCACTGTTATGAATGAGTACGCCCCTGAAGTAGGTTCCCTGAGCAGATACCTTCCTTCGCATCGCCTCTAAGTGGCCTGTATGAGACACTTCATGATTGCTCCCCAGACACATCCTAGAGTTTCCACCTGAGCACAGATGCATCCCTGTCGTGCGAACTTACTGTAGCACAGTTCCCTCATATATTGGAAGTGTTTTGAGCAGAGGTAGACACTGTGGAACACCTCCGCTTTTGTAATTCCAGTATGCCTCATAGAGGCCTAATTGCCTTACCCTGTACTTGACTCACGGTTTGCAACGTTCTCTCTGACCGTCCTTGTTCTATCTTCTTGCCTCCAGTGGAAAGACACTGTGAGAAGTGACTATCCGACTGAAGGAGTTTCCCTTAAAAAGAACTTGCTATAGTCCCACTGTTAGACGTCTGTGAATGGAGAGCTATGTGCGCCTATTGCGGTTACCACAGAGTCAGTCCCAAAGCTTCCTTCTTTAACAGACGTAAGACTGAAATGAATTACACCTAAAGCACACTTCGCTCTCAGTACTGGTAGCGTTTTGGACGCAGAAACAAAGTGCGGATCACCACTCGTGGGGAACATCAAATATGTGTTTGGCGGCTTAAGCGCCATAGCCTGCCATTTACTCACAGTACCTAATGTGCCCGTAGTCCTTAACTGTTCTATCTTCATTCCTCAAAGGAGAATAGCTGTTATGAATGAATACACAAGTGTAGTAGGTTCCCTGAGCAGATACCTTCCTTCACATCCCCTCTATGGGGTCTGTATGAGACACTTCATGATTGCTACCCAGACACGTCCTAGAGTTTCCAACTGAGCACAGAACCATCCCTGCCGTGAGAACTTACTGTAGCACAGTTCCCTCATATATTGGAAGTGTTTTGAGCAGAGGTAGACACTGTGGAACATCTCTGGTGTTGAATCTCCAGTATGCATAATAGAGGCCTAAGTGCATTACCCTGTACTTCACTCACGGGTTGCAACGTTCTCTCTGCTCCATCCTTGTTCTATCTTCTTTCCTCCACTGGAAAGACACTGTGTGAAGTGACATTCCGCATGAAGGAGTTTCCCTTAAAGAGAACTTGCTGTAGTCCAACGGATAGACGTTGGAGACTGGCAAGCTATGTGCGTCTATTGCGGTTACAACAGAGTCAGTCCCAAAAGCATCCTTCTTTAACAGACGTAACACAGCAGTGAATCCCTCCTAAATCAAACATCCCTCTCAGTGTTGGAAGCGTTTTAGACACAGAAACTAAGTGCGGATCACCACTTATGGTGAACATCCAATATGTGTTTGGCAGGCTTAAGCGCCATAGCCTGCCCTTTACTCACAGTACCTAATGTGCCCCTAGTCCGTCCGTGTTCTACCTTCATTCCTCCAAGGAGAAGCACTGTTATGAATGAGTACGCACCTGAAATAGGTTCCCTGAGCAGATACCTTCCTACGCATCCCCTCTAAGGGGCCTGTATGAGACACTTCATGATTGCTACCCAGACATGTCCTAGAGTTCTCAACTGAGCACAGATGCATCCCTGTGGTGAGAACTTACTGGATCACAGTTCCCTCATATATTGGAAGTGTTTTGAGAAGAGGTAGACACTGTGGAACATCTCCGGTGTTGTAATTCCAGTATGCATCATAGAGGCCTAAGTGCCTTACCTTGTACTTGACTCACGGTTTGCAACGTTCTCTCTGTCCGTCCTTGTTCTATCTTCTTTCCTCCACTGGAAAGAAACTGTGAGAAGTAACATTCCGCATGAAGGAGTTTCCCTTAAACAGAACTTCCTATAGTCTATCAGTTAGACGTTTGAGACTGGAAAGCTATGAGCGTCTAATGCGGTTACCACAGAGTCAGTCCCAAAAGCTTCCTTCTTTAACAGACGTAACACTGCAGTGAATCCCTCCTAAAGCACACTTCCCGCTCAGTGTTGGAAGCGTTTTAGACGCAGAAACTAAGTGCGGATCACCACTGGTGGTGAACATCCATTTTGTGTTTGGCAGGCTAAGCGCCATAGCCTGCCCTCTACTAACAGTACCTATTGTGCCCGTAGTCCTTCCCTGTTCTATCTTCATCCTCAAAGGAGAAACGCTGTTATGAATGAGTACGCACCTGAAGTAGGTTCCCAGAGCAGATACCTTCCTCCGCATCTCCTCTAAGGGGCCTGTATGAGACACTTCATGATTGCTACCCAGACACGTCCTCCACTTTCCAACTGAGCGCAGACGCTTCCCGGTCGTGAGAACTTACTCTAGCACAGTTCTCTCCTATATTGGAAGTGTTTTGAGAAGTGTTAGACACTGTGGAACATCCCAAGTGTTGAACTTCCATGAGGCATCTTAGAGGCCTAATTGACTTACCCTGTACTTCACGCACGGTTTGCAACATTCTCTCTGCTCCGTCCTTGTTCTATCTTCTTTTCTCCACTTGAAGACACTGTGAGAAGTGCTATCCACCTGAAGGAATTTCCCTTAAACAGAACTTGCTATAGTCCAACGGTTAGACGACTTTGAATGGAAAGCTATGTACGCCTATTGCGGTTACCACAGAGTAAGTCCCCAAAGCTTCCTTCTTTAACAGACGTAACACTGCAGTGAATCCCTCCTAAAGCACACTTCCCTCTCAGTGTTGGAAGCGTTTTAGACGCAGAAACTAAGTGCGGATTACCAATGGTGGTGAACATCCAATATGTGTTTGGAGGGTAAGCGCCATAGCCTGCCCTTTACTCACAGTACCTAATGTGCCCGTAGTCCTTCCCTGTTTTATCTTCATCCTCAAAGGAGAAACACTGTTATGAATGAGTGCGCACCTGAAGTAGGTTCCCAGAGCAGATACCTTCCTCCGAAACCCCTCTAAGGGGCCTGTATGAGACACTTCAAAATTGCTACACAGACACGTCCTACACTTTCCAACTGAGCACAGACGCTTCCCTGTCGTGAGAAGTTACTGTAGCACAGCTCCTTCATATATTGGAAGTGTTTTGAGAAGTGGTAGACACTGTGGAACATCCCATGTGTTGAACTTCCAGTATGCATCATAGAGGCCTAAGTGCCTTACCCTTTCCTTCACCTACGGGTTGTAACATTCTCTCTGCTCCGTCCTTGTTCTATCTTCTTTCCTCCACTGGAATGACACTGTGAGAAGTGACATTCTGCATGAAGGAGTTTCCCTTACACAGAACTTGCTAGAGTGCAACGGTTAGACGTTGGAGCCTGGAAAGCTATGTGCGCCTATTGCGGTTACCACAGAGTCAGTCACAAAAGCTTCCTTCTTTATCAGACGTAGCACTGCAGTGAATCCCTCCGAAAGCACACTTCCTTCTCAGTGTTGGAAGCGTTTTAGACGCATAAACTAAATGCGGATCACCACTGGTAGTGAACATCCAATATGTGTTTGGCAGACTTAAGCGCCATAGCCTGCCTTTTACTCACAGTATCTAATGTGCCCCTAGTCCGTCCGTGTTCTACCTTCATTCCTCCAAGGAGAAGCACTGTTATGAATGAGTACGCCCCTGAAGTAGGTTCCCTGAGCAGATACCTTCCTCCGCATCCCCTCTAAGGGGCCAGTATGAGACTCTTCCTGATTGCTCCCCAGACACATCCTAGAATTTTCACCTGAGCACAGATGCATCCCTGTCGTGAGAACTTACTGTAGCACAGTTCCCTCATATATTGGAAGTGTTTTGAGAAGAGGTAGACACTGTGGAACATCTCCGGTGTTGTAATTCCAGTATGCATCATAGAGTCCTATGTGCCTTACCCTGTACTTGACTCACGGTTTGCAACTGTCTCTCGGTCCGTCCTTGTTCTATCTTCTTTCCTCCACTGGAAAGACACTGTGAGAAGTGACATTCCGCATGAAGGAGTTTCCCTTACACAGAACTTGCTATAGTCCAACGGTTAGACGTCGGAGACTGGAAAGCTATGTGCGTCTACTGCGATTACCACAGAGTCAGTCCCCAAAGCTTCCTACTTTAACAGACGTCAAACTCCAGTGAAGCCCTCCTAAAGCACACTTCCCTCTCAGTGTTGGAAGCGTTTCAGACGCAGAAACTAAGTGCGGATCACCACTGGTGGTGAACATCCAATATGTGTTTGGCAGACTTAAGCGCCATAGCCTGCCTTTACTCACAGTACCTAATGTGCCCGTAGTCCGTCCGTGTTCTACCTTCATTCCTCCAAGGAGGAGCACTGTTATGAATGAGTACGCCCCTGAAGTAGGTTCCCTGAGCAGATACCTTCCTTCGCATCCCCTCTAAGGGGCCTGTATGAGACACTTCATGATTGCTCCCCAGACACATCCTAGAGTTTCCACCTGAGCACAGATGCATCCCTGTCGTGAGAACTTACTGTAGCACAGTTCCCTCATATATTGGAAGTGTTTTGAGCAGAGGTAGACACTGTGGAACACCTCCGCTGTTTTAATTCCAGTATGCCTCATAGAGGCCTAATTGCCTTACCCTGTACTTGACTCACGGTTTGCAACGTTCTCTCTGACCGTCCTTGTTCTATCTTCTTTCCTCCAGTGGAAAGACACTGTGAGAAGTGACTATCCGACTGAAGGAGTTTCCCTTAAAAAGAACTTGCTATAGTCCCACTGTTAGACGTCTGTGAATGGAGAGCTATGTGCGCCTATTGCGGTTACCACAGAGTCAGTCCCAAAGCTTCCTTCTTTAACAGACGTAAGACTGAAATGAATTACACCTAAAGCACACTTCGCTCTCAGTACTGGTAGCGTTTTGGACGCAGAAACAAAGTGCGGATCACCACTCGTGGGGAACATCAAATATGTGTTTGGCGGCTTAAGCGCCATAGCCTGCCATTTACTCACAGTACCTAATGTGCCCGTAGTCCTTAACTGTTCTATCTTCATTCCTCAAAGGAGAATAGCTGTTATGAATGAATACACAAGTGTAGTACGTTCCCTGAGCAGATACCATCCTTCGCATCCCCTCTATGGGGTCTGTATGAGACACTTCATGATTGCTACCCAGACACGTCCTAGAGTTTCCAACTGAGCACAGAACCATCCCTGTCGTGAGAACTTACTGTAGCACAGTTCCCTCATATATTGGAAGTGTTTTGAGCAGAGGTAGACACTGTGGAACATCTCTGGTGTTGAATCTCCAGTATGCATAATAGAGGCCTAAGTGCATTACCCTGTACTTCACTCACGGGTTGCAACGTTCTCTCTGCTCCATCCTTGTTCTATCTTCTTTCCTCCACTGGAAAGACACTGTGTGAAGTGACATTCCGCATGAAGGAGTTTCCCTTAAAGAGAACTTGCTGTAGTCCAACGGATAGACGTTGGAGACTGGCAAGCTATGTGCGTCTATTGCGGTTACAACAGAGTCAGTCCCAAAAGCATCCTTCTTTAACAGACGTAACACTGCAGTGAATCCCTCCTAAATCAAACATCCCTCTCAGTGTTGGAAGCGTTTTAGACGCAGAAACTAAGTGCGGATCACCACTTATGGTGAACATCCAATATGTGTTTGGCAGGCTTAAGCGCCATAGCCTGCCCTTTACTCACAGTACCTAATGTGCCCCTAGTCCGTCCGTGTTCTACCTTCATTCCTCCAAAGAGAAGCACTGTTATGAATGAGTACGCACCTGAAATAGGTTCCCTGAGCAGATACCTTCCTACGCATCCCCTCTAAGGGGCCTGTATGAGACACTTCATGATTGCTACCCAGACATGTCCTAGAGTTCTCAACTGAGCACAGATGCATCCCTGTGGTGAGAACTTACTGGATCACAGTTCCCTCATATATTGGAAGTGTTTTGAGAAGAGGTAGACACTGTGGAACATCTCCGGTGTTGTAATTCCAGTATGCATCATAGAGGCCTAAGTGCCTTACCCTGTACTTGACTCACGGTTTGCAACGTTCTCTCTGACCGTCCTTGTTCTATCTTCTTTCCTCCAGTGGAAAGACACTGTGAGAAGTGACTATCCGACTGAAGGAGTTTCCCTTAAAAAGAACTTGCTATAGTCCCACTGTTAGACGTCTGTGAATGGAGAGCTATGTGCGCCTATTGCGGTTACCACAGAGTCAGTCCCAAAGCTTCCTTCTTTAACAGACGTAAGACTGAAATGAATTACACCTAAAGCACACTTCGCTCTCAGTACTGGTAGCGTTTTGGACGCAGAAACAAAGTGCGGATCACCACTCATGGGGAACATCAAATATGTGTTTGGCGGCTTAAGCGCCATAGCCTGCCATTTACTCACAGTACCTAATGTGCCCGTAGTCCTTAACTGTTCTATCTTCATTCCTCAAAGGAGAAAAGCTGTTATGAATGAATACACAAGTGTAGTAGGTTCCCTGAGCAGATACCTTCCTTCGCATCCCCTCTATGGGGTCTGTATGAGACACTTCATGATTGCTACCCAGACACGTCCTAGAGTTTCCAACTGAGCACAGAACCATCCCTGTCGTGAGAACTTACTGTAGCACAGTTCCCTCATATATTGGAAGTGTTTTGAGCAGAGGTAGACACTGTGGAACATCTCTGGTGTTGAATCTCCAGTATGCATAATAGAGGCCTAAGTGCATTACCCTGTACTTCACTCACGGGTTGCAACGTTCTCTCTGCTCCATCCTTGTTCTATCTTCTTTCCTCCACTGGAAAGACACTGTGTGAAGTGACATTCCGCATGAAGGAGTTTCCCTTAAAGAGAACTTGCTGTAGTCCAACGGATAGACGTTGGAGACTGGCAAGCTATGTGCGTCTATTGCGGTTACAACAGAGTCAGTCCCAAAAGCATCCTTCTTTAACAGACGTAACACTGCAGTGAATCCCTCCTAAATCAAACATCCCTCTCAGTGTTGGAAGCGTTTTAGACGCAGAAACTAAGTGCGGATCACCACTTATGGTGAACATCCAATATGTGTTTGGCAGGCTTAAGCGCCATAGCCTGCCCTTTACTCACAGTACCTAATGTGCCCGTAGTCCGTCCGTGTTCTACCTTCATTCCTCCATAGAGAAGCACTGTTATGAATGAGTACGCACCTGAAATAGGTTCCCTGAGCAGATACCTTCCTACGCATCCTCTCTAAGGGGCCTGTATGAGACACTTCATGATTGCTACCCAGACATGTCCTAGAGTTCTCAACTGAGCACAGATGCATCCCTGTGGTGAGAACTTACTGGATCACAGTTCCCTCATATATTGGAAGTGTTTTGAGAAGAGGTAGACACTGTGGAACATCTCCGGTGTTGTAATTCCAGTATGCATCATAGAGGCCTAAGTGCCTTACCCTGTACTTGACTCACGGTTTGCAACGTTCTCTCTGACCGTCCTTGTTCTATCTTCTTTCATCCAGTGGAAAGACACTGTGAGAAGTGACTATCCGACTGAAGGAGTTTCCCTTAAAAAGAACTTGCTATAGTCCCACTGTTAGACGTCTGTGAATGGAGAGCTATGTGCGCCTATTGCGGTTACCACAGAGTCAGTCCCAAAGCTTCCTTCTTTAACAGACGT
This sequence comes from Neogale vison, assembly GCF_020171115.1. Taxonomy (NCBI): domain Eukaryota; kingdom Metazoa; phylum Chordata; class Mammalia; order Carnivora; family Mustelidae; genus Neogale; species Neogale vison. The sequence continues at coordinate 3,792,329 of NW_025334895.1, read as the reverse complement.
AAGACTGAAATGAATTACACCTAAAGCACACTTCGCTCTCAGTACTGGTAGCGTTTTGGACGCAGAAACAAAGTGCGGATCACCACTCATGGGGAACATCAAATATGTGTTTGGCGGCTTAAGCGCCATAGCCTGCCATTTACTCACAGTACCTAATGTGCCCGTAGTCCTTAACTGTTCTATCTTCATTCCTCAAAGGAGAAAAGCTGTTATGAATGAATACACAAGTGTAGTAGGTTCCCTGAGCAGATACCTTCCTTCGCATCCCCTCTATGGGGTCTGTATGAGACACTTCATGATTGCTACCAAGACACGTCCTAGAGTTCTCAACTGAGCACAGAACCATCCCTGTCGTGAGAACTTACTGGATCACAGTTCCCTCATATATTGGAAGTGTTTTGAGAAGAGGTAGACACTGTGGAACATCTCCGGTGTTGTAATTCCAGTATGCATCATAGAGGCCTAAGTGCCTTACCCTGTACTTGACTCACGGTTTGCAACGTTCTCTCTGTCCGTCCTTGTTCTATCTTCTTTCCTCCACTGGAAAGAAACTGTGAGAAGTAACATTCCGCATGAAGGAGTTTCCCTTAAACAGAACTTCCTATAGTCTATCAGTTAGACGTTTGAGACTGGAAAGCTATGAGCGTCTAATGCGGTTACCACAGAGTCAGTCCCAAAAGCTTCCTTCTTTAACAGACGTAACACTGCAGTGAATCCCTCCTAAAGCACACTTCCCGCTCAGTGTTGGAAGCGTTTTAGACGCAGAAACTAAGTGCGGATCACCACTGGTGGTGAACATCCATTTTGTGTTTGGCAGGCTAAGCGCCATAGCCTGCCCTTTACTCACAGTACCTAATGTGCCCGTAGTCCGTCCGTGTTCTACCTTCATTCCTCCAAGGAGGAGCTCTGTTATGAATGAGTACGCCCCTGAAGTAGGTTCCCTGAGCAGATACCTTCCTTCGCATCCCCTCTAAGGGGCCTGTATGAGACACTTCATGATTGCTCCCCAGACACATCCTAGAGTTTCCACCTGAGCACAGATGCATCCCTGTCGTGAGAACTTACTGTAGCACAGTTCCCTCATATATTGGAAGTGTTTTGAGCAGAGGTAGACACTGTGGAACACCTCCGCTGTTGTAATTCCAGTATGCCTCATAGAGGCCTAATTGCCTTACCCTGTACTTGACTCACGGTTTGCAACGTTCTCTCTGACCGTCCTTGTTCTATCTTCTTGCATCCAGTGGAAAGACACTGTGAGAAGTGACTATCCGACTGAAGGAGTTTCCCTTAAAAAGAACTTGCTATAGTCCCACTGTTAGACGTCTGTGAATGGAGAGCTATGTGCGCCTATTGCGGTTACCACAGAGTCAGTCCCAAAGCTTCCTTCTTTAACAGACGTAAGACTGAAATGAATTACACCTAAAGCACACTTCGCTCTCAGTACTGGTAGCGTTTTGGACGCAGAAACAAAGTGCGGATCACCACTCGTGGGGAACATCAAATATGTGTTTGGCGGCTTAAGCGCCATAGCCTGCCATTTACTCACAGTACCTAATGTGCCCGTAGTCCTTAACTGTTCTATCTTCATTCCTCAAAGGAGAATAGCTGTTATGAATGAATACACAAGTGTAGTAGGTTCCCTGAGCAGATACCTTCCTTCGCATCCCCTCTATGGGGTCTGTATGAGACACTTCATGATTGCTACCCAGACACGTCCTAGAGTTTCCAACTGAGCACAGAACCATCCCTGCCGTGAGAACTTACTGTAGCACAGTTCCCTCATATATTGGAAGTGTTTTGAGCAGAGGTAGACACTGTGGAACATCTCTGGTGTTGAATCTCCAGTATGCATAATAGAGGCCTAAGTGCATTACCCTGTACTTCACTCACGGGTTGCAACGTTCTCTCTGCTCCATCCTTGTTCTATCTTCTTTCCTCCACTGGAAAGACACTGTGTGAAGTGACATTCCGCATGAAGGAGTTTCCCTTAAAGAGAACTTGCTGTAGTCCAACGGATAGACGTTGGAGACTGGCAAGCTATGTGCGTCTATTGCGGTTACAACAGAGTCAGTCCCAAAAGCATCCTTCTTTAACAGACGTAACACTGCAGTGAATCCCTCCTAAATCAAACATCCCTCTCAGTGTTGGAAGCGTTTTAGACGCAGAAACTAAGTGCGGATCACCACTTATGGTGAACATCCAATATGTGTTTGGCAGGCTTAAGCGCCATAGCCTGCCCTTTACTCACAGTACCTAATGTGCCCCTAGTCCGTCCGTGTTCTACCTTCATTCCTCCAAAGAGAAGCACTGTTATGAATGAGTACGCACCTGAAATAGGTTCCCTGAGCAGATACCTTCCTACGCATCCCCTCTAAGGGGCCTGTATGAGACACTTCATGATTGCTACCCAGACATGTCCTAGAGTTCTCAACTGAGCACAGATGCATCCCTGTGGTGAGAACTTACTGGATCACAGTTCCCTCATATATTGGAAGTGTTTTGAGAAGAGGTAGACACTGTGCAACATCTCCGGTGTTGTAATTCCAGTATGCATCATAGAGGCCTAAGTGCCTTACCCTGTACTTGACTCACGGTTTGCAACGTTCTCTCTGTCCGTCCTTGTTCTATCTTCTTTCCTCCACTGGAAAGAAACTGTGAGAAGTAACATTCCGCATGAAGGAGTTTCCCTTAAACAGAACTTCCTATAGTCTATCAGTTAGACGTTTGAGACTGGAAAGCTATGAGCGTCTAATGCGGTTACCACAGAGTCAGTCCCAAAAGCTTCCTTCTTTTTTTTTTTTTTTTTTTTTTTTTTTCCCAATTTATTTATTTTCAGAAAAACAGTATTCATTATTTTTTCACCACACCCAGTGCTCCATGCAAGCTGTGCCCTCTATAATACCCACCACCTGGTACCCCAACCTCCCACCCCCCCCGCCACTTCAAACCCCTCAGACTGTTTTTCAGAGTCCATAATCTCTCATGGTTCACCTCCCCTTCCAATTTACCCAAATTCCCTACTACTCTCTAACGCCCCTTGTCCTCCATGCTATTGGTTATGCTCCACAAATGAGTGAAACCATATGATAATTGACTCTCTCTGCTTGACTGATTTCACTCAGCATAATCTCTTCCAGTCCCGTCCATGTTGCTACAAAAGTTGGATATTCGTCCTTTCTGATGGAGGCATAATACTCCATAGTGTATATGGACCACATCTTCCTTATCCATTCATCCGTTGAAGGGCATCTTGGTTCTTTCCATAGTTTGGCGACTGTGGCCATTGCTGCTATAAACATTGGGGTACAGATGGCCCTTCTTTTCACGACATCTGTATCTTTGGGGTAAATACCCAGGAGTGCAATTGCAGGGTCGTAGGGAAGCTCTATTTTTAATTTCTTGAGGAATCTCCACACTGTTCTCCAAAGAGGCTGCACCAACTTGCATTCCCACCAACAGTGTAAGAGGGTTCCCCTTTCTCCACATCCTCTCCAACACATGTTGTTTCCTGTTTTGTTAATTTTGGCCATTCTAACTGGTGTAAGGTGATATCTCAATGTGGTTTTAATTTGAATCTCCCTGAGGGCTAATGATGATGAACATTTTTTCATGTGTCTGATAGCCATTTGTATTTCTTGATTGGAGAAGTGTCTGTTCATATCTTCTGCCCATTTTTTGATGTGTTTGTCTGTTTCGTGTGTGTTGAGTTTGAGGAGTTCATTATAGATCCTGGATATCAACCTTTTGTCTGTACTGTCATTTGCAAATATCTTCTCCCATTCCGTGGGTTGCCTCTTTGTTTTTTTGACTGTTTCCTTTGCTGTGCAGAAGCTTTTGATTTTGATGAAGTCCCAGAAGTCTATTTTCGCTTTTGTTTCCTTTGCCTTTGGAGACGTATCTTGAAAGAAGTTGCTGTGGCTGATATCGAAGAGATTACTGCCTATGTTCTCCTCTAAGATTCTGATAGATTCCTGTCTCACGTTGAGGTCTTTTATCCATTTTGAGTTGATCTTTGTGTACGGTGTAAGAGAATGGTCGAGTTTCATTCTTCTACATATAGCTGTCCAGTTTTCCCAGCACCATTTATTGAAGAGACTGTCTTTTTTCCACTGTATATTTTTTCCTGTTTTGTCGAAGATTAATTGACCATAGAGTTGAGGGTCCATATCAGGGCTCTCTACTCTGTTCCACTGGTCTATGTGTCTGTTTTTATGCCAGTACCATGCTGTCTTGGTGATCACAGCTTTGTAATAAAGCTTGAAATCAGGTAAGGTGATGCCGCCAGCTTTATTTTTGTTTTTCAACGTTTCCTTAGCGATTCGGGGTCTCTTCTGATTCCATACAAATTTTTGGATTATTTGCTCCAGCTCTTTGAAGAATGCCGGTGGAATTTTGATCGGAATGGCATTAAAAGTATAGATTGCTCTAGGCAGTATAGACATTTTAACGATGTTTATTCTTCCGATCCAAGAGCATGGAATGGTCTTCCATCTTTTTGTGTCTTCTTCAATTTCTTTCATGAGTGTTCTATAGTTCCTCAAGTATAGATCCTTTACCTCTTTAGTTAGGTTTATTCCCAGGTATCTTATGGTTCTTGGTGCTATAGTAAATGGAATCGATTCTCTAATTTCCCTTTCTGTATTTTCCTTGTTAGTGTATAAGAAAGCCACTGATTTCTGCACATTGACTTTGTATCCTGCCACGCTGCTGAATTGCTGTATGAGTTCTAGTAGTTTGGGGGTGGAGTCTTTTGGGTTTTCCATATAAAGAATCATGTCATCTGCGAAGAGAGAGAGTTTGACTTCTTCATTACCAATTTGGATACCTTTTATTTCTCTCTGTTGTCTGATTGCTGTTGCTAGGACTTCTAATACTATGTTGAACAAGAGTGGTGAAAGTGGGCATCCTTGTCTTGTTCCTGATCTCAACGGGAAGGCTGCAAGCTTTTTCCCATTGAGGATGATATTTGCTGTGGGTCTTTCATAGATAGATTTGATGAGGTTCAGGAATGTTCCCTCTATCCCTATACTTTGAAGCGTTTTAATCAGGAACGGATGTTGGATTTTGTCAAATGCTTTTTCTGCATCAATTGAGAGGACCATGTGGTTCTTCTCTCTTCTCCTATTAATTTGTTGTATCACATTGATTGATTTACGAATGTTGAACCATCCTTGTAGCCCAGGGATGAATCCCACCTGATCATGGTGGATAATCTTTTTAATGTGTTGTTGGATCCTGTTGGCTAGGATCTTGTTGAGAATCTTAGCATCCATATTCATCAGTGATATTGGTCTGAAATTCTCCTTTTTGGTATGGTCCTTGCCTGGTTTGGGGATCAGGGTAATGCTGGCTTCATAGAAAGAGTCTGGAAGTTTTCCTTCTGCTTCAATTTTTTGAAACAGCTTCAGGAGAATAGGTGTTATTTCTTCTTGGAAGGTTTGGTAGAATTCCCCAGGGAATCCGTCAGGTCCTGGGCTCTTGTTTTTTGGGAGATTTTTGATCACTGCTTCAATCTCGTTATTAGATATCGGTCTATTCAGGTTGTCGGTTTCTTCCTGGTTCAATTTTGGTAGTTTATATTTTTCCAGGAATGCATCCATTTCATCAAGGTTGCTAAGCTTATTGGCATATAACTGTTCGTAGTAACTTCTGATGATTGTTTCTACTTCCTTGGTGTTAGTTGTGATCTCTCCCCTTTCATTCATAATTTTATGAATTTGGGATTTCTCTCTTTTCTTTTGGATTAGTGTAGCCAGTGGCTTATCGATCTTATTGATTCTTTCAAAAAACCAGCTTCTAGTTTCATTGATACGTTCTACTGTATCTCTGGTTTCTCCCTCATTGATCTCAGCTCTAATCTTGATGATTTCCCTTCTTATGTGTGGAGTTGGTTTGATTTGTTGTTGATCCTCCAGTTCTTTAAGGTGTAGAGACAGCTGGTGTGTTCTGGATTTTTCAATTTTTTTGAGCAAGGCTTGGATGGCTATATATTTTCCCCTTAGGACCGCCTTTGCTGTATCCCATAGGTTTTGGACCGAAGTGTCTTCATTCTCATTGGTTTCCATGAATTGTTTCAGTTCTTCTTTGATCTCCTGGTTGATCCAAGCATTCTTAAGCAAGGTGGTCTTTAGCTTCCAGGTGTTTGAGTTCCTTCGGAACTTTTCCTTGTGATTGAGCTCCAGTTTCAAAGCATTGTGATCTGAGAATATGCAGGGAATAATCTCAGTCTTTTGGTATCGGCTGAGTCCTGATTTGTGACCCAGTATGTGGTCTATTCTGGAGAAGGTTCCGTGTGCACTTGAGAAGAATGAGTATTCTGCTGTTTTAGGGTGGAATGTTCTGTATATATCTATGAGGTCCATCTGGTCCAATGTGTCGTTCAATGCTCTTGTTTCTTTATTGATTTTCTGCTTCGATGATCTGTCTAATTCTGAAAGAGGCGTGTTAAGATCACCTACGATTAGTGTATTCATATCAATATGACTCTTTATCTTGATTAACAGTTTTCTTAAGTAATTGGCTGCTCCCATATTGGGAGCATAGATATTTACAATTGTTAGATCATCTTGGTGGATAGTCCCTTTAAGGATTATGTAGTGTCCTTCTGTATCTCTGACTACAGTCTTTAGTTTGAAGTCTAATTTATCTGATATGAGAATCGCTACCCCAGCCTTCTTTTGAGTCCCATTGGCATGAAAGATGCTTCTCCACCCCTTCACTTTCAGTCTGCGTGTATCTTTAGGTTCAAAATGGGTCTCTTGTAGACAGCATATGGATGGGTCCTGTCGTTTTATCCAATCTGCAACCCTGTGCCGTTTTATGGGTGCATTGAGGCCATTCACATTGAGAGTGATTATTGATAGATACGTTTTTATTGACATCGAGTTACCTTTGAAGTCTTTCTTTCTGTAGACTGTCTCTATATTTCTGTTCAATGCTATTCTTGGGATTTTTCCTCTTTTATAGAACCCCCCTTAATATTTCCTGCAGTATCGGCTTGGTGGTTGCATAGTCTTTTAAGTCTTGCCGGTCTTGGAAACTCTTTATCTCTCCATCCATTTTGAATGTCAGTCTTGCTGGATAAAGTATTCTTGGCTGCATGTTCTTCTCATTTAGTGCCCTGAATATATCTTGCCAGCCTCTTCTGGCTTGCCAGGTCTCTGTGGACAGGTCTGACGTTATTCTGATGGGCTTCCCTCTGTAAGTAAGGAGCCTATTTGCCCTGGCGGCTTTCAAGAGATTATACCTACAATTATAATTTCTCAATTTGACTATCAGTTGTCGTGATGTTTTTTTGGAGTGTATAATCTTGGGTGGAGACCGTTCAGCCTCTAGTACATGAACGCTGGTTTCATTCGCGAGATTCGGAAAGTTTTCATGAAGGACTTGTTCCACGACATCTTCTAGACTTCTTTCTTTCTCCTCCCCTTCAGGAATTCCAATAATTCTGACGTTGGAACGCTTCATGGCATCACTTATTTCCCTAATTCTGCTTTCGTGGGATCTAAGCTGTTTGTTCCAGGCTTCCTCCTGATCCTTTCTCTCTATCTGTTTGTCTTCCAGATCACTAATTCTATCTTCTGTCTCAGTTACCCTAGCTTTGAGAGAGTTTAGATTGGATTGGAACTCATTGAGAGCATTGTGGACCTCCTCCCTGGTAGCTTTAAGCTCCGCCCTAACATTGTGAACATCCTGTCTGGTCGCTTTCAGTTCGGCTCTAATCAATTCTGTTTGGTCATCCATGGCTTTCTCCAACCTAGCTATTGCCTGGATAATTGTTAGCCTGAATTCTCTTTCCGACATATTGTCTATGTTGATAGCCGTTAGCTCTGTTGCGGAAGGTCCATCCTCTGTATTTTTCTTCTGTTGGGCATTCCTCCTCCTAGTCATTTTGGTGGGAGAAGACTGAACAGATGTAGCTGGATGTATCAACTCTGGTGCAGTCAAGGTGCACCCTGGAACACTTCCTGATCTCCGTCTCAGAAGCCTCAGTCTGGGTGCAGAAGCTGAATAAATTATCCCTTGGATGCTGGCAGTGCAGGTTCCAAGTTAAAGACCCTGGGGGCGCAGGATCTTTTGCTAGTCCCCAAAGCCAAGGCAGTGGCGGCTGTCTGGGAGCTCCTGACCCCCAGAGAGGTTCCAAGCAGCGATCGCACACTGAGATTTTGCCGCCGGCCCGGGCTGGGAGTGCCCGGCTTGCGCGCACCTCTTTTCAGAGGCGGCTGTGGGTCGGGCGCGCGTCTGGGGCGCTGAGAACGGGGCGCTGGTCCGTAAGCCGCAGGCTGGGCTTTTGCGCGCCTCTGTCCGGGGAAGAGTTTCGCAGGCGCGAGGCTTAGACTTTGAAACAATGGCCCGGGTTAAGAAGCGCCCCAGGGCCTTAGAAACCCAGGAGAGCTGGAGCGACGTGCACGCGCATCTCAAGCTTTGTGGTAGGGCTAGCGCGCGTTCTGCAGACCGGCTTCCATCCCCTCACAGGAGCCGGAACCCCACACTCTGGGGCACGCTGGCGGCTTAGGGACCAGGAGCCGGTTTCTCCGCCGCACTCTCTCTGCCTCCGCGCAGGGGAGGCCGATTGGGACCGGGGACTCAAGCCCCTGTCCCTAGACGCCCCGATTCCCACAGTTTGCCCCCGCGATCCTTTGCTCTTTTGGAGTGCTTTCAACCAGTCTCCGAGTTAATGCTGGTCCCCAGATGCAGGGCACTCTCGCTCGTATCGGGGTATTACTTTTGCACCGGTCGCCTCTGGTGGCTCCCTCCCCCTTTTGTTTATATTCCGATCTCAGTCCACTGTTCCCATTCCGCTTTACCTGCTCACTGGCGTCTTCTGCCCCTGTAGAGATCCAGACGTGTATAATTCTGATCTCAGGCTGATTTCATGGGTGATCAGAGTTCTTTGGTAGGTAATCAGCTCACTTTGGGGTACCAGCTGAAAAGACGCCTCTTCCTAGTACCCCGCCATCTTGTCCCCCCCCAAAAGCTTCCTTCTTTAACAGACGTAACACTGCAGTGAATCCCTCCTAAAGCACACTTCCCGCTCAGTGTTGGAAGCGTTTTAGACGCAGAAACTAAGTGCGGATCACCACTGGTGGTGAACATCCATTTTGTGTTTGGCAGGCTAAGCGCCATAGCCTGCCCTTTACTAACAGTACCTAATGTGCCCGTAGTCCTTCCCTGTTCTATCTTCATCCTCAAAGGAGAAACGCTGTTATGAATGAGTGCGCACCTGAAGTAGGTTCCCAGAGCAGATACCTTCCTCTGCATCTCCTCTAAGGGGCCTGTAGGAGACACTTCATGATTGCTACCCAGACACGTCCTCCACTTTCCAACTGAGCGCAGACGCTTCCCTGTCGTGAGAACTTACTCTAGCACAGTTCTCTCATATATTGGAAGTGTTTTGAGAAGTGTTAGACACTGTGGAACATCCCAAGTGTTGAACTTCCAGGAGGCATCCTAGAGGCCTAATTGACTTACCGTGTACTTCACGCACGGTTTGCAACATTCTCTCTGCTCCGTCCTTGTTCTATCTTCTTTTCTCCACTTGAAGACACTGTGAGAAGTGCTATCCACCTGAAGGAATTTCCCTTAAACAGAACTTGCTATAGTCCAACGGTTAGACGACTTTGAATGGAAAGCTATGTACGCCTATTGCGGTTACCACAGAGTAAGTCCCCAAAGCTTCCTTCTTTAACAGACGTAACACTGCAGTGAATCCCTCCTAAAGCACACTTCCCTCTCAGTGTTGGAAGCATTTTAGACGCAGAAACTAAGTGCGGATTACCAATGGTGGTGAACATCCAATATGTGTTTGGAGGGTAAGCGCCATAGCCTGCCCTTACTCACAGTACCTAATGTGCCCGTAGTCCTTCCCTGTTTTATCTTCATCCTCAAAGGAGAAACACTGTTATGAATGAGTGCGCACCTGAAGTAGGTTCCCAGAGCAGATACCTTCCTCCGAAACCCCTCTAAGGGGCCTGTATGAGACACTTCAAAATTGCTACACAGACACGTCCTACACTTTCCAACTGAGCACAGACGCTTCCCTGTCGTGAGAAGTTACTGTAGCACAGCTCCTTCATATATTGGAAGTGTTTTGAGAAGTGGTAGACACTGTGGAACATCCCATGTGTTGAACTTCCAGTATGCATCATAGAGGCCTAAGTGCCTTACCCTTTCCTTCACCTACGGGTTGTAACATTCTCTCTGCTCCGTCCTTGTTCTATCTTCTTTCCTCCACTGGAATGACACTGTGAGAAGTGACATTCTGCATGAAGGAGTTTCCCTTACACAGAACTTGCTAGAGTGCAACGGTTAGACGTTGGAGCCTGGAAAGCTATGTGCGCCTATTGCGGTTACCACAGAGTCAGTCCCAAAAGCTTCCTTCTTTAACAGACGTAGCACTGCAGTGAATCCCTCCGAAAGCACACTTCCCTCTCAGTGTTGGAAGCGTTTTAGACGCATAAACTAAATGCGGATCACCACTGGTAGTGAACATCCAATATGTGTTTGGCAGACTTAAGCGCCATAGCCTGCCTTTTACTCACAGTATCTAATGTGCCCCTAGTCCGTCCGTGTTCTACCTTCATTCCTCCAAGGAGAAGCACTGTTATGAATGAGTACGCCCCTGAAGTAGGTTCCCTGAGCAGATACCTTCCTCCGCATCCCCTCTAAGGGGCCAGTATGAGACTCTTCCTGATTGCTCCCCAGACACATCCTAGAATTTTCACCTGAGCACAGATGCATCCCTGTCGTGAGAACTTACTGTAGCACAGTTCCCTCATATATTGGAAGTGTTTTGAGAAGAGGTAGACACTGTGGAACATCTCCGGTGTTGTAATTCCAGTATGCATCATAGAGTCCTATGTGCCTTACCCTGTACTTGACTCACGGTTTGCAACTGTCTCTCGGTCCGTCCTTGTTCTATCTTCTTTCCTCCACTGGAAAGACACTGTGAGAAGTGACATTCCGCATGAAGGAGTTTCCCTTACACAGAACTTGCTATAGTCCAACGGTTAGACGTCGGAGACTGGAAAGCTATGTGCGTCTACTGCGATTACCACAGAGTCAGTCCCCAAAGCTTCCTTCTTTAACAGACGTCAAACTCCAGTGAAGCCCTCCTAAAGCACACTTCCCTCTCAGTGTTGGAAGCGTTTCAGACGCAGAAACTAAGTGCGGATCACCACTGGTGGTGAACATCCAATATGTGTTTGGCAGACTTAAGCGCCATAGCCTGCCCTTTACTCAAGTACCTAATGTGCCCGTAGTCCGTCCGTGTTCTACCTTCATTCCTCCAAGGAGGAGCACTGTTATGAATGAGTACGCCCCTGAAGTAGGTTCCCTGAGCAGATACCTTCCTTCGCATCCCCTCTAAGGGGCCTGTATGAGACACTTCATGATTGCTCCCCAGACACATCCTAGAGTTTCCACCTGAGCACAGATGCATCCCTGTCGTGAGAACTTACTGTAGCACAGTTCCCTCATATATTGGAAGTGTTTTGAGCAGAGGTAGACACTGTGGAACACCTCCGCTGTTGTAATTCCAGTATGCCTCATAGAGGCCTAATTGCCTTACCCTGTACTTGACTCACGGTTTGCAACGTTCTCTCTGACCGTCCTTGTTCTATCTTCTTTCCTCCAGTGGAAAGACACTGTGAGAAGTGACTATCCGACTGAAGGAGTTTCCCTTAAAAAGAACTTGCTATAGTCCCACTGTTAGACGTCTGTGAATGGAGAGCTATGTGCGCCTATTGCGGTTACCATAGAGTCAGTCCCAAAGCTTCCTTCTTTAACAGACGTAAGACTGAAATGAATTACACCTAAAGCACACTTCGCTCTCAGTACTGGTAGCGTTTTGGACGCAGAAACAAAGTGCGGATCACCACTCGTGGGGAACATCAAATATGTGTTTGGCGGCTTAAGCGCCATAGCCTGCCATTTACTCACAGTACCTAATGTGCCCGTAGTCCTTAACTGTTCTATCTTCATTCCTCAAAGGAGAATAGCTGTTATGAATGAATACACAAGTGTAGTAGGTTCCCTGAGCAGATACCTTCCTTCGCATCCCCTCTATGGGGTCTGTATGAGACACTTCATGATTGCTACCCAGACACGTCCTAGAGTTTCCAACTGAGCACAGAACCATCCCTGTCGTGAGAACTTACTGTAGCACAGTTCCCTCATATATTGGAAGTGTTTTGAGCAGAGGTAGACACTGTGGAACATCTCTGGTGTTGAATCTCCAGTATGCATAATAGAGGCCTAAGTGCATTACCCTGTACTTCACTCACGGGTTGCAACGTTCTCTCTGCTCCATCCTTGTTCTATCTTCTTTCCTCCACTGGAAAGACACTGTGTGAAGTGACATTCCGCATGAAGGAGTTTCCCTTAAAGAGAACTTGCTGTAGTCCAACGGATAGACGTTGGAGACTGGCAAGCTATGTGCGTCTATTGCGGTTACAACAGAGTCAGTCCCAAAAGCATCCTTCTTTAACAGACGTAACACTGCAGTGAATCCCTCCTAAAGCACACTTCCCGCTCAGTGTTGGAAGCGTTTTAGACGCAGAAACTAAGTGCGGATCACCACTGGTGGTGAACATCCATTTTGTGTTTGGCAGGCTAAGCGCCATAGCCTGCCCTTTACTAACAGTACCTAATGTGCCCGTAGTCCTTCCCTGTTCTATCTTCATCCTCAAAGGAGAAACGCTGTTATGAATGAGTGCGCACCTGAAGTAGGTTCCCAGAGCAGATACCTTCCTCTGCATCTCCTCTAAGGGGCCTGTAGGAGACATTTCATGATTGCTACCCAGACACGTCCTCCACTTTCCAACTGAGCGCAGACGCTTCCCTGTCGTGAGAACTTACTCTAGCACAGTTCTCTCATATATTGGAAGTGTTTTGAGAAGTGTTAGACACTGTGGAACATCCCAAGTGTTGAACTTCCAGGAGGCATCCTAGAGGCCTAATTGACTTACCGTGTACTTCACGCACGGTTTGCAACATTCTCTCTGCTCCGTCCTTGTTCTATCTTCTTTTCTCCACTTGAAGACACTGTGAGAAGTGCTATCCACCTGAAGGAATTTCCCTTAAACAGAACTTGCTATAGTCCAACGGTTAGACGACTTTGAATGGAAAGCTATGTACGCCTATTGCGGTTACCACAGAGTAAGTCCCCAAAGCTTCCTTCTTTAACAGACGTAACACTGCAGTGAATCCCTCCTAAAGCACACTTCCCTCTCAGTGTTGGAAGCATTTTAGACGCAGAAACTAAGTGCGGATTACCAATGGTGGTGAACATCCAATATGTGTTTGGAGGGTAAGCGCCATAGCCTGCCCTTACTCACAGTACCTAATGTGCCCGTAGTCCTTCCCTGTTTTATCTTCATCCTCAAAGGAGAAACACTGTTATGAATGAGTGCGCACCTGAAGTAGGTTCCCAGAGCAGATACCTTCCTCCGAAACCCCTCTAAGGGGCCTGTATGAGACACTTCAAAATTGCTACACAGACACGTCCTACACTTTCCAACTGAGCACAGACGCTTCCCTGTCGTGAGAAGTTACTGTAGCACAGCTCCTTCATATATTGGAAGTGTTTTGAGAAGTGGTAGACACTGTGGAACATCCCATGTGTTGAACTTCCAGTATGCATCATAGAGGCCTAAGTGCCTTACCCTTTCCTTCACCTACGGGTTGTAACATTCTCTCTGCTCCGTCCTTGTTCTATCTTCTTTCCTCCACTGGAATGACACTGTGAGAAGTGACATTCTGCATGAAGGAGTTTCCCTTACACAGAACTTGCTAGAGTGCAACGGTTAGACATTGGAGCCTGGAAAGCTATGTGCGCCTATTGCGGTTACCACAGAGTCAGTCCCAAAAGCTTCCTTCTTTAACAGACGTAGCACTGCAGTGAATCCCTCCGAAAGCACACTTCCCTCTCAGTGTTGGAAGCGTTTTAGACGCATAAACTAAATGCGGATCACCACTGGTAGTGAACATCCAATATGTGTTTGGCAGACTTAAGCGCCATAGCCTGCCTTTTACTCACAGTATCTAATGTGCCCCTAGTCCGTCCGTGTTCTACCTTCATTCCTCCAAGGAGAAGCACTGTTATGAATGAGTACGCCCCTGAAGTAGGTTCCCTGAGCAGATACCTTCCTCCGCATCCCCTCTAAGGGGCCAGTATGAGACTCTTCCTGATTGCTCCCCAGACACATCCTAGAATTTTCACCTGAGCACAGATGCATCCCTGTCGTGAGAACTTACTGTAGCACAGTTCCCTCATATATTGGAAGTGTTTTGAGAAGAGGTAGACACTGTGGAACATCTCCGGTGTTGTAATTCCAGTATGCATCATAGAGTCCTATGTGCCTTACCCTGTACTTGACTCACGGTTTGCAACTGTCTCTCGGTCCGTCCTTGTTCTATCTTCTTTCCTCCACTGGAAAGACACTGTGAGAAGTGACATTCCGCATGAAGGAGTTTCCCTTACACAGAACTTGCTATAGTCCAACGGTTAGACGTCGGAGACTGGAAAGCTATGTGCGTCTACTGCGATTACCACAGAGTCAGTCCCCAAAGCTTCCTTCTTTAACAGACGTCAAACTCCAGTGAAGCCCTCCTAAAGCACACTTCCCTCTCAGTGTTGGAAGCGTTTCAGACGCAGAAACTAAGTGCGGATCACCACTGGTGGTGAACATCCAATATGTGTTTGGCAGACTTAAGCGCCATAGCCTGCCCTTTACTCAAGTACCTAATGTGCCCGTAGTCCGTCCGTGTTCTACCTTCATTCCTCCAAGGAGGAGCACTGTTATGAATGAGTACGCCCCTGAAGTAGGTTCCCTGAGCAGATACCTTCCTTCGCATCCCCTCTAAGGGGCCTGTATGAGACACTTCATGATTGCTCCCCAGACACATCCTAGAGTTTCCACCTGAGCACAGATGCATCCCTGTCGTGAGAACTTACTGTAGCACAGTTCCCTCATATATTGGAAGTGTTTTGAGCAGAGGTAGACACTGTGGAACACCTCCGCTGTTGTAATTCCAGTATGCCTCATAGAGGCCTAATTGCCTTACCCTGTACTTGACTCACGGTTTGCAACGTTCTCTCTGACCGTCCTTGTTCTATCTTCTTTCCTCCAGTGGAAAGACACTGTGAGAAGTGACTATCCGACTGAAGGAGTTTCCCTTAAAAAGAACTTGCTATAGTCCCACTGTTAGACGTCTGTGAATGGAGAGCTATGTGCGCCTATTGCGGTTACCATAGAGTCAGTCCCATAGCTTCCTTCTTTAACAGACGTAAGACTGAAATGAATTACACCTAAAGCACACTTCGCTCTCAGTACTGGTAGCGTTTTGGACGCAGAAACAAAGTGCGGATCACCACTCGTGGGGAACATCAAATATGTGTTTGGCGGCTTAAGCGCCATAGCCTGCCATTTACTCACAGTACCTAATGTGCCCGTAGTCCTTAACTGTTCTATCTTCATTCCTCAAAGGAGAATAGCTGTTATGAATGAATACACAAGTGTAGTAGGTTCCCTGAGCAGATACCTTCCTTCGCATCCCCTCTATGGGGTCTGTATGAGACACTTCATGATTGCTACCCAGACACGTCCTAGAGTTTCCAACTGAGCACAGAACCATCCCTGTCGTGAGAACTTACTGTAGCACAGTTCCCTCATATATTGGAAGTGTTTTGAGCAGAGGTAGACACTGTGGAACATCTCTGGTGTTGAATCTCCAGTATGCATAATAGAGGCCTAAGTGCATTACCCTGTACTTCACTCACGGGTTGCAACGTTCTCTCTGCTCCATCCTTGTTCTATCTTCTTTCCTCCACTGGAAAGACACTGTGTGAAGTGACATTCCGCATGAAGGAGTTTCCCTTAAAGAGAACTTGCTGTAGTCCAACGGATAGACGTTGGAGACTGGCAAGCTATGTGCGTCTATTGCGGTTACAACAGAGTCAGTCCCAAAAGCATCCTTCTTTAACAGACGTAACACTGCAGTGAATCCCTCCTAAATCAAACATCCCTCTCAGTGTTGGAAGCGTTTTAGACGCAGAAACTAAGTGCGGATCACCACTTATGGTGAACATCCAATATGTGTTTGGCAGGCTTAAGCGCCATAGCCTGCCCTTTACTCACAGTACCTAATGTGCCCCTAGTCCGTCCGTGTTCTACCTTCATTCCTCCAAAGAGAAGCACTGTTATGAATGAGTACGCACCTGAAATAGGTTCCCTGAGCAGATACCTTCCTACGCATCCCCTCTAAGGGGCCTGTATGAGACACTTCATGATTGCTACCCAGACATGTCCTAGAGTTCTCAACTGAGCACAGATGCATCCCTGTGGTGAGAACTTACTGGATCACAGTTCCCTCATATATTGGAAGTGTTTTGAGAAGAGGTAGACACTGTGGAACATCTCCGGTGTTGTAATTCCAGTATGCATCATAGAGGCCTAAGTGCCTTACCCTGTACTTGACTCACGGTTTGCAACGTTCTCTCTGTCCGTCCTTGTTCTATCTTCTTTCCTCCACTGGAAAGAAACTGTGAGAAGTAACATTCCGCATGAAGGAGTTTCCCTTAAACAGAAATTCCTATAGTCTATCAGTTAGACGTTTGAGACTGGAAAGCTATGAGCGTCAAATGCGGTTACCACAGAGTCAGTCCCAAAAGTTTCCTTCTTTAACAGACGTAACACTGCAGTGAATCCCTCCTAAAGCACACTTCCCGCTCAGTGTTGGAAGCGTTTTAGACGCAGAAACTAAGTGCGGATCACCACTGGTGGTGAACATCCATTTTGTGTTTGGCAGGCTAAGCGCCATAGCCTGCCCTTTACTAACAGTACCTAATGTGCCCGTAGTCATTCCCTGTTCTATCTTCATCCTCAAAGGAGAAACGCTGTTATGAATGAGTACGCACCTGAAGTAGGTTCCCAGAGCAGATACCTTCCTCCGCATCTCCTCTAAGGGGCCTGTAGGAGACACTTCATGATTGCTACCCAGACACGTCCTCCACTTTCCAACTGAGCGCAGACGCTTCCCTGTCGTGAGAACTTACTCTAGCACAGTTCTCTCATATATTGGAAGTGTTTTGAGAAGTGTTAGACACTGTGGAACATCCCAAGTGTTGAACTTCCAGGAGGCATCCTAGAGGCCTAATTGACTTACCGTGTACTTCACGCACGGTTTGCAACATTCTCTCTGCTCCGTCCTTGTTCTATCTTCTTTTCTCCACTTGAAGACACTGTGAGAAGTGCTATCCACCTGAAGGAATTTCCCTTAAACAGAACTTGCTATAGTCCAACGGTTAGACGACTTTGAATGGAAAGCTATGTACGCCTATTGCGGTTACCACAGAGTAAGTCCCCAAAGCTTCCTTCTTTAACAGAGGTAACACTGCAGTGAATCCCTCCTAAAGCACACTTCCCGCTCAGTGTTGGAAGCGTTTTAGACGCAGAAACTAAGTGCGGATTACCAATGGTGGTGAACATCCAATATGTGTTTGGAGGGTAAGCGCCATAGCCTGCCCTTTACTCACAGTACCTAATGTGCCCGTAGTCCTTCCCTGTTTTATCTTCATCCTCAAAGGAGAAACACTGTTATAAATGAGTGCGCACCTGAAGTAGGTTCCCAGAGCAGATACCTTCCTCCGAAACCCCTCTAAGGGGCCTGTATGAGACACTTCAAAATTGCTACACAGACACGTCCTACACTTTCCAACTGAGCACAGACGCTTCCCTGTCGTGAGAAGTTACTGTAGCACAGCTCCTTCATATATTGGAAGTGTTTTGAGAAGTGGTAGACACTGTGGAACATCCCATGTGTTGAACTTCCAGTATGCATCATAGAGGCCTAAGTGCCTTACCCTTTCCTTCACCTACGGGTTGTAACATTCTCTCTGCTCCGTCCTTGTTCTATCTTCTTTCCTGCACTGGAATGACACTGTGAGAAGTGACATTCTGCATGAAGGAGTTTCCCTTACACAGAACTTGCTAGAGTGCAACGGTTAGACGTTGGAGCCTGGAAAGCTATGTGCGCCTATTGCGGTTACCACAGAGTCAGTCCCAAAAGCTTCCTTCTTTAACAGACGTAGCACTGCAGTGAATCCCTCCGAAAGCACACTTCCCTCTCAGTGTTGGAAGCGTTTTAGACGCATAAACTAAATGCGGATCACCACTGGTAGTGAACATCCAATATGTGTTTGGCAGACTTAAGCGCCATAGCCTGCCTTTTACTCACAGTACCTAATGTGCCCCTAGTCCGTCCGTGTTCTACCTTCATTCCTCCAAGGAGAAGCACTGTTATGAATGAGTACGCCCCTGAAGTAGGTTCCCTGAGCAGATACCTTCCTCCGCATCCCCTCTAAGGGGCCAGTATGAGACTCTTCCTGATTGCACCCCAGACACATCCTAGAATTTTCACCTGAGCACAGATGCATCCCTGTCGTGAGAACTTACTGTAGCACAGTTCCCTCATATATTGGAAGTGTTTTGAGAAGAGGTAGACACTGTGGAACATCTCCGGTGTTGTAATTCCAGTATGCATCATAGAGTCCTATGTGCCTTACCCTGTACTTGACTCACGGTTTGCAACTGTCTCTCGGTCCGTCCTTGTTCTATCTTCTTTCCTCCACTGGAAAGACACTGTGAGAAGTGACATTCCGCATGAAGGAGTTTCCCTTACACAGAACTTGCTATAGTCCAACGGTTAGACGTCGGAGACTGGAAAGCTATGTGCGTCTACTGCGATTACCACAGAGTCAGTCCCCAAAGCTTCCTACTTTAACAGACGTCAAACTCCAGTGAAGCCCTCCTAAAGCACACTTCCCTCTCAGTGTTGGAAGCGTTTCAGACGCAGAAACTAAGTGCGGATCACCACTGGTGGTGAACATCCAATATGTGTTTGGCAGACTTAAGCGCCATAGCCTGCCCTTTACTCACAGGACCTAATGTGCCCGTAGTCCGTCCGTGTTCTACCTTCATTCCTCCAAGGAGGAGCACTGTTATGAATGAGTACGCCCCTGAAGTAGGTTCCCTGAGCAGATACCTTCCTTCGCATCCCCTCTAAGGGGCCTGTATGAGACACTTCATGATTGCTCCCCAGACACATCCTAGAGTTTCCACCGGAGCACAGATGCATCCCTGTCGTGAGAACTTACTGTAGCACAGTTCCCTCATATATTGGAAGTGTTTTGAGCAGAGGTAGACACTGTGGAACTCCTCCGCTGTTGTAATTCCAGTATGCCTCATAGAGGCCTAAGTGCCTTACCCTGTACTTGACTCACGGTTTGCAACGTTCTCTCTGACCGTCCTTGTTCTATCTTCTTTCCTCCAGTGGAAAGACACTGTGAGAAGTGACTATCCGACTGAAGGAGTTTCCCTTAAAAAGAACTTGCTATAGTCCCACTGTTAGACGTCTGTGAATGGAGAGCTATGTGCGCCTATTGCGGTTACCACAGAGTCAGTCCCAAAGCTTCCTTCTTTAACAGACGTAAGACTGAAATGAATTACACCTAAAGCACACTTCGCTCTCAGTACTGGTAGCGTTTTGGACGCAGAAACAAAGTGCGGATCACCACTCGTGGGGAACATCAAATATGTGTTTGGCGGCTTAAGCGCCATAGCCTGCCATTTACTCACAGTACCTAATGTGCCCGTAGTCCTTAACTGTTCTATCTTCATTCCTCAAAGGAGAATAGCTGTTATGAATGAATACACAAGTGTAGTAGGTTCCCTGAGCAGATACCTTCCTTCGCATCCCCTCTATGGGGTCTGTATGGGACACTTCATGATTGCTACCCAGACAGGTCCTAGAGTTTCCAACTGAGCACAGAACCATCCCTGTCGTGAGAACTTACTGTAGCACAGTTCCCTCATATATTGGAAGTGTTTTGAGCAGAGGTAGACACTGTGGAACATCTCTGGTGTTGAATCTCCAGTATGCACAATAGAGGCCTAAGTGCATTACCCTGTACTTCACTCACGGGTTGCAACGTTCTCTCTGCTCCATCCTTGTTCTATCTTCTTTCCTCCACTGGAAAGACACTGTGTGAAGTGACATTCCGCATGAAGGAGTTTCCCTTAAAGAGAACTTGCTGTAGTCCAACGGATAGACGTTGGAGACTGGCAAGCTATGTGCGTCTATTGCGGTTACAACAGAGTCAGTCCCAAAAGCATCCTTCTTTAACAGACGTAACACTGCAGTGAATCCCTCCTAAATCAAACATCCCTCTCAGTGTTGGAAGCGTTTTAGACGCAGAAACTAAGTGCGGATCACCACTTATGGTGAACATCCAATATGTGTTTGGCAGGCTTAAGCGCCATAGCCTGCCCTTTACTCACAGTACCTAATGTGCCCCTAGTCCGTCCGTGTTCTACCTTCATTCCTCCAAAGAGAAGCACTGTTATGAATGAGTACGCACCTGAAATAGGTTCCCTGAGCAGATACATTCCTACGCATCCCCTCTAAGGGGCCTGTATGAGACACTTCATGATTGCTACCCAGACATGTCCTAGAGTTCTCAACTGAGCACAGATGCATCCCTGTGGTGAGAACTTACTGGATCACAGTTCCCTCATATATTGGAAGTGTTTTGAGAAGAGGTAGACACTGTGGAACATCTCCGGTGTTGTAATTCCAGTATGCATCATAGAGGCCTAAGTGCCTTACCCTGTACTTGACTCACGGTTTGCAACGTTCTCTCTGTCCGTCCTTGTTCTATCTTCTTTCCTCCACTGGAAAGAAACTGTGAGAAGTAACATTCCGCATGAAGGAGTTTCCCTTAAACAGAACTTCCTATAGTCTATCAGTTAGACGTTTGAGACTGGAAAGCTATGAGCGTCTAATGCGGTTACCACAGAGTCAGTCCCAAAAGCTTCCTTCTTTAACAGACGTAACACTGCAGTGAATCCCTCCTAAAGCACACTTCCCGCTCAGTGTTGGAAGCGTTTTAGACGCAGAAACTAAGTGCGGATCACCACTGGTGGTGAACATCCATTTTGTGTTTGGCAGGCTAAGCGCCATAGCCTGCCCTCTACTAACAGTACCTAATGTGCCCGTAGTCCTTCCCTGTTCTATCTTCATCCTCAAAGGAGAAACGCTGTTATGAATGAGTACGCACCTGAAGTAGGTTCCCAGAGCAGATACCTTCCTCCGCATCTCCTCTAAGGGGCCTGTATGAGACACTTCATGATTGCTACCCAGACACGTCCTCCACTTTCCAACTGAGCGCAGACGCTTCCCTGTAGTGAGAACTTACTCTAGCACAGTTCTCTCATATATTGGAAGTGTTTTGAGAAGTGTTAGACACTGTGGAACATCCCAAGTGTTGAACTTCCAGGAGGCATCATAGAGGCCTAATTGACTTACCCTGTACTTCACGCACGGTTTGCAACATTCTCTCTGCTCCGTCCTTGTTCTATCTTCTTTTCTCCACTTGAAGACACTGTGAGAAGTGCTATCCACCTGAAGGAATTTCCCTTAAACAGAACTTGCTATAGTCCAACGGTTAGACGACTTTGAATGGAAAGCTATGTACGCCTATTGCGGTTACCACAGAGTAAGTCCCCAAAGCTTCCTTCTTTAACAGACGTAACACTGCAGTGAATCCCTCCTAAAGCACACTTCCCTCTCAGTGTTGGAAGCGTTTTAGACGCAGAAACTAAGTGCGGATTACCAATGCTGGTGAACATCCAATATGTGTTTGGAGGGTAAGCGCCATAGCCTGCCCTTTACTCACAGTACCTAATGTGCCCGTAGTCCTTCCCTGTTTTATCTTCATCCTCAAAGGAGAAACACTGTTATGAATGAGTGCGCACCTGAAGTAGGTTCCCAGAGCAGATACCTTCCTCCGAAACCCCTCTAAGGGGCCTGTATGAGACACTTCAAAATTGCTACACAGACACGTCCTACACTTTCCAACTGAGCACAGACGCTTCCCTGTCGTGAGAAGTTACTGTAGCACAGCTCCTTCATATATTGGAAGTGTTTTGAGAAGTGGTAGACACTGTGGAACATCCCATGTGTTGAACTTCCAGTATGCATCATAGAGGCCTAAGTGCCTTACCCTTTCCTTCACCTACGGGTTGTAACATTCTCTCTGCTCCGTCCTTGTTCTATCTTCTTTCCTCCACTGGAATGACACTGTGAGAAGTGACATTCTGCATGAAGGAGTTTCCCTTACACAGAACTTGCTAGAGTGCAACGGTTAGACGTTGGAGCCTGGAAAGCTATGTGCGCCTATTGCGGTTACCACAGAGTCAGTCCCAAAAGCTTTCTTCTTTAACAGACGTAGCACTGCAGTGAATCCCTCCGAAAGCACACTTCCCTCTCAGTGTTGGAAGCGTTTTAGACGCATAAACTAAATGCGGATCACCACTGGTAGTGAACATCCAATATGTGTTTGGCAGACTTAAGCGCCATAGCCTGCCTTTTACTCACAGTATCTAATGTGCCCCTAGTCCGTCCGTGTTCTACCTTCATTCCTCCAAGGAGAAGCACTGTTATGAATGAGTACGCCCCTGAAGTAGGTTCCCTGAGCAGATACCTTCCTCCGCATCCCCTCTAAGGGGCCAGTATGAGACTCTTCCTGATTGCTCCCCAGACACATCCTAGAATTTTCACCTGAGCACAGATGCATCCCTGTCGTGAGAACTTACTGTAGCACAGTTCCCTCATATATTGGAAGTGTTTTGAGAAGAGGTAGACACTGTGGAACATCTCCGGTGTTGTAATTCCAGTATGCATCATAGAGTCCTATGTGCCTTACCCTGTACTTGACTCACGGTTTGCAACTGTCTCTCGGTCCGTCCTTGTTCTATCTTCTTTCCTCCACTGGAAAGACACTGTGAGAAGTGACATTCCGCATGAAGGAGTTTCCCTTACACAGAACTTGCTATAGTCCAACGGTTAGACGTCGGAGACTGGAAAGCTATGTGCGTCTACTGCGATTACCACAGAGTCAGTCCCCAAAGCTTCCTACTTTAACAGACGTCAAACTCCAGTGAAGCCCTCCTAAAGCACACTTCCCTCTCAGTGTTGGAAGCGTTTCAGACGCAGAAACTAAGTGCGGATCACCACTGGTAGTGAACATCCAATATGTGTTTGGCAGACTTAAGCGCCATAGCCTGCCCTTTACTCACAGTACCTAATGTGCCCGTAGTCCGTCCGTGTTCTACCTTCATTCCTCCAAGGAGGAGCACTGTAATGAATGAGTACGCCCCTGAAGTAGGTTCCCTGAGCAGATACCTTCCTTCGCATCCCCTCTAAGGGGCCTGTATGAGGCACTTCATTATTGTTCCCCAAACACATCCTAGAGTTTCCACCTGATCACAGATGCATCCCTGTCGTGAGAACTTACTGTAGCACAGTTCCCTCATATATTGGAAGTGTTTTGAGCAGAGGTAGACACTGTGGAACACCTCCGCTGTTGTAATTCCAGTATGCCTCATCGAGACCTAATTGCCTTACCCTGTACTTGACTCACGGTTTGCAACGTTCTCTCTGACCGTCCTTGTTCTATCTTCTTGCCTCCAGTGGAAAGACACTGTGAGAAGTGACTATCCGACTGAAGGAGTTTCCCTTAAAAAGAACTTGCTATAGTCCCACTGTTAGACGTCTGTGAATGGAGAGCTATGTGCGCCTATTGCGGTTACCACAGAGTCAGTCCCAAAGCTTCCTTCTTTAACAGACGTAAGACTGAAATGAATTACACCTAAAGCACACTTCGCTCTCAGTACTGGTAGCGTTTTGGACGCAGAAACAAAGTGCGGATCACCACTCGTGGGGAACATCAAATATGTGTTTGGCGGCTTAAGCGCCATAGCCTGCCATTTACTCACAGTACCTAATGTGCCCGTAGTCCTTAACTGTTCTATCTTCATTCCTCTAAGGAGAATAGCTGTTATGAATGAATACACAATTGTAGTAGGTTCCCTGAGCAGATACCTTCCTTCGCATCCCCTCTATGGGGTCTGTATGAGACACTTCATGATTGCTACCCAGACACGTCCTAGAGTTTCCAACTGAGCACAGAACCATCCCTGTCGTGAGAACTTACTGTAGCACAGTTCCCTCATATATTGGAAGTGTTTTGAGCAGAGGTAGACACTGTGGAACATCTCTGGTGTTGAATCTCCAGTATGCATAATAGAGGCCTAAGTGCATTACCCTGTACTTCACTCACGGGTTGCAACGTTCTCTCTGCTCCATCCTTGTTCTATCTTCTTTCCTCCACTGGAAAGACACTGTGTGAAGTGACATTCCGCATGAAGGAGTTTCCCTTAAAGAGAACTTGCTGTAGTCCAACGGATAGACGTCGGAGACTGGCAAGCTATGTGCGTCTATTGCGGTTACAACAGAGTCAGTCCCAAAAGCATCCTTCTTTAACAGACGTAACACTGCAGTGAATCCCTCCTAAATCAAACATCCCTCTCAGTGTTGGAAGCGTTTTAGACGCAGAAACTAAGTGCGGATCACCACTTATGGTGAACATCCAATATGTGTTTGGCAGGCTTAAGCGCCATAGCCTGCCCTTTACTCACAGTACCTAATGTGCCCCTAGTCCGTCCGTGTTCTACCTTCATTCCTCCAAAGAGAAGCACTGTTATGAATGAGTACGCACCTGAAATAGGTTCCCTGAGCAGATACATTCCTACGCATCCCCTCTAAGGGGCCTGTATGAGACACTTCATGATTGCTACCCAGACATGTCCTAGAGTTCTCAACTGAGCACAGATGCATCCCTGTGGTGAGAACTTACTGGATCACAGTTCCCTCATATATTGGAAGTGTTTTGAGAAGAGGTAGACACTGTGGAACATCTCCGGTGTTGTAATTCCAGTATGCATCATAGAGGCCTAAGTGCCTTACCCTGTACTTGACTCACGGTTTGCAACGTTCTCTCTGTCCGTCCTTGTTCTATCTTCTTTCCTCCACTGGAAAGAAACTGTGAGAAGTAACATTCCGCATGAAGGAGTTTCCCTTAAACAGAACTTCCTATAGTCTATCAGTTAGACGTTTGAGACTGGAAAGCTATGAGCGTCTAATGCGGTTACCACAGAGTCAGTCCCAAAAGCTTCCTTCTTTAACAGACGTAACACTGCAGTGAATCCCTCCTAAAGCACACTTCCCGCTCAGTGTTGGAAGCGTTTTAGACGCAGAAACTAAGTGCGGATCACCACTGGTGGTGAACATCCATTTTGTGTTTGGCAGGCTAAGCGCCATAGCCTGCCCTCTACTAATAGTACCTAATGTGCCCGTAGTCTTTCCCTGTTCTATCTTCATCCTCAAAGGAGAAACGCTGTTATGAATGAGTACGCACCTGAAGTAGGTTCCCAGAGCAGATACCTTCCTCCGCATCTCCTCTAAGGGGCCTGTATGAGACACTTCATGATTGCTACCCAGACACGTCCTCCACTTTCCAACTGAGCGCAGACGCTTCCCTGTCGTGAGAACTTACTCTAGCACAGTTCTCTCATATATTGGAAGTGTTTTGAGAAGTGTTAGACACTGTGGAACATCCCAAGTGTTGAACTTCCAGGAGGCATCCTAGAGGCCTAATTGACTTACCCTGTACTTCACGCACGGTTTGCAACATTCTCTCTGCTCCGTCCTTGTTCTATCTTCTTTTCTCCACTTGAAGACACTGTGAGAAGTGCTATCCACCTGAAGGAATTTCCCTTAAACAGAACTTGCTATAGTCCAACGGTTAGACGACTTTGAATGGAAAGCTATGTACGCCTATTGCGGTTACCACAGAGTAAGTCCCCAAAGCTTCCTTCTTTAACAGACGTAACACTGCAGTGAATCCCTCCTAAAGCACACTTCCCTCTCAGTGTTGGAAGCGTTTTAGACGCAGAAACTAAGTGCGGATTACCAATGGTGGTGAACATCCAATATGTGTTTGGAGGGTAAGCGCCATAGCCTGCCCTTTACTCACAGTACCTAATGTGCCCGTAGTCCTTCCCTGTTTTATCTTCATCCTCAAAGGAGAAACACTGTTATGAATGAGTGCGCACCTGAAGTAGGTTCCCAGAGCAGATACCTTCCTCCGAAACCCCTCTAAGGGGCCTGTATGAGACACTTCAAAATTGCTACACAGACACGTCCTACACTTTCCAACTGAGCACAGACGCTTCCCTGTCGTGAGAAGTTACTGTAGCACAGCTCCTTCATATATTGGAAGTGTTTTGAGAAGTGGTAGACACTGTGGAACATCCCATGTGTTGAACTTCCAGTATGCATCATAGAGGCCTAAGTGCCTTACCCTTTCCTTCACCTACGGGTTGTAACATTCTCTCTGCTCCGTCCTTGTTCTATCTTCTTTCCTCCACTGGAATGACACTGTGAGAAGTGACATTCTGCATGAAGGAGTTTCCCTTACACAGAACTTGCTAGAGTGCAACGGTTAGACGTTGGAGCCTGGAAAGCTATGTGCGCCTATTGCGGTTACCACAGAGTCAGTCCCAAAAGCTTTCTTCTTTAACAGACGTAGCACTGCAGTGAATCCCTCCGAAAGCACACTTCCCTCTCAGTGTTGGAAGCGTTTTAGACGCATAAACTAAATGCGGATCACCACTGGTAGTGAACATCCAATATGTGTTTGGCAGACTTAAGCGCCATAGCCTGCCTTTTACTCACAGTATCTAATGTGCCCCTAGTCCGTCCGTGTTCTACCTTCATTCCTCCAAGGAGAAGCACTGTTATGAATGAGTACGCCCCTGAAGTAGGTTCCCTGAGCAGATACCTTCCTCCGCATCCCCTCTAAGGGGCCAGTATGAGACTCTTCCTGATTGCTCCCCAGACACATCCTAGAATTTTCACCTGAGCACAGATGCATCCCTGTCGTGAGAACTTACTGTAGCACAGTTCCCTCATATATTGGAAGTGTTTTGAGAAGAGGTAGACACTGTGGAACATCTCCGGTGTTGTAATTCCAGTATGCATCATAGAGTCCTATGTGCCTTACCCTGTACTTGACTCACGGTTTGCAACTGTCTCTCGGTCCGTCCTTGTTCTATCTTCTTTCCTCCACTGGAAAGACACTGTGAGAAGTGACATTCCGCATGAAGGAGTTTCCCTTACACAGAACTTGCTATAGTCCAACGGTTAGACGTCGGAGACTGGAAAGCTATGTGCGTCTACTGCGATTACCACAGAGTCAGTCCCCAAAGCTTCCTACTTTAACAGACGTCAAACTCCAGTGAAGCCCTCCTAAAGCACACTTCCCTCTCAGTGTTGGAAGCGTTTCAGACGCAGAAACTAAGTGCGGATCACCACTGGTGGTGAACATCCAATATGTGTTTGGCAGACTTAAGCGCCATAGCCTGCCCTTTACTCACAGTACCTAATGTGCCCGTAGTCCGTCCGTGTTCTACCTTCATTCCTCCAAGGAGGAGCACTGTAATGAATGAGTACGCCCCTGAAGTAGGTTCCCTGAGCAGATACCTTCCTTCGCATCCCCTCTAAGGGGCCTGTATGAGGCACTTCATTATTGTTCCCCAGACACATCCTAGAGTTTCCACCTGAGCACAGATGCATCCCTGTCGTGAGAACTTACTGTAGCACAGTTCCCTCATATATTGGAAGTGTTTTGAGCAGAGGTAGACACTGTGGAACACCTCCGCTGTTGTAATTCCAGTATGCCTCATCGAGGCCTAATTGCCTTACCCTGTACTTGACTCACGGTTTGCAACGTTCTCTCTGACCGTCCTTGTTCTATCTTCTTGCCTCCAGTGGAAAGACACTGTGAGAAGTGACTATCCGACTGAAGGAGTTTCCCTTAAAAAGAACTTGCTATAGTCTCACTGTTATACGTCTGTGAATGGAGAGCTATGTGCGCCTATTGCGGTTACCACAGAGTCAGTCCCAAAGCTTCCTTCTTTAACAGACGTAAGACTGAAATGAATTACACCTAAAGCACACTTCGCTCTCAGTACTGGTAGCGTTTTGGACGCAGAAACAAAGTGCGGATCACCACTCGTGGGGAACATCAAATATGTGTTTGGCGGCTTAAGCGCCATAGCCTGCCATTTACTCACAGTACCTAATGTGCCCGTAGTCCTTAACTGTTCTATCTTCATTCCTCAAAGGAGAATAGCTGTTATGAATGAATACACAAGTGTAGTAGGTTCCCTGAGCAGATACCTTCCTTCGCATCCCCTCTATGGGGTCTGTATGAGACACTTCATGATTGCTACCCAGACACGTCCTAGAGTTTCCAACTGAGCACAGAACCATCCCTGTCGTGAGAACTTACTGTAGCACAGTTCCCTCATATATTGGAAGTGTTTTGAGCAGAGGTAGACACTGTGGAACATCTCTGGTGTTGAATCTCCAGTATGCATAATAGAGGCCTAAGTGCATTACCCTGTACTTCACTCACGGGTTGCAACGTTCTCTCTGCTCCATCCTTGTTCTATCTTCTTTCCTCCACTGGAAAGACACTGTGTGAAGTGACATTCCGCATGAAGGAGTTTCCCTTAAAGAGAACTTGCTGTAGTCCAACGGATAGACGTTGGAGACTGGCAAGCTATGTGCGTCTATTGCGGTTACAACAGAGTCAGTCCCAAAAGCATCCTTCTTTAACAGACGTAACACTGCAGTGAATCCCTCCTAAATCAAACATCCCTCTCAGTGTTGGAAGCGTTTTAGACGCAGAAACTAAGTGCGGATCACCACTTATGGTGAACATCCAATATGTGTTTGGCAGGCTTAAGCGCCATAGCCTGCCCTTTACTCACAGTACCTAATGTGCCCCTAGTCCGTCTGTGTTCTACCTTCATTCCTCCAAAGAGAAGCACTGTTATGAATGAGTACGCACCTGAAATAGGTTCCCTGAGCAGATACCTTCCTACGCATCCCCTCTAAGAGGCCTGTATGAGACACTTCATGATTGCTACCCAGACATGTCCTAGAGTTCTCAACTGAGCACAGATGCATCCCTGTGGTGAGAACTTACTGGATCACAGTTCCCTCATATATTGGAAGTGTTTAGAGAAGAGGTAGACACTGTGGAACATCTCCGGTGTTGTAATTCCAGTATGCATCATAGAGGCCTAAGTGCCTTACCCTGTACTTGACTCACGGTTTGCAACGTTCTCTCTGTCCGTCCTTGTTCTATCTTCTTTCCTCCACTGGAAAGAAACTGTGAGAAGTAACATTCCGCATGAAGGAGTTTCCCTTAAACAGAACTTCCTATAGTCTATCAGTTAGACGTTTGAGACTGGAAAGCTATGAGCGTCTAATGCGGTTACCACAGAGTCAGTCCCAAAAGCTTCCTTCTTTAACAGACGTAACACTGCAGTGAATCCCTCCTAAAGCACACTTCCCGCTCAGTGTTGGAAGCGTTTTAGACGCAGAAACTAAGTGCGGATCACCACTGGTGGTGAACATCCATTTTGTGTTTGGCAGGCTAAGCGCCATAGCCTGCCCTCTACTAACAGTACCTAATGTGCCCGTAGTCCTTCCCTGTTCTATCTTCATCCTCAAAGGAGAAACGCTGTTATGAATGAGTACGCACCTGAAGTAGGTTCCCAGAGCAGATACCTTCCTCCGCATCTCCTCTAAGGGGCCTGTAGGAGACACTTCATGATTGCTACCCAGACACGTCCTCCACTTTCCAACTGAGCGCAGACGCTTCCCTGTCGTGAGAACTTACTCTAGCACAGTTCTCTCATATATTGGAAGTGTTTTGAGAAGTGTTAGACACTGTGGAACATCCCAAGTGTTGAACTTCCAGGAGGCATCATAGAGGCCTAATTGACTTACCCTGTACTTCACGCACGGTTTGCAACATTCTCTCTGCTCCGTCCTTGTTCTATCTTCTTTTCTCCACTTGAAGACACTGTGAGAAGTGCTATCCACCTGAAGGAATTTCCCTTAAACAGAACTTGCTATAGTCCAACGGTTAGACGACTTTGAATGGAAAGCTATGTACGCCTATTGCGGTTACCACAGAGTAAGTCCCCAAAGCTTCCTTCTTTAACAGACGTAACACTGCAGTGAATCCCTCCTAAAGCACACTTCCCGCTCAGTGTTGGAAGCGTTTTAGACGCAGAAACTAAGTGCGGATTACCAATGGTGGTGAACATCCAATATGTGTTTGGAGGGTAAGCGCCATAGCCTGCCCTTTACTCACAGTACCTAATGTGCCCGTAGTCCTTCCCTGTTTTATCTTCATCCTCAAAGGAGAAACACTGTTATGAATGAGTGCGCACCTGAAGTAGGTTCCCAGAGCAGATACCTTCCTCCGAAACCCCTCTAAGGGGCCTGTATGAGACACTTCAAAATTGCTACACAGACACGTCCTACACTTTCCAACTGAGCACAGACGCTTCCCTGTCGTGAGAAGTTACTGTAGCACAGCTCCTTCATATATTGGAAGTGTTTTGAGAAGTGGTAGACACTGTGGAACATCCCATGTGTTGAACTTCCAGTATGCATCATAGAGGCCTAAGTGCCTTACCCTTTCCTTCACCTACGGGTTGTAACATTCTCTCTGCTCCGTCCTTGTTCTATCTTCTTTCCTCCACTGGAATGACACTGTGAGAAGTGACATTCTGCATGAAGGAGTTTCCCTTACACAGAACTTGCTAGAGTGCAACGGTTAGACGTTGGAGCCTGGAAAGCTATGTGCGCCTATTGCGGTTACCACAGAGTCAGTCCCAAAAGCTTCCTTCTTTAACAGACGTAGCACTGCAGTGAATCCCTCCGAAAGCACACTTCCCTCTCAGTGTTGGAAGCGTTTTAGACGCATAAACTAAATGCGGATCACCACTGGTATTGAACATCCAATATGTGTTTGGCAGACTTAAGCGCCATAGCCTGCCTTTTACTCACAGTATCTAATGTGCCCCTAGTCCGTCCGTGTTCTACATTCATTCCTCCAAGGAGAAGCACTGTTATGAATGAGTACGCCCCTGAAGTAGGTTCCCTGAGCAGATACCTTCCTCCGCATCCCCTCTAAGGGGCCAGTATGAGACTCTTCCTGATTGCTCCCCAGACACATCCTAGAATTTTCACCTGAGCACAGATGCATCCCTGTCGTGAGAACTTACTGTAGCACAGTTCCCTCATATATTGGAAGTGTTTTGAGAAGAGGTAGACACTGTGGAACATCTCCGGTGTTGTAATTCCAGTATGCATCATAGAGTCCTATGTGCCTTACCCTGTACTTGACTCACGGTTTGCAACTGTCTCTCGGTCCGTCCTTGTTCTATCTTCTTTCCTCCACTGGAAAGACACTGTGAGAAGTGACATTCCGCATGAAGGAGTTTCCCTTACACAGAACTTGCTATAGTCCAACGGTTAGACGTCGGAGACTGGAAAGCTATGTGCGTCTACTGCGATTACCACAGAGTCAGTCCCCAAAGCTTCCTACTTTAACAGACGTCAAACTCCAGTGAAGCCCTCCTAAAGCACACTTCCCTCTCAGTGTTGGAAGCGTTTCAGACGCAGAAACTAAGTGCGGATCACCACTGGTGGTGAACATCCAATATGTGTTTGGCAGACTTAAGCGCCATAGCCTGCCCTTTACTCACAGTACCTAATGTGCCCGTAGTCCGTCCGTGTTCTACCTTCATTCCTCCAAGGAGGAGCACTGTTATGAATGAGTACGCCCCTGAAGTAGGTTCCCTGAGCAGATACCTTCCTTCGCATCCCCTCTAAGGGGCCTGTATGAGACACTTCATGATTGCTCCCCAGACACATCCTAGAGTTTCCACCTGAGCACAGATGCATCCCTGTCGTGAGAACTTACTGTAGCACAGTTCCCTCATATATTGGAAGTGTTTTGAGCAGAGGTAGACACTGTGGAACACCTCCGCTGTTGTAATTCCAGTATGCCTCATAGAGGCCTAATTGCCTTACCCTGTACTTGACTCACGGTTTGCAACGTTCTCTCTGACCGTCCTTGTTCTATCTTCTTTCCTCCAGTGGAAAGACACTGTGAGAAGTGACTATCCGACTGGAGGAGTTTCCCTTAAAAAGAACTTGCTATAGTCCCACTGTTAGACGTCTGTGAATGGAGAGCTATGTGCGCCTATTGCGGTTACCACAGAGTCAGTCCCAAAGCTTCCTTCTTTAACAGACGTAAGACTGAAATGAATTACACCTAAAGCACACTTCGCTCTCAGTACTGGTAGCGTTTTGGACGCAGAAACAAAGTGCGGATCACCACTCGTGGGGAACATCAAATATGTGTTTGGCGGCTTAAGCGCCATAGCCTGCCATTTACTCACAGTACCTAATGTGCCCGTAGTCCTTAACTGTTCTATCTTCATTCCTCAAAGGAGAATAGCTGTTATGAATGAATACACAAGTGTAGTAGGTTCCCTGAGCAGATACCATCCTTCGCATCCCCTCTATGGGGTCTGTATGAGACACTTCATGATTGCTACCCAGACACGTCCTAGAGTTTCCAACTGAGCACAGAACCATCTCTGTCGTGAGAACTTACTGTAGCACAGTTCCCTCATATATTGGAAGTGTTATGAGCAGAGGTAGACACTGTGGAACATCTCTGGTGTTGAATCTCCAGTATGCATAATAGAGGCCTAAGTGCTTTACCCTGTACTTCACTCACGGGTTGCAACGTTCTCTCTGCTCCATCCTTGTTCTATCTTCTTTCCTCCACTGGAAAGACACTGTGTGAAGTGACATTCCGCATGAAGGAGTTTCCCTTAAAGAGAACTTGCTGTAGTCCAACGGATAGACGTTGGAGACTGGCAAGCTATGTGCGTCTATTGCGGTTACAACAGAGTCAGTCCCAAAAGCATCCTTCTTTAACAGACGTAACACTGCAGTGAATCCCTCCTAAATCAAACATCCCTCTCAGTGTTGGAAGCGTTTTAGACGCAGAAACTAAGTGCGGATCACCACTTATGGTGAACATCCAATATGTGTTTGGCAGGCTTAAGCGCCATAGCCTGCCCTTTACTCACAGTACCTAATGTGCCCCTAGTCCGTCCGTGTTCTACCTTCATTCCTCCAAAGAGAAGCACTGTTATGAATGAGTACGCACCTGAAATAGGTTCCCTGAGCAGATACCTTCCTACGCATCCCCTCTAAGGGGCCTGTATGAGACACTTCATGATTGCTACCCAGACATGTCCTAGAGTTCTCAACTGAGCACAGATGCATCCCTGTGGTGAGAACTTACTGGATCACAGTTCCCTCATATATTGGAAGTGTTTTGAGAAGAGGTAGACACTGTGGAACATCTCCGGTGTTGTAATTCCAGTATGCATCATAGAGGCCTAAGTGCCTTACCCTGTACTTGACTCACGGTTTGCAACGTTCTCTCTGTCCGTCCTTGTTCTATCTTCTTTCCTCCACTGGAAAGAAACTGTGAGAAGTAACATTCCGCATGAAGGAGTTTCCCTTAAACAGAACTTCCTATAGTCTATCAGTTAGACGTTTGAGACTGGAAAGCTATGAGCGTCTAATGCGGTTACCACAGAGTCAGTCCCAAAAGCTTCCTTCTTTAACAGACGTAACACTGCAGTGAATCCCTCCTAAAGCACACTTCCCGCTCAGTGTTGGAAGCGTTTTAGACGCAGAAACTAAGTGCGGATCACCACTGGTGGTGAACATCCATTTTGTGTTTGGCAGGCTAAGCGCCATAGCCTGCCCTTTACTAACAGTACCTAAGGTGCCCGTAGTCCTTCCCTGTTCTATCTTCATCCTCAAAGGAGAAACGCTGTTATGAATGAGTACGCACCTGAAGTAGGTTCCCAGAGCAGATACCTTCCTCCGCATCTCCTCTAAGGGGCCTGTAGGAGACACTTCATGATTGCTACCCAGACACGTCCTCCACTTTCCAACTGAGCGCAGACGCTTCCCTGTCGTGAGAACTTACTCTAGCACAGTTCTCTCATATATTGGAAGTGTTTTGAGAAGTGTTAGACACTGTGGAACATCCCAAGTGTTGAACTTCCAGGAGGCATCATAGAGGCCTAATTGACTTACCCTGTACTTCACGCACGGTTTGCAACATTCTCTCTGCTCCGTCCTTGTTCTATCTTCTTTTCTCCACTTGAAGACACTGTGAGAAGTGCTATCCACCTGAAGGAATTTCCCTTAAACAGAACTTGCTATAGTCCAACGGTTAGACGACTTTGAATGGAAAGCTATGTACGCCTATTGCGGTTACCACAGAGTAAGTCCCCAAAGCTTCCTTCTTTAACAGATGTAACACTGCAGTGAATCCCTCCTAAAGCACACTTCCCTCTCAGTGTTGGAAGCGTTTTAGACGCAGAAACTAAGTGCGGATTACCAATGGTGGTGAACATCCAATATGTGTTTGGAGGGTAAGCGCCATAGCCTGCCCTTTACTCACAGTACCTAATGTGCCCGTAGTCCTTCCCTGTTTTATCTTCATCCTCAAAGGAGAAACACTGTTATGAATGAGTGCGCACCTGAAGTAGGTTCCCAGAGCAGATACCTTCCTCCGAAACCCCTCTAAGGGGCCTGTATGAGACACTTCAACATTGCTACACAGACACGTCCTACACTTTCCAACTGAGCACAGACGCTTCCCTGTCGTGAGAAGTTACTGTAGCACAGCTCCTTCATATATTGGAAGTGTTTTGAGAAGTGGTAGACACTGTGGAACATCCCATGTGTTGAACTTCCAGTATGCATCATAGAGGCCTAAGTGCCTTACCCTTTCCTTCACCTACGGGTTGTAACATTCTCTCTGCTCCGTCCTTGTTCTATCTTCTTTCCTCCACTGGAATGACACTGTGAGAGTGACATTCTGCATGAAGGAGTTTCCCTTACACAGAACTTGCTATAGTGCAACGGTTAGACGTTGGAGCCTGGAAAGCTATGTGCGCCTATTGCGGTTACCACAGAGTCAGTCCCAAAAGCTTCCTTCTTTAACAGATGTAACACTGCAGTGAATCCCTGCGAAAGCACACTTCCCTCTCAGTGTTGGAAGCGTTTTAGACGCATAAACTAAATGCGGATCACCACTGGTAGTGAACATCCAATATGTGTTTGGCAGACTTAAGCGCCAAAGCCTGGCTTTTACTCACAGTATCTAATGTGCCCCTAGTCCGTCCGTGTTCTACCTTCATTCCTACAAGGAGAAGCACTGTTATGAATGAGTACGCCCCTGAAGTAGGTTCCCTGAGCAGATAACTTCCTCCGCATCCCCTCTAAGGGGCCAGTATGAGACTCTTCCTGATTGCTCCCCAGACACATCCTAGAATTTTCACCTGAGCACAGATGCATCCCTGTCGTGAGAACTTACTGTAGCACAGTTCCCTCATATATTGGAAGTGTTTTGAGAAGAGGTAGACACTGTGGAACATCTCCGGTGTTGAATCTCCAGTATGCATAATAGAGGCCTAAGTGCATTACCCTGTACTTCACTCACGGGTTGCAACGTTCTCTCTGCTCCATCCTTGTTCTATCTTCTTTCCTCCACTGGAAAGACACTGTGTGAAGTGACATTCCGCATGAAGGAGTTTCCCTTAAAGAGAACTTGCTGTAGTCCAACGGATAGACGTTGGAGACTGGCAAGCTATGTGCGTCTATTGCGGTTACAACAGAGTCAGTCCCAAAAGCATCCTTCTTTAACAGACGTAACACTGCAGTGAATCCCTCCTAAATCAAACATCCCTCTCAGTGTTGGAAGCGTTTTAGACGCAGAAACTAAGTGCGGATCACCACTTATGGTGAACATCCAATATGTGTTTGGCAGGCTTAAGCGCCATAGCCTGCCCTTTACTCACAGTACCTAATGTGCCCCTAGTCCGTCCGTGTTCTACCTTCATTCTTCCAAAGAGAAGCACTGTTATGAATGAGTACGCACCTGAAATAGGTTCCCTGAGCAGATACCTTCCTACGCATCCCCTCTAAGGGGCCTGTATGAGACACTTCATGATTGCTACCCAGACATGTCCTAGAGTTCTCAACTGAGCACAGATGCATCCCTGTGGTGAGAACTTACTGGATCACAGTTCCCTCATATATTGGAAGTGTTTTGAGAAGAGGTAGACACTGTGGAACATCTCCGGTGTTGTAATTCCAGTATGCATCATAGAGGCCTATGTGCCTTTCCCTGTACTTGACTCACGGTTTGCAACGTTCTCTCTGTCCGTCCTTGTTCTATCTTCTTTCCTCCACAGGAAAGAAACTGTGAGAAGTAACATTCCGCATGAAGGAGTTTCCCTTAAACAGAACTTCCTATAGTCTATCAGTTAGACGTTTGAGACTGGAAAGCTATGAGCGTCTAATGCAGTTACCACAGAGTCAGTCCCAAAAGCTTCCTTCTTTAACAGACGTAACACTGCAGTGAATCCCTCCTAAAGCACACTTCCCGCTCAGTGTTGGAAGCGTTTTAGATGCAGAAACTAAGTGCGGATCACCACTGGTGGTGAACATCCATTTTGTGTATGGCAGGCTAAGAGCCATAGCCTGCCCTTTACTAACAGTACCTAATATGCCGTAGTCCTTCCCTGTTCTATCTACATCCTCAAAGGAGAAACGCTGTTATGAATGAGTACGCAGCTGAAGTAGGTTCCCAGAGCAGATACCTTCCTCCGCATCTCCTCTAAGGGGCCTGTATGAGACACTTCATGATTGCTACCCAGACACGTCCTCCACTTTCCAACTGAGCGCAGACGCTTCCCTGTCGTGAGAACTTACTCTAGCACAGTTCTCTCATATATTGGAAGTGTTTTGAGAAGTGTTAGACACTGTGGAACATCCCAAGTGTTGAACTTCCAGTATGCATCCTAAAGGCCCAATTGACTTACCCTGTACTTCACGCACGGTTTACAACATTCTCTCTCCTCCGTCCCTGTTCTATCTTCTTTTCTCCACTTGAAGACACTGTGAGAAGTGCTATCCTCCTGAAGGAATTTCCCTTAAACAGAACTTGCTATAGTCCAACGGTTAGACGACTTTGAATGGAAAGCTATGTACGCCTATTGCGGTTACCACAGAGTAAGTCCCCAAAGCTTCCTTCTTTAACAGACGTAAAACTGCAGTGAATCCCTCCTAAAGCACACTTCCCTCTCAGTGTTGGAAGCGTTTTAGACGCAGAAACTAAGTGCGGATTACCAATGGTGGTGAACATCCAATATGTGTTTGGAGGGTAAGCGCCGTAGCCTGCCCTTTACTCACAGTACCTAATGTGCCCGTAGTCCTTCCCTGTTTTATCTTCATCCTCAAAGGAGAAACACTGTTATGAATGAGTGCGCACCTGAAGTAGGTTCCCAGAGCAGATACCTTCCTCCGAAACCCCTCTAAGGGGCTTGTATGAGACACTTCAAAATTGCTACACAGACACGTCCTACACTTTCCAACTGAGCACAGACGCTTCCCTGTCGTGAGAAGTTACTATAGCACAGCTCCTTCATATATTGGAAGTGTTTTGAGAAGTGGTAGACACTGTGGAACATCCCATGTGTTGAACTTCCAGAATGCATCATAGAGGCCTAAGTGCCTTACCCTTTCCTTCACCTACGGGTTGTAACATTCTCTCTGCTCCGTCCTTGTTCTATCTTCTTTCCTCCACTGGAATGACACTGTGAGAAGTGACATTCTGCATGAAGGAGTTTCCCTTACACAGAACTTGCTATAGTGCAACGGTTAGACGTTGGAGCCTGGAAAGCTATGTGCGCCTATTGCGGTTACCACAGAGTCAGTCCCAAAAGCTTCCTTCTTTAACAGACGTAGCACTGCAGTGAATCCCTCCGAAAGCACACTTCCCTCTCAGTGTTGGAAGCGTTTTAGACGCATAAACTAAATGCGGATCACCACTGGTAGTGAACATCCAATATGTGTTTGGAGACTTAAGCGCCATAGCCTGCCTTTTACTCACAGTATCTAATGTGCCCCTAGTCCGTCCGTGTTCTAACTTCATTCCTCCAAGGAGGAGCACTGTTATTTATGAGTACGCCCCTGAAGTAGGTTCCCTGAGCAGATACCTTCCTTCGCATCCCCTCTAAGGGGCCTGTATGAGAAAATTCATGATTGCTCCCCAGACAAATCCTAGAGTTTCCACCTGAGCACAGATGCATCCCTGTCGTGAGAACTTACTGTAGCACAGTTCCCTCATATATTGGAAGTGTTTTGAGAAGAGGTAGACACTGTGGAACATCTCCGGTGTTGTAATTCCAGTATGCATCATAGAGTCCTATGTGCCTTACCCTGTACTTGACTCACGGTTTGCAACTTTCTCTCGGTCCGTCCTTGTTCTATCTTCTTTCCTCCACTGGAAAGACACTGTGAGAAGTGACATTCCGCATGAAGGAGTTTCCTTTTACACAAAACTTGCTATAGTCCAACGGTTAGACGTCGGAGACTGGAAAGCTATGTGCGTCTACTGCGATTACCACAGAGTCAGTCCCCAAAGTTTCCTACTTTAACAGACGTAAAACTCCAGTGAAGCCTTCCTAAAGCACACTTCCCCCTCAGTGTTGGAAGCGTTTCAGACGCAGAAACTAAGTTCGGATCACCACTGGTGGTGAACAACCAATATGTGTTTGGCAGACTTAAGCGCCATAGCCTGACCTTTACTCACAGTACCTAATGTGCCCGTAGTCCGTCCGTGTTCTACCTTCATTCCTCCAAGGAGGAGCACTGTTATGAATGAGTACGCCCCTGAAGTAGGTTCCCTGAGCAGATACCTTCCTTCGCATCCCCTCTAAGGGGCCTGTATGAGACACTTCATGATTGCTCCCGAGACACATCCTAGAGTTTCCACCTGAGCACAGATGCATCCCTGTCATGAGAACTTACTGTAGCACAGTTCCCTCATATATTGGAAGTGTTTTGAGCAGAGGTAGACACTGTGGAACACCTCCGCTGTTGTAATTCCAGTATGCCTCAGAGAGGCCTAATTGCCTTACCCTGTACTTGACTAACGGTTTTCGACGTTCTCTCTGACCGTCCTTGTTCTATCTCCTTTCCTCCAGTGGAAAGACACTGTGAGAAGTGACTATCCGACTGAAGGAGTTTCCCTTAAAAAAAACTTGCTATAGTCCAACGGTTAGACATCGGAGACTGGAAAGCTATGTGCGCCTATTGCGGTTACCACAGAGTCAGTCCCAAAGCTTCCTTCTTTAACAGACGTAAGACTGAAATGAATTACACCTAAAGCACACTTCGCTCTCAGTACTGGTAGCGTTTTGGACGCAGAAACAAAGTGCGGATCACCACTCGTGGGGAACATCAAATATGTGTTTGGCGGCTTAAGCGCCATAGCCTGCCATTTACTCACAGTACCTAATGTGCCCGTAGTCCTTAACTGTTCTATCTTCATTCCTCAAAGGAGAAAAGCTGTTATGAATGAATACACAAGTGTAGTAGGTTCCCTGAGCAGATACCTTCCTTCGCATCCCCTCTATGGGGTCTGTATGAGACACTTCATGATTGCTACCCAGACACGTCCTAGAGTTTCCAACTGAGCACAGAACCATCCCTGTCGTGAGAACTTACTGTAGCACAGTTCCCTCATATATTGGAAGTGTTTTGAGAAGAGGTAGACATTGTGGAACATCTCTGGTGTTGAATCTCCAGTATGCATAATAGAGGCCTAAGTGCATTACCCTGTACTTCACTCACGGTTTGCAACGTTCCCTCTGCTCCATCCTTGTTCTATCTTCTTTCCTCCACTGGAAAGACACTGTGTGAAGTGACATTCCGCATGAAGGAGTTTCCCTTAAAGAGAACTTGCTGTAGTCCAACGGATAGACGTTGGAGACTGGCAAGCTATGTGCGTCTATTGCGGTTACAACAGAGTCAGTCCCAAAAGCATCCTTCTTTAACAGACGTAACACTGCAGTGAATCCCTCCTAAATCAAACATCCCTCTCAGTGTTGGACGCGTTTTAGACGCAGAAACTAAGTGCGGATCACCACTTATGGTGAACATCCAATATGTGTTTGGCAGGCTTAAGCGCCATAGCCTGCCCTTTACTCACAGTACCTAATGTGCCCCTAGTCTGTCCGTGTTCTACCTTCATTCTTCCAAAGAGAAGCACTGTTATGAATGAGTACGCACCTGAAATAGGTTCCCTGAGCAGATACCTTCCTACGCATCCCCTCTAAGGGGCCTGTATGAGACACTTCCTGATTGCTACCCAGACATGTCCTAGAGTTCTCAACTGAGCACAGATGCATCCCTGTGGTGAGAACTTACTGGATCACAGTTCCCTCATATATTGGAAGTGTTTTGAGAAGAGGTAGACACTGTGGAACATCTCCGGTGTTGTAATTCCAGTATGCATCATAGAGGCCTATGTGCCTTACCCTGTACTTGACTCACGGTTTGCAACGTTCTCTCTGTCCGTCCTTGTTCTATCTTCTTTCCTCCACAGGAAAGAAACTGTGAGAAGTAACATTCCGCATGAAGGAGTTTCCCTTAAACAGAACTTCCTATAGTCTATCAGTTAGACGTTTGAGACTGGAAAGCTATGAGCGTCTAATGCAGTTACCACAGAGTCAGTCCCAAAAGCTTCCTTCTTTAACAGACGTAACACTGCAGTGAATCCCTCCTAAAGCACACTTCCCGCTCAGTGTTGGAAGCGTTTTAGACGCAGAAACTAAGTGCGGATCACCACTGGTGGTGAACATCCATTTTGTGTTTGGCAGTCTAAGAGCCATAGCCTGCCCTTTACTAACAGTACCTAATATGCCCGAAGTCCTTCCCTGTTCTATCTACATCCTCAAAGGAGAAACGCTGTTATGAATGAGTACGCAGCTGAAGTAGGTTCCCAGAGCAGATACCTTCCTCCGCATCTCCTCTAAGGGGCCTGTATGAGACACTTCATGATTGCTACCCAGACACGTCCTCCACTTTCCAACTGAGCGCAGACGCTTCCCTGTCGTGAGAACTTACTCTAGCACAGTTCTCTCATATATTGGAAGTGTTTTGAGAAGTGTTAGACACTGTGGAACATCCCAAGTGTTGAACTTCCAGTATGCATCCTAGAGGCCCAATTGACTTACCCTGTACTACACGCACGGTTTGCAACATTCTCTCTCCTCCGTCCCTGTTCTATCTTCTTTTCTCCACTTGAAGACACTGTGAGAAGTGCTATCCACCTGAAGGAATTTCCCTTAAACAGAACTTGCTATAGTCCAACGGTTAGACGACTTTGAATGGAAAGCTATGTACGCCTATTGCGGTTACCACAGAGTAAGTCCCCAAAGCTTCCTTCTTTAACAGACGTAACACTGCAGTGAATCCCTCCTAAAGCACACTTCCCTCTCAGGGTTGGAAGCGTTTTAGACGCAGAAACTAAGTGCGGATTACCAATGGTGGTGAACATCCAATATGTGTTTGGAGGGTAAGCGCCGTAGCCTGCCCTTTACTCACAGTACCTAATGTGCCCGTAGTCCTTCCCTGTTTTATCTTCATCCTCAAAGGAGAAACACTGTTATGAATGAGTGCGCACCTGAAGTAGGTTCCCAGAGCAGATACCTTCCTCCGAAACCCCTCTAAGGGGCCTGTATGAGACACTTCAAAATTGCTACACAGACACGTCCTACACTTTCCAACTGAGCACAGACGCTTCCCTGTCGTGAGAAGTTACTATAGCACAGCTCCTTCATATATTGTAAGTGTTTTGAGAAGTGGTAGACACTGTGGAACATCCCATGTGTTGAACTTCCAGAATGCATCATAGAGGCCTAAGTGCCTTACCCTTTCCTTCACCTACGGGTTGTAACCTTCTCTCTGCTCCGTCCTTGTTCTATCTTCTTTCCTCCACTGGAATGACACTGTGAGAAGTGACATTCTGCATGAAGGAGTTTCCCTTACACAGAACTTGCTAGAGTGCAACGGTTAGACGTTGGAGCCTGGAAAGCTATGTGCGCCTATTGCGGTTACCACAGAGTCAGTCCCAAAAGCTTCCTTCTTTAACAGACGTAGCACTGCAGTGAATCCCTCCGAAAGCACACTTCCCTCTCAGTGTTGGAAGCGTTTTAGACGCAAAAACTAAATGCGGATCACCACTGGTAGTGAACATCCAATATGTGTTTGGCAGACTTAAGCGCCATAGCCTGCCTTTTACTCACAGTATCTAATGTGCCCCTAGTCCGTCCGTGTTCTAACTTCACTCCTCCAAAGAGGAGCACTGTTATTTATGAGTACGCCCCTGAAGTAGGTTCCCTGAGCAGAAACCTTCCTTCGCATCCCCTCTAAGGGGCCTGTATGAGACAATTCATGATTGCTCCCCAGACAAATCCTAGAGTTTCCACCTGAGCACAGATGCATCCCTGTCGTGAGAACTTACTGTAGCACAGTTCCCTCATATATTGGAAGTGTTTTGAGAAGAGGTAGACACTGTGGAACATCTCCGGTGTTTTAATTCCAGTATGCATCATAGAGTCCTATGTGCCTTACCCTGTACTTGACTCACGGTTTGCAACTTTCTCTCGGTCGGTCCTTGTTCTATCTTCTTTCCTCCACTGGAAAGACACTGTGAGAAGTGACATTCCGCATGAAGGAGTTTCCCTTACACAGAACTTGCTATAGTCCAACGGTTAGACGTCGGAGACTGGAAAGCTATGTGCGTCTACTGCGATTACCACAGAGTCAGTCCCCAAAGTTTCCTACTTTAACAGACGTAAAACTCCAGTGAAGCCCTCCTAAAGCACACTTCCCCCTCAGTGTTGGAAGCGTTTCAGACGCAGAAACTAAGTTCGGATCACCACTGGTGGTGAACAACCAATATGTGTTTGGCAGACTTAAGCGCCATAGCCTGCCCTTTAGTCACAGTACCTAATGTGCCCGTAGTCCGTACGTGTTCTACCTTCATTCCTCCAAGGAGGAGCACTGTTATGAATGAGTTCGCCCCTGAAGTAGGTTCCCTGAGCAGATACCTTCCTTCGCATCCCCTCTAAGGGGCCTGTATGAGACACTTCATGATTGCTCCCGAGACACATCCTAGAGTTTCCACCTGAGCACAGATGCATCCCTGTCATGAGAACTTACTGTTGCACAGTTCCCTCATATATTGGAAGTGTTTTGAGCAGAGGTAGACACTGTGGAACACCTCCGCTGTTGTAATTCCAGTATGCCTCATAGAGGCCTAATTGCCTTACCCTGTACTTGACTAACGGTTTTCGACGTTCTCTCTGACCGTCCTTGTTCTATCTCCTTTCCTCCAGTGGAAAGACACTGTGAGAAGTGACTATCCGACTGAAGGAGTTTCCCTTAAAAAAAACTTGCTATAGTCCAACGGTTAGACGTCGGAGACTGGAAAGCTATGTGCGCCTATTGCGGTTACCACAGAGTCAGTCCCAAAGCTTCCTTCTTTAACAGACGTAAGACTGAAATGAATTACACCTAAAGCACACTTCGCTCTCAGTACTGGTAGCGTTTTGGACGCAGAAACAAAGTGCGGATCACCACTCGTGGGGAACATCAAATATGTGTTTGGCGGCTTAAGCGCCATAGCCTGCCATTTACTCACAGTACCTAATGTGCCCGTAGTCCTTAACTGTTCTATCTTCATTCCTCAAAGGAGAAAAGCTGTTATGAATGAATACACAAGTGTAGTAGGTTCCCTGAGCAGATACCTTCCTTCGCATCCCCTCTATGGGGTCTGTATGAGACACTTCATGATTGCTACCCAGACACGTCCTAGAGTTTCCAACTGAGCACAGA
This sequence comes from Neogale vison, assembly GCF_020171115.1. Classification (NCBI taxonomy): domain Eukaryota; kingdom Metazoa; phylum Chordata; class Mammalia; order Carnivora; family Mustelidae; genus Neogale; species Neogale vison. The sequence goes on along the minus strand of NW_025334895.1, from coordinate 3,748,700 downwards.
ACCATCCCTGTCGTGAGAACTTACTGTAGCACAGTTCCCTCATATATTGGAAGTGTTTTGAGAAGAGGTAGACATTGTGGAAGATCTCTGGTGTTGAATCTCCAGTATGCATAATAGAGGCCTAAGTGCATTACCCTGTACTTCACTCACGGGTTGCAAGGTTCTCTCTGCTCCATCCTTGTTCTATCTTCTTTCCTCCACTGGAAAGACACTGTGTGAAGTGACATTCCGCATGAAGGAGTTTCCCTTAAAGAGAACTTGCTGTAGTCCAACGGATAGACGTTGGAGACTGGCAAGCTATGTGCGTCTATTGCGGTTACAACAGAGTCAGTCCCAAAAGCATCCTTCTTTAAAAGACGTAACACTGCAGTGAATCCCTCCTAAATCAAACATCCCTCTCAGTGTTGGAAGCGTTTTAGACGCAGAAACTAAGTGCGGATCACCACTTATGGTGAACATCCAATATGTGTTTGGCAGGCTTAAGCGCCATAGCCTGCCCTTTACTCACAGTACCTAATGTGCCCCTAGTCCGTCCGTGTTCTACCTTCATTCCTCCAAAGAGAAGCACTGTTATGAATGAGTACGCACCTGAAGTAGGTTCCCTGAACAGATACATTCCTACGCATCCCCTCTAAGGGGCCTGTATGAGACACTTCATGATTGCTACCCAGACATGTCCTAGAGTTCTCAACTGAGCACAGATGCATCCCTGTGGTGAGAACTTACTGGATCACAGTTCCCTCATATATTGGAAGTGTTTTGAGAAGAGGTAGACACTGTGGAACATCTCCGGTGTTGTAATTCCAGTATGCATCATAGAGGCCTAAGTGCCTTACCCTGTACTTGACTCACGGTTTGCAACGTTCTCTCTGTCCGTCCTTGTTCTATCTTCTTTCCTCCACTGGAAAGAAACTGTGAGAAGTAACATTCCGCATGAAGGAGTTTCCCTTAAACAGAACTTCCTATAGTCTATCAGTTAGACGTTTGAGACTGGAAAGCTATGAGCGTCTAATGCGGTTACCACAGAGTCAGTCCCAAAAGCTTCCTTCTTTAACAGACGTAACACTGCAGTGAATCCCTCCTAAAGCACACTTCCCGCTCAGTGTTGGAAGCGTTTTAGACGCAGAAACTAAGTGCGGATCACCACTGGTGGTGAACATCCATTTTGTGTTTGGCAGGCTAAGCGCCATAGCCTGCCCGTTACTAACAGTACCTAATGTGCCCGTAGTCCTTCCCTGTTCTATCTACATCCTCATAGGAGAAACGCTGTTATGAATGAGTACGCACCTGAAGTAGGTTCCCAGAGCAGATACCTTCCTCCGCATCTCCTCTAAGGGGCCTGTATGAGACACTTCATGATTGCTACCCAGACACGTCCTCCACTTTCCAACTGAGCGCAGACGCTTCCCTGTCGTGAGAACTTACTGTAGCACAGTTCTCTCATATATTGGAAGTGTTTTGAGAAGTGTTAGACACTGTGGAACATCCCAAGTGTTGAACTTCCAGTAGGCATCCTAGAGGCCTAATTGACTTACCCTGTACTTCACGCACGGTTTGCAACATTCTCTCTGCTCCGTCCTTGTTCTATCTTCTTTTCTCCACTTGAAGACACTGTGAGAAGTGCTATCCACCTGAAGGAATTTCCCTTAAACAGACTTGCTATAATCCAACGGTTAGACGACTTTGAATGGAAAGCTATGTACGCCTATTGAGGTTACCACAGAGTAAGTCCCCAAAGCTTCCTTCTTTAACAGACGTAACACTGCAGTGAATCCCTCCTAAAGCACACTTCCCTCTCAGTGTTGGAAGCGTTTTAGACGCAGAAACTAAGTGCGGATTACCAATGGTGGTGAACATCCAATATGTGTTTGGAGGGTAAGCGCCATAGCCTGCCCTTACTCACAGTACCTAATGTGCCCGTAGTCCTTCCCTGTTTTATCTTCATCCTCAAAGGAGAAACACTGTTATGAATGAGTGCGCACCTGAAGTAGGTTCCCAGAGCAGATACCTTCCTCCGAAACCCCTCTAAGGGGCCTGTATGAGACACTTCAAAATTGCTACACAGACACGTCCTACACTTTCCAACTGAGCACAGACGCTTCCCTGTCGTGAGAAGTTACTGTAGCACAGCTCATTCATATATTGGAAGTGTTTTGAGAAGTGGTAGACACTGTGGAACATCCCATGTGTTGAACTTCCAGTATGCATCATAGAGGCCTAAGTGCCTTACCCTTTCCTTCACCTACGGGTTGTAACATTCTCTCTGCTCCGTCCTTGTTCTATCTTCTTTCCTCCACTGGAATGACACTGTGAGAAGTGACATTCTGCATGAAGGAGTTTCCCTTACACAGAACTTGCTAGAGTGCAACGGTTAGACGTTGGAGCCTGGAAAGCTATGTGCGCCTATTGCGGTTACCACAGAGTCAGTCCCAAAAGCTTCCTTCTTTAACAGACGTAGCACTCAGTGAATCCCTCCGAAAGCACACTTCCCTCTCAGTGTTGGAAGCGTTTTAGACGCATAAACTAAATGCGGATCACCACTGGTAGTGAACATCCAATATGTGTTTGGCAGACTTAAGCGCATTAGCCTGGCTTTTACTCACAGTATCAAATGAGCCCCTAGTCCGTCCGTGTTCTACCTTCATTCCTCCAAGGAGAAGCACTGTTATGAATGAGTACGCCCCTGAAGTAGGTTCCCTGAGCAGATACCTTCCTCCGCATCCCCTCTAATGGGCCAGTATGAGACTCTTCCTGATTGTTCCCCAGACACATCCTAGAATTTTCACCTGAGCACAGATGCATCCCTGTCATGAGAACTTACTGTAGCACAGTTCCCTCATATATTGGAAGTGTTTTGAGAAGAGGTAGACACTGTGGAACATCTCCGGTGTTGTAATTCCACTATGCATCATAGAGTCCTATGTGCCTTACCCTGTTCTTGACCTACGGTTTGCAACTTTCTCTCGGTCCGTCCTTGTTCTATCTTCTTTCCTCCACTGGAAAGACACTGTGAGAAGTGACATTCCGCATGAAGGAGTTTCCCTTACACAGAACTTGCTATAGTCCAACGGTTAGACGTCGGAGACTGGTAAGGTATGTGCGTCTACTGCGATTACCACAGAGTCAGTCCCCAAAGCTTCCTACTTTAACAGACATAAAACTCCAGTGAAGCCCTCCTAAAGCACACTTCCCTCTCAGTGTTGGAAGCGTTTCAGACGCAGAAACTAAGTGCGGATCACCACTGGTGGTGAACATCCAATATGTGTTTGGCAGACTTAAGCGCCATAGCCTGCCTTTTAATCACAGTATCTAATGTGCCCCTAGTCCGTCCGTGTTCTACCTTCATTCCTCCAAGGAGAAGCACTGTTATGAATGAGTACGCCCCTGAAGTAGGTTCCCTGAGCAGATACCTTCCTCCGCATCCCCTCTAAGGGGCCAGTATGAGACACTTCATGATTGCTCCCCAGACACATCGTAGAATTTTCACCTGAGCACAGATGCATCCCTGTCGTGAGAACTTACAGTAGCACAGTTCCCTCATATATTGGAAGTGTTTTGAGAAGAGGTAGACACTGTGGAACACCTCCGGTGTTGTAATTCCAGTATGCATCATAGAGTCCTATGTGCCTTACCCTGTACTTGACTCACGGTTTGCAACTCTCTCTCGGTCCGTCCTTGTACTATCTTCTTTCCTCCACTGGAAAGACACTGTGAGAAGTGACATTCCGCATGAAGGAGTTTCCCTTACACAAAACTTGCTATAGTCCAACGGTTAGACGTCGGAGACTGGAAAGCTATGTGCGTCTACTGCGATTACCACAGAGTCAGTCCCCAAAGCTTCCTACTTTAACAGACGTAAAACTCCAGTGAAGCCCTCCTAAAGCACACTTCCCTCTCAGTGTTGGAAGCGTTTCAGACGCAGAAACTAAGTGCGCATCACCACTGGTGGTGAACATCCAATATGTGTTTGGCAGACTTAAGCGCCATAGCCTGCCCTTTAGTCACAGTACCTAATGTGCCCGTAGTCCGTCCGTGTCCTACCTTCATTCCTCCAAGGAGGAGCACTGTTATGAATGAGTACGCCCCTGAAGTAGGTTCCCTGAGCAGATACCTTCCTTCGCATCCCCTCTAAGGGGCCTGTATGAGACACTTCATGATTGCTCCCCAGACACATCCTAGAGTTTCCACCTGAGCACAGATGCATCCCTGTCGTGAGAACTTACTGTAGCACAGTTCCCTCATATATTGGAAGTGTTTTGAGCAGAGGTAGACACTGTGGAACACCTCCGCTGTTGTAATTCCAGTATGCCTCATAGAGGCCTAATTGCCTTACCCTGTACTTGACTCACGGTTTGCAACGTTCTCTCTGACCGTCCTTGTTCTATCTCCTTTCCTCCAGTGGAAAGACACTGTGAGAAGTGACTATCCGACTGAAGGAGTTCCCTTAAAAAGAACTTGCTATAGTCCCACTGTTATACGTCTGTGAATGCAGAGCTATGTGCGCCTATTGCGGTTACCACAGAGTCATACCCAAAGCTTCCTTCTTTAACAGACGTAAGACTGAAATGAATTACATCTAAAGCACACTTCGCTCTCAGTACTGGTAGCGTTTTGGACGCAGAAACAAAGTGCGGATCACCACTCGTGGGGAACATCAAATATGTGTTTGGCGGCTTAAGCGCCATAGCCTGCCATTTACTCACAGTACCTAATGTGCCCGTAGTCCTTCCCTGTTTTATCTTCATCCTCAAAGGAGAAACACTGTTATGAATGTGTACGCACCTGAAGTAGGTTCCCAGAGCAGATACCTTCCTCCGAAACCCCTCTAAGGGGCCTGTATGAGACACTTCAAAATTGCTACACAGACACGTCCTACACTTTCCAACTGAGCACAGACGCTTCCCTGTCGTGAGAAGATACTGTAGCACAGCTCCTTCATATATTGGAAGTGTTTTGAGAAGTGGTAGACACTGTGGAACATCCCATGTGTTGAACTTCCAGTATGCATCATAGAGGCTTAAGTGCATTACCCTTTCCTTCACCTACGGGTTGTAACATTCTCTCTGCTCCGTCCATGTTCTATCTTCTTTCCTCCACTGGAATGACACTGTGAGAAGTGACATTCTGCATGAAGGAGTTTCCCTTACACAGAACTTGCTATAGTGCAACGGTTAGACGTTGGAGTCTGGAAAGCTATGTGCGCCTATTGCGGTTACCAGAGAGTCAGTCCCAAAAGCTTCCTTCTTTAACAGACGTAACACTGCAGTGAATCCCTCCGAAAGCACACTTCCCTCTCAGTGTTGGAAGCGTTTTAGACGCATACTAAATGCGGATCACCACTGGTAGTGAACATCCAATATGTGTTTGGCAGACTTAAGCGCCATAGCCTGCCTTTTACTCACAGTATCTAATGTGCCCCTAGTCCGTCCGTGATCTACCTTCATTCCTCCAAGGAGAAGCACTGTTATGAATGAGTACGCCCCTGAAGTAGGTTCCCTGAGCAGATACCTTCCTCCGCATCCCCTCTAAGGGGCCAGTATGAGACTCTTCCTGATTGCTCCCCAGACACATCCTAGAATTTTCACCTGAGCACAGATGCATCCCTGTCATGAGAACTTACTGTAGCACAGTTCCCTCATATATTTGAAGTGTTTTGAGAAGAGGTAGACACTGTGGAACATCTCCGGTGTTGTAATTCCAGTATGCATCATAGAGTCCTATGTCCCTTACCCTGTACTTGACTCACGGTTTGCAACTTTCTCTCGGTCCGTCCTTGTTCTATCTTCTTTCCTCCACTGGAAAGACACTGTGTGAAGTGACATTCCGCATGAAGGAGTTTCCCTTAAAGAGAATTTGCTGTAGTCCAACGGATAGACGTTGGAGACTGGCAAGCTATGTGCGTCTATTGCGGTTACAACAGAGTCAGTCCCAAAAGCTTCCTTCTTTAACAGACGTAACACTGCAGTGAATCCCTCCTAAATCAAACATCCCTCTCAGTGTTGGAAGCGTTTTAGACGCAGAAACTAAGTGCGGATCACCACTTATGGTGAACATCCAATATGTGTTTGGCAGGCTTAAGCGCCATAGCCTGCCCTTTACTCACAGTACCTAATGTGCCCCTAGTCCGTCCGTGTTCTACCTTCATTCCTCCAAAGAGAAGCACTGTTATGAATGAGTACGCACCTGAAATAGGTTCCCTGAGCAGATACCTTCCTACGCATCCCCTCTAAGGGGCCTGTATGAGACACTTCATGATTGCTACCCAGACATGTCCTAGAGTTCTCAACTGAGCACAGATGCATCCCTGTGTTAAGAACTTACTTGATCACAGTTCCCTCATATATTGGAAGTGTTTTGAGAAGCGGTAGACACTGTGGAACATCTCCGGTGTTGTAATTCCAGTATGCATCATAGAGTCCTATGTGCCTTACCCTGTACTTGACTCACGGTTTGCAACTTTCTCTCGGTCCGTCCTTGTTCTATCTTCTTTCCTCCACTGGAAAGACACTGTGAGAAGTGGGATTCCGCATGAAGGAGTTTCCCTTAAACAGAACTTCCTATAGTCTATCAGTTAGACGTTTGAGACTGGAAAGCTATGAGCGTCGAATGCGGTTACCACAGAGTCAGTCCCAAAAGATTCCTTCTCTAACAGACGTAACACTGCAGTGAATCCCTCCTAAAGCACACTTTTCGCTCAGTGTTGGAAGCGTTTTAGACGCAGAAACTAAGTGCGGATCACCACTGGTGGTGAACATCCATTTTGTGTTTGGCAGGCTAAGCGCCATAGCCTGCCCTTTACTAACAGTACCTAATGTGCCCGTAGTCCTTCCCTGTTCTATCTTCATCCTCAAAGGAGAAACGCTGTTATGAATGAGTACGCACCTGAAGTAGGTTCCCAGAGCAGATACCTTCCTCCGCATCTCCTCTAAGGGGCCTGTATGAGACACTTCATGATTGCTACCCAGACACGTCCTCCACTTTCCAACTGAGCGCAGACGCTTCCCTGTCGTGAGAACTTACTGTAGCACAGGTCTCTCATATATTGGAAGTGTTTTGAGGAGTGTTAGACACTGTGGAACATCCCAAGTGTTGAACTTCCAGTATGCATCATAGAGGCCTAATTGACTTACCCTGTACTTCACGCACGGTTTGCAACATTCTCTCTGCTCCGTCCTTGTTCTATCTTCTTTTCTCCACTTGAAGACACTGTGAGAAGTGCTATCCACCTGAAGGAATTTCCCTTAAACAGAACTTGCTGTAGTCCAACGGTTAGTCGACTTTGAATGGAAAGCTATGTACGCCTATTGCGGTTACCACAGAGTAAGTCCCCAAAGCTTCCTTCTTTAACAGACGTAACACTGCAGTGAGTCCCTCCTAAAGCACACTTCCCTCTCAGTGTTGGAAGCGTTTTAGACGCAGAAACTAAGTGCGGATTACCAATGGTGGTGAACATCCAATATGTGTTTGGAGGGTAAGCGCCATAGCCTGCCCTTTACTCACAGTACCTAATGTGCCCGTAGTCCTTCCCTGTTTTATCTTCATCCTCAAAGGAGAAACACTGTTATGAATGAGTGCGCACCTGAAGTAGGTTCCCAGAGCAGATACCTTCCTCCGAAACCCCTCTAAGGGGCCTGTATGAGACACTTCAAAATTGCTACACAGACACGTCCTACACTTTCCAACTGAGCACAGACGCTTCCCTGTCGTGAGAAGTTACTGTAGCACAGCTCCTTCATATATTGGAAGTGTTTTGAGAAGTGGTAGACACTGTGGAACATCCCATGTGTTGAACGTCCAGTATGCATCATAGAGGCCTAAGTGCCTTACCCTTTCCTTCACCTACGGGTTGTAACATTCTCTCTGCTCCGTCCTTGTTCTATCTTCTTTCCTGCACTGGAATGACACTGTAAGAAGTGACATTCTGCATGAAGGAGTTTCCCTTACACAGAACTTGCTAGAGTGCAACGGTTAGACGTTGGAGCCTGGAAAGCTATGTGCGCCTATTGCGGTTACCACAGAGTCAGTCCCAAAAGCTTCCTTCTTTAACAGACGTAACACTGCAGTGAATCCCTCCTAAAGCATACTTCCCGCTCAGTGTTGGAAGCGTTTTTGACGCAGAAACTAAGTGCGGATCACCACTGGTGGTGAACATCCATTTTGTGTTTGGCAGGCTAGCGCCATAGCCTGCCCTTTACTCACAGTACCTAATGTGCCCGTAGTCCGTCCGTGTTCTACCTTCATTCCTCCAAAGAGAAGCACTGTTATGAATGAGTACGCACCTGAAATAGGTTCCCTGAGCAGATACCTTCCTACGCATCCCCTCTAAGGGGCCTGTATGAGACACTTCATGATTGCTACCCAGACATGTCCTAGAGTTCTCAACTGAGCACAGATGCATCCCTGTGGTGAGAACTTACTGGATCACAGTTCCCTCATATATTGGAAGTGTTTTGAGAAGAGGTAGACACTGTGGAACATCTCCGGTGTTGTAATTCCAGTATGCATCATAGAGGCCTAAGTGCCTTACCCTGTACTTGACTCACGGTTTGCAACGTTCTCTCTGTCCGTCCTTGTTCTATCTTCTTTCCTCCACTGGAAAGAAACTGTGAGAAGTAACATTCCGCATGAAGGAGTTTCCCTTAAACAGAACTTCCTATAGTCTATCAGTTAGACGTTTGAGACTGGAAAGCTATGAGCGTCGAATGCGGTTACCACAGAGTCAGTCCCAAAAGCTTCCTTCTCTAACAGACGTAACACTGCAGTGAATCCCTCCTAAAGCATACTTCCCGCTCAGTGTTGGAAGCGTTTTAGACGCAGAAACTAAGTGCGGATCACCACTGGTGGTGAACATCCATTTTGTGTTTGGCAGGCTAAGCGCCATAGCCTGCCCTTTACTAACAGTACCTAATGTGCCCGTAGTCCTTCCCTGTTCTATCTTCATCCTCAAAGGAGAAACGCTGTTATGAATGAGTACGCACCTGAAGTAGGTTCCCAGAGCAGATACCTTCCTCCGCATCTCCTCTAAGGGGCCTGTATGAGACACTTCATGATTGCTACCCAGACACGTCCTCCACTTTCCAACTGAGCGCAGATGCTTCCCTGTCGTGAGAACTTACTGTAGCACAGTTCTCTCATATATTGGAAGTGTTTTGAGAAGTGTTAGACACTGTGGAACATCCCAAGTGTTGAACTTCCAGTATGCATCATAGAGGCCTAATTGACTTACCCTGTACTTCACGCACGGTTTGCAACATTCTCTCTGCTCCGTCCTTGTTCTATCTTCTTTTCTCCACTTGAAGACACTGTGAGAAGTGCTATCCACCTGAAGGAATTTCCCTTAAACAGAACTTGCTATAGTCCAACGGTTAGACGACTTTGAATGGAAAGCTATGTACGCCTATTGCGGTTACCACAGAGTAAGTCCCCAAAGCTTCCTTCTTTAACAGACGTAACACTGCCGTGAATCCCTCCTAAAGCACACTTCCCTCTCAGTGTTGGAAGCGTTTTAGACGCAGAAACTAAGTGCGGATTACCAATGGTGGTGAACATCCAATATGTGTTTGGAGGGTAAGCGCCATAGCCTGCCCTTTACTCACAGTACCCTATGTGCCCGTAGTCCTTCCCTGTTTTATCTTCATCCTCAAAGGAGAAACACTGTTATGAATGAGTGCGCACCTGAAGTAGGTTCCCAGAGCAGATACCTTCCTCCGAAAACCCTCTAAGGGGCCTGTATGAGACACTTCAAAATTGCTACACAGACACGTCCTACACTTTCCAACTGAGCACAGACGCTTCCCTGTCGTGAGAAGTTACTGTAGCACAGCTCCTTCATATATTGGAAGTGTTTTGAGAAGTGGTAGACAATGTGGAACATCCCATGTGTTGAACATCCAGTATGCATCATAGAGGCCTAAGTGCTTTACCCTTTCCTTCACCTAGGGGTTGTAACATTCTCTCTGCTCCGTCCTTGTTCTATCTTCTTTCCTCCACTGGAATGACACTGTGAGAAGTGACATTCTGCATGAAGGAGTTTCCCTTACACAGAACTTGCTAGAGTGCAACGGTTAGACGTTGGAGCCTGGAAAGCTATGTGCGCCTATTGCGGTTACCACAGAGTTAGTCCCAAAATCTTCCTTCTTTAACAGACGTAGCACTGCAGTGAATACCTCCGAAATCACACTTCCCTCTCAGTGTTGGAAGCGTTTTAGACGCATAAACTAAATGCGGATCACCACTGGTAGTGAACATCCAATATGTGTTTGGCAGGCTTAAGCGCCATAGCCTGCCTTTTACTCACAGTATCTAATGTGCCCCTAGTCCGTCCGTGTTCTACCTTCATTCCTCCAAGGAGAAGCACTGTTATGAATGAGTACGCCCCTGAAGTAGGTTCCCTAAGCAGATACCTTCCTCCGCATCCCCTCTAAGGGGCCAGTATGAGACTCTTCCTGATTGCTCCCCAGACACATCCTAGAATTTTCACCTGAGCACAGATGCATCCCTGTCGTGAGAACTTACTGTAGCACACTTCCCTCATATTTTGGAACTGTTTTGAGAAGAGGTAGACACTGTGGAACATCTCCGGTGTTGTAATTCCAGTATGCATCATAGAGTCCTATGTGCCTTACCCTGTACTTGACTCACGGTTTGCAACTTTCTCTCGGTCCATCCTTGTTCTATCTTCTTTCCTCCACTGGAAAGACACTGTGAGAAGTGACATTCCGCATGAAGGAGTTTCCCTTACACAGAACTTGCTATAGTTCAACGGTTAGACGTCGGAGACTGGAAAGCTATGTGCGTCTACTGCGATTACCACAGAGTCAGTCCCCAAAGCTTCCTACTTTAACAGACGTAAAACTCCAGTGAAGCCCTCCTAAAGCACACTTCCCTCTCAGTGTTGGAAGCGTTTCAGACGCAGAAACTAAGTGCGGATCACCACTGGTGGTGAACATCCAATATGTGTTTGGCAGACTTAAGCGCCATAGCCTTCCCTTTACTCACAGTACCTAATGTGCCCGTAGTCCGTCCGTGTTCTACCTTCATTCCTCCAAGGAGGAGCACTGTTATGAATAAGTACGCCCCTGAAGTAGGTTCCCTGAGCAGATACCTTCTTTCGCATCCCCTCGAAGGGGCCTGTATGAGACACTTCATGATTGCTCCCCAGACACATCCTAGAGTTTCCACCTGAGCACAGATGCATCCCTGTCGTGAGAACTTACTGTAGCACAGTTCCCTCATATATTGGAAGTGTTTTGAGCAGAGGTAGACACTGTGGAACACCTCCGCTGTTGTAATTCCAGTATGCATCATAGAGGCCTAATTGCCTTACCCTGTACTTGACTCACGGTTTGCAACGTTTTCTCTGACCGTCCTTGTTCTATCTTCTTTCCTCCAGTGGAAAGACACTGTGAGAAGTGACTATCCGACTGAAGGAGTTTCCCTTAAAAAGAACTTGCTATAGTCCCACTGTTATACGTCTGTGAATGGAGAGCTATGTGCGCCTATTGCGGATACCACAGAGTCAGTCCCAAAGCTTCCTTCTTTAACAGACGTAAGACTGAAATGAATTACACCTAAAGCACACTTCGCTCTCAGTACTGGTAGCGTTTTGGACACAGAAACAAAGTGCGGATCACCACTCGTGGGGAACATCAAATATGTGTTTGGCGGCTTAAGCGCCATAGCCTGCCATTTACCCACAGTACCTAATGTGCCCCTAGTCCTTAACTGTTCTATCTTCATTCCTCAAAGGAGAAAAGCTGTTATGAATGAATACACAAGTGTAGTAGGTTCCCTGAGCAGATACCTTCCTTCGCATCCCCTCTATGGGGTCTGTATGAGACACTTCATGATTGCTACCCAGACACGTCCTAGAGTTTCCAACTGAGCACAGAACCATCCCTGTCGTGAGAACTTACTGTAGCACAGTTCCCTCATATATTGGAAGTGTTTTGAGAAGAGGTAGACATTGTGGAACATCTCTGGTGTTGAATCTCCAGTATGCATAATAGAGGCCTAAGTGCATTACCCTGTACTTCACTCACGGGTTGCAACGTTCTCTCTGCTCCATCCTTGTTCTATCTTCTTTCCTGCACTGGAAAGACACTGTGAGAAGTGATATTCCGCATGAAGGAGTTTCCCTTAAAGAGAACTTGCTGTAGTCCAACGGATAGACGTTGGAGACTGGCAAGCTATGTGCGTCTATTGCGGTTACAACAGAGTCAGTCCCAAAAGCATCCTACTTTAACAGACGTAACACTGCAGTGAATCCCTCCTAAATCAAACATCCCTCTCAGTGTTGGAAGCGTTTTAGACGCAGAAACTAAGTGCGGATCACCACTGGTGGTGAACATCCATTTTGTGTTAGGCAGGCTAAGCGCCATAGCCTGCCCTTTACTAACAATACCTAATGTGCCCGTAGTCCTTCCCTGTTCTATCTTCATCCTCAAAGGAGAAACGCTGTTATGAATGAGTACGCACCTGAAATAGGTTCCCAGAGCAGATACCTTCCTCTGCATCTCCTCTAAGGGGCCTGTATGAGACACTTCATGATTGCTACCCAGACACGTCCTCCACTTTCCAACTGAGCGCAGACGCTTCCCTCTCGTGAGAACTTACTCTAGCACAGTTCTCTCATATATTGGAAGTGTTTTGAGAAGTGTTAGACACTGTGGAACATCCCAAGTGTTGAACTTCCAGTAGGCATCATAGAGGCCTAATTGACTTACCCTGTACTTCACGCACGGTTTGCAACATTCTCTCTGCTCCGTCCTTGTTCTATCATCTTTTCTCCACTTGAAGACACTGTGAGAAGTGCTATCCACCTGAAGGAATTTCCCTTAAACAGAACTTGCTATAGTCCAACGGTTAGACGACTTTGAATGGAAAGCTATGTACGCCTATTGCGGTTACCACAGAGTAAGTCCCCAAAGCTTCCTTCTTTAACAGACGTAACACTGCAGTGAATCCCTCTTAAAGCCCACTTCCCTCTCAGTGTTGGAAGCGTTTTAGACGCAGAAACTAAGTGCGGATTACCAATGGTGGTGAACATCCAATATGTGTTTGGAGGGTAAGCGCCATAGCCTGCCCTTTACTCACATTACCTAATGTGCCCGTAGACCTTCCCTGTTTTATCTTCATCCTCAAAGGAGAAACACTGTTATGAATGAGTGCGCACCTGAAGTAGATTCCCAGAGTAGATACCTTCCTCCGAAACCCCTCTAAGGGGCCTGTATGAGACACTTCAAAATTGCTACACAGACACGTCCTACACTTTCCAACTGAGCACAGACGCTTCCCTGTCGTGAGAAGTTACTGTAGCACAGCTCCTTCATATATTGGAAGTGTTTTGAGAAGTGGTAGACACTGTGGAACATCCCATGTGTTGAACTACCAGTATGCATCATAGAGGCCTAAGTGCCTTACCCTTTCCTTCACCTACGGGTTGTAACCTTCTCTCTGCTCCGTCCTTGTTCTATCTTCTTTCCTCCACTGGAATGACACTGTGAGAAGTTACATTCTGCATGAAGGAGTTTCCCTTACACAGAACTTGCTAGAGTGCAACGGTTAGACGTTGGAGCCTGGAAAGCTATGTGCGCCTATTGCGGTTACCACAGAGTCAGTCCCAAAAGCTTCCTTCTTTAACAGACGTAGCACTGCAGTGAATACCTCCGAAAGCACACTTCCCTCTCAGTGTTGGAAGCGTTTTAGACGCATAAACTAAATGCGGATCACCACTGGTAGTGAACATCCAATATGTGTTTGGCAGACTTAAGCGCCATAGCCTGCCTTTTACTCACAGTATCTAATGTGCCCCTAGTCCGTCCGTGTTCTACCTTCATTCCTCCAAGGAGAAGCACTGTTATGAATGAGTACGCCCCTGAAGTAGGATCCCTGAGCAGATACCTTCCTCCGCATCCCCTCTAAGGGGCCAGTATGAGACTCTTCCTGATTGCTCCCCAGACACATCCTAGAATTTTCACCTGAGCACAGATGCATCCCTGTCGTGAGAACTTACAGTAGCACAGTTCCCTCATATATTGGAAGTGTTTTGAGAAGTGGTAGACACTGTGGAACATCCCATGTGTTGAACTTCCAGTATGCATCATAGAGGCCTAAGTGCCTTACCCTTTCCTTCACCTACGGGTTGTAACATTCTCTCTGCTCCGTCCTTGTTCTATCTCCTTTCCTCCACTGGAATGACACTGTGAGAAGTGACATTCTGCATGAAGGAGTTTCCCTTACACAGAACTTGCTAGAGTGCAACGGTTAGACGTTGGAGCCTGGAAAGCTATGTGCGCCTATTGCGGTTACCACAGAGTCAGTCGCAAAAGCTTCCTTCTTTAACAGACGTAGCACTGCAGTGAATCCCTCCGAAAGCACACTTCCCTCTCAGTGTTGGAAGCGTTTTAGACCCATAAACTAAATGCGGATCACCACTGGTAGTGAACATCCAATATGTGTTTGGCAGACTTAAGCGCCATAGCCTGCCTTTTACTCACAGTATCTAATGTGCCCCTAGTCCGTCCGTGTTCTACCTTCATTCCTCCAAGGAGAAGCACTGTTATGAATGAGTAAGCCCCTGAAGTAGGTTCCCTGAGCAGATACCTTCCTCCGCATCCCCTCTAAGGGGCCAGTATGAGACTCTTCCTGATTGCTCCCCAGACACATCCTAGAATTTTCACCTGAGCACAGATGCATCCCTGTCGTGAGAACTTACAGTAGCACAGTTCCCTCATATATTGGAAGTGTTTTGAGAAGAGGTAGACACTGTGGAACATCTCCGGTGTTGTAATTCCAGTATGCATCATAGAGTCCTATGTGCCTTACCCTGTACTTGACTCACGGTTTGCAACTCACTCTCGGTCCGTCCTTGTTCTATCTTCTTTCCTCCACTGGAAAGACACTGTGAGAAGTGACATTCCGCATGAAGGAGTTTCCCTTACACAGAACTTGCTATAATCCAACGGTTAGACGTCGGAGACTGGAAAGCTATGTGCGTCTACTGTGATTACCACAGAGTCAGTCCCCAAAGCTTCCTACTTTAACAGACGTCAAACTCCAGTGAAGCCCTCCTAAAGCACACTTCCCTCTCAGTGTTGGAAGCGTTTCAGACGCAGAAACTAAGTGCGGATCACCACTGGTGGTGAACATCCAATATGTGTTTGGCAGATTTAAGCGCCATAGCCTGCCCTTTACTCACAGTACCTAATGTGCCCGTAGTCCGTCCGTGTTCTACCTTCATTCCTCCAAGGAGGAGCACTGTTATGAATGAGTACGCCCCTGAAGTAGGTTCCCTGAGCAGATACCTTCCTCCGCATCCCCTCTAAGGGGCCAGTATGAGACACTTCATGATTGCTCCCCAGACACATTCTAGAGTTTCCAAATGAGCACAGATGCATCCCTGTCGTGAGAACTTACTGTAGCACAGTTCCCTCATATATAGGAAGTGTTTTGAGCAGAGGTAGACACTGTGGAACACCTCCGCTGTTGTAATTCCAGTATGCATCATAGAGGCCTAATTGCCTTACCCTGTACTTCACTCACGGGTTGCAACGTTCTCTCTGCTCCATCCTTGTTCTATCTTCTTTCCTCCACTGGAAAGACACTGTGTGAAGTGACATTCCGCATGAAGGAGTTTCCCTTAAAGAGAACTTGCTGTAGTCCAACGGATAGACGTTGGAGACTGGCAAGCTCTGTGCGTCTATTGCGGTTACAACAGAGTCAGTCCCAAAAGCATCCTTCTTTAACAGACGTAAAACTCCTGTGAAGCCCTCCTAAATCAAACATCCCTCTCTGTGTTGGAAGCGTTTTAGACGCAGAAACTAAGTGCGGATCACCACTTATGGTGAACATCCAATAGGTGTTTGGCAGGCTTAAGCGCCATAGCCTGCCCTTTACTCACAATACCTAATGTGCCCCTAGTCCGTCCGTGTTCTACCTTCATTCCTCCAAAGAGAAGCACTGTTATGAATGAGTACGCACCTGAAATAGGTTCCCTGAGCAGATACCTTCCTACGCATCCCCTCTAAGGGGCCTGTATGAGACACTTCATGATTGCTACCCAGACATGTCCTAGAGTTCTCAACTGAGCACAGATGCATCCCTGTGGTGAGAACTTACTGGATCACAGTTCCCTCATATATTGGAAGTGTTTTGAGAAGAGGTAGACACTGTGGAACATCTCCGGTGTTGTAATTCCAGTATGCATCATAGAGGCCTAAGTGCCTTACCCTGTACTTGACTCACGGTTTGCAACGTTCTCTCTGTCCGTCCTTGTTCTATCTTCTTTCCTCCACTGGAAAGAAACTG
The DNA here is from genome assembly GCF_020171115.1 of Neogale vison. Lineage (NCBI taxonomy): Eukaryota > Metazoa > Chordata > Mammalia > Carnivora > Mustelidae > Neogale > Neogale vison. The sequence continues at coordinate 3,732,392 of NW_025334895.1, read as the reverse complement.
TGAGAAGTAACATTCCGCATGAAGGAGTTTCCCTTAAACAGAACTTCCTATAGTCTATCAGTTAGACGTTTGAGACTGGAAAGCTATGAGCGTCGAATGCGGTTACCACAGAGTCAGTCCCAAAAGCTTCCTTCTTTAACAGACGTAACACTGCAGTGAATCCCTCCTAAAGCATACTTCCCGCTCAGTGTTGGAAGCGTTTTTGACGCAGAAACTAAGTGCGGATCACCACTGGTGGTGAACATCCATTTTGTGTTTGGCAGGCTAAGCGCCATAGCCTGCCCTTTACTAACAGTACCTAATGTGCCCGTAGTCCTTCCCTGTTCTATCTTCATCCTCAAAGGAGAAACGCTGTTATGAATGAGTACGCACCTGAAGTAGGTTCCCAGAGCAGATACCTTCCTCCGCATCTCCTCTAAGGGGCCTGTATGAGACACTTCATGATTGCTACCCAGACACGTCCTCCACTTTCCAACTGAGCGCAGACGCTTCCCTGTAGTGAGAACTTACTGTAGCACAGTTATCTCATATATTGGAAGTGTTTTGAGAAGTGTTAGACACTGTGGAACATCCCAAGTCTTGAACTTCCAGGAGGCATCATAGAGGCCTAATTGACTTACCCTGTACTTCACGCACGGTTTGCAACATTCTCTCTGCTCCGTCCTTGTTCTATCTTCTTTTCTCCACTTGAAGACACTGTGAGAAGTGCTATCCACCTGAAGGAATTTCCCTTAAACAGAACTTGCTATAGTCCAACGGTTAGACGACTTTGAATGGAAAGCTATGTACGCCTATTGTGGTTACCACAGAGTAAGTCCCCAAAGCTTCCTTCTTTAACAGACGTAACACTGCAGTGAATCCCTCCTAAAGCACACTTCCCACTCAGTGTTGGAAGCGTTTTAGACGCAGAAACTAAGTGCGGATTACCAATGGTGGTGAACATCCAATATGTGTTTGGAGGGTAAGCTCCATAGCCTGCCCTTTACTCACAGTACCTAATGTGCCCGTAGTCCTTCCCTGTTTTATCTTCATCCTCAAAGGAGAAACACTGTTATGAATGAGTGCGCACCAGAAGTAGGTTCCCAGAGCAGATACCTTCCTCCGAAACCCCTCTAAGGGGCCTGTATGAGACACTTCAAAATTGCTACACAGACACGTCCTACACTTTCCAACTGAGCACAGACGCTTCCCTGTCGTGAGAAGTTACTGTAGCACAGCTCCTTCATATATTGGAAGTGTTTTGAGAAGTGGTAGACACTGTGGAACATCCCATGTGTTGAACTACCAGTATGCATCATAGAGGCCTAAGTGCCTTACCCTTTCCTTCACCTACGAGTTGTAACATTCTCTCTGCTCCTTCCTTGTTCTATCTTCTTTCCTCCACTGGAATGACACTGTGAGAAGTGACATTCTGCATGAAGGAGTTTCCCTTACACAGAACTTGCTAGAGTGCAACGGTTAGACGTTGGAGCCTGGAAAGCTATGTGCGCCTATTGCGGTTACCACAGAGTCAGTCCCAAAAGCTTCCTTCTTTAACAGACGTAGCACTGCAGTGAATCCCTCCGAAAGCACACTTCCCTCTCAGTGTTGGAAGCGTTTTAGACGCATAAACTAAATGCGGATCACCACTGGTAGTGAACATCCAATATGTGTTTGGCAGACTTAAGCGCCATAGCCTGCCTTTTACTCACAGTATCTAATGTGCCCCTAGTCCGTCCGTGTTCTACCTTCATTCCTCCAAGGAGAAGCACTGTTATGAATGAGTACGCCCCTGAAGTAGGTTCCCTGAGCAGATACCTTCCTCCGCATCCCCTCTAAGGGGCCAGTATGAGACTCTTCCTGATTGCTCCCCAGACACATCCTAGAATTTTCACCTGAGCACAGATGCATCCCTGTCGTGAGAACTTACAGTAGCACAGTTCCCTCATATATTGGAAGTGTTTTGAGAAGAGGTAGACACTGTGGAACATCTCCGGTGTTGTAATTCCAGTATGCATCATAGAGTCCTATGTGCCTTACCCTGTACTTGACTCACGGTTTGCAACTTTCTCTCGGTCCGTCCTTGTTCTATCTTCTTTCCTCCACTGGAAAGACACTGTGAGAAGTGACATTCCGCATGAAGGAGTTTCCCTTACCCAGAACTTGCTATAGTCCAACGGTTAGACGTCGGAGACTGGAAAGCTATGTGCGTCTACTGCGATTACCACAGAGTCAGTCCCCAAAGCTTCCTACTTTAACAGACGTAAAACTCCAGTGAAGCCCTCCTAAAGCACACTTCCCTCTCAGTGTTGGCAGCGTTTCAGACGCAGAAACTAAGTGCGGATCACCACTGGTGGTGAACATCCAATATGTGTTTGGCAGACTTAAGCACCATAGCCTGCCCTTTACTCACAGTACCTAATGTGCCCATAGTCCGTCCGTGTTCTACCTTCATTCCTCCAAGGAGGAGCACTGTTATGAATGAGTACGCCCCTGAAGTAGGTTCCATGAGCAGATACCTTCGTTCGCATCCCCTCGAAGGGGCCTGTATGAGACACTTCATGATTGCTCCCCAGACACATCCTAGAGTTTCCACCTGAGCACAGATGCATCCCTGTCGTGAGAACTTACTGTAGCACAGTTCCCTCATATATTGGAAGTGTTTTGAGCAGAGGTAGACACTGTGGAACACCTCCGCTGTTGTAATTCCAGTATGCATCATAGAGGCCTAATTGCCTTACCCTGTACTTGACTCACGGTTTGCAACGTTCTCTCTGACCATCCTTGTTCTATCTTCTTTCCTCCAGTGGAAAGACACTGTGAGAAGTGACTATCCGACTGAAGGAGTTTCCCTTAAAAAGAACTTGCTATAGTCCCACTGTTAGACGTCTGTGAATGGAGAGCTATGTGCGCCTATTGCGGTTAACACAGAGTCAGTCCCAAAGCTTCCTTCTTTAACAGACGTAAGACTGAAATGAATTACACCTAAAGCACACTTCGCTCTCAGTACTGGTAGCGTTTTGGACGCAGAAAAAGTGCGGATCACCACTCGTGGGGAACATCAAATATGTGTTTGGCGGCTTAAGCGCCATAGCCTGCCATTTACTCACAGTACCTAATGTGCCCCTAGTCCTTAACTGTTCTATCTTCATTCCTCAAAGGAGAAAAGCTGTTATGAATGAATACACAAGTGTAGTAGGTTCCCTGAGCAGATACCTTCCTTCGCATCCCCTCTATGGGGTCTGTATGAGACACTTCATGATTGCTACCCAGACACGTCCTAGAGTTTCCAACTGAGCACAGAACCATCCCTGTCGTGAGAACTTACTGTAGCACAGTTCCCTCATATATTGGAAGTGTTTTGAGAAGAGGTAGACATTGTGGAACATCTCTGGTGTTGAATCTCCAGTATGCATAATAGAGGCCTAAGTGCATTACCCTATACTTCACTCACGGTTTGCAACGTTCTCTCTGCTCCATCCTTGTTCTATCTTCCTTCCTCCACTGGAAAGACACTGTGTGAAGTGACATTCCGCATGAAGGAGTTTCCCTTAAAGAGAACTTGCTGTAGTCCAACGGATAGACGTTGGAGACTGGCAAGCTCTGTGCGACTATTGCGGTTACAACAGAGTCAGTCCCAAAAGCATCCTTCTTTAACAGACGTAACACTGCAGTGAATCCCTCCTAAATCAAACATCCCTCTCAGTGTTGGAAGCGTTTTAGACGCAGAAACTAAGTGCGGATCACCACTTATGGTGAACATCCAATATGTGTTTGGCAGGCTTAAGCGCCATAGCCTGCCCTTTACTCACAGTACCTAATGTGCCCCTAGTCCGTCCGTGTTCTACCTTCATTCCTCCAAGGAGAAGCACTGTTATGAATGAGTACGCACCTGAAATAGGTTCCCTGAGCAGATACCTTCCTACGCATCCCCTCTAAGGGGCCTGTATGAGACACTTCATGATTGCTACCCAGACATGTCCTAGAGTTCTCAACTGAGCACCAATGCATCCCTGTGGTGAGAACTTACTGGATCACAGTTCCCTCATATATTGGAAGTGTTTTGAGAAGAGGTAGACACTGTGGAACATCTCCGGTGTTGTAATTCCAGTATGCATCATAGAGGCCTAAGTGCCTTACCCTGTACTTGACTCACGGTTTGCAACGTTCTCTCTATCCGTCCTTGTTCTATCTTCTTTCCTCCACTGGAAAGAAACTGTGAAAAGTAACATTCCGCATGAAGGAGTTTCCCTTAAACAGAACTTCCTATAGTCTATCAGTTAGACGTTTGAGAGTGGAAAGCTATGAGCGTCGAATGCGGTTACCACAGAGTCAGTCCCAAAAGCTTCCTTCTTTAACAGACGTAACACTGCAGTGAATCCCTCCTAAAGCACACTTCCCTCTCAGTGTTGGAAGCGTTTTAGACGCAGAAACTAAGTGCGGATCACCACTGGTGGTGAACATCCATTTTGTGTTTGGCAGGCTAAGCGCCATAGCCTGCCCTTTACTAACAGTACCTAATGTGCCCGTAGTCCTTCCCTGTTCTATCGTCATCCTCAAAGGAGAAACGCTGTTGTGAAAGAGTACGCACCTGAAGTAGGTTCCCAGAGCAGATACCTTCCTCCGCATCTCCTCTAAGGGGCCTGTATGAGACACTTCATGATTGCTACCCAGACACGTCCTCCACTTTCCAACTGAGCGCAGACGCTTCCCTGTCGTGAGAACTTACTGTAGCACAGCTCCTTCATATATTGGAAGTGTTTTGAGAAGTGGTAGACACTGTGGAACATCCCATGTGTTGAACTACCAGTATGCATCATAGAGGCCTAAGTGCCTTACCCTTTCCTTCACCTACGGGTTGTAACATTCTCTCTGCTCTGTCCTTGTTCTATCTTCCTTCCTCCAGTGGAATGACACTGTGAGAAGTGACATTCTGCATGAAGGAGTTTCCCTTACACAGAACTTGCTAGAGTGCAACGGTTAGACGTTGGAGCCTGGAAAGTTATGTGCGCCTATTGCGGTTACCACAGAGTCAGTCCCAAAAGCTTCCTTCTTTAACAGACGTAGCACTGCAGTGAACCCCTCCGAAAGCACACTTCCCTCTCAGTGTTGGAAGCGTTTTAGACGCATAAACTAAATGCGGATCACCACTGGTAGTGAACATCCAATATGTGTTTGGCAGACTTAAGCGCCATAGCCTGCCTTTTACTCACAGTATCTAATGTGCCCCTAGTCCGTCCGTATTCTACCTTCATTCCTCCATGGAGAAGCACTGTTATGAATGTGTACGCCCCTGAAGTAGGTTCCCTGAGCAGATACCTACCTCCGCATCCCCTCTAAGGGGCCAGTATGAGACTCTTCCTGATTGCTCCCCAGACACACCCTACAATTTTCACCTGAGCACAGATGCATCCCTGTCGTGAGAACTTACAGTAGCACACTTCCCTCATATATTGGAAGTGTTTTGAGAAGAGGTAGACACTGTGGAACATCTCCGGTGTTGTAATTCCAGTATGCATCATAGAGTCCTATGTGCCTTACCCTGTACTTGACTCACGGTTTGCAACTTTCTCTCGGTCCGTCCTTGTTCTATCTTCTTTCCTCCACTGGAAAGACACTGTGAGAAGTGACATTCCGCATGAAGGAGTTTCCCTTACACAGAACTTGCTATAGTCCAACGGTTAGACGTCGGAGACTGGAAAGCTATGTGCGTCTACTGCGATTACCACAGAGTCAGTCCCCAAAGCTTCCTACTTTAACAGACGTAAAACTCCTGTGAAGCCCTCCTAAAGCACACTTCCCTCTCAGTGTTGGAAGCGTTTCAGACGCAGAAACTAAGTGCGGATCACCACTGGTGGTGAACATCCAACATGTGTTTGGCAGACTTAAGCGCCATAGCCTGCCCTTTACTCACAGTACCTAATGTGCCCGTAGTCCGTCCGTGTTCTACCTTCATTCCTCCAAGGAGGAGCACTGTTATGAATGAGTACGCCCCTGAAGTAGGTTCCCTGAGCAGATACCTTCCTTCGCATCCCCTCGAAGGGGCCTGTATGAGACACTTCATGATTGCTCCCCAGACACATCCTAGAGTTTCCACCTGAGCACAGATGCATCCCTGTCGTGAGAACTTACTGTAGCACAGTTCCCTCATATATTGGAAGTGTTTTGAGCAGAGGTAGACACTGTGGAACATCTCCGGTGTTGTAATTCCAGTATGCATCATAGAGGCCTAAGTGCCTTACCCTGTACTTGACTCACGGTTTGCAACGTTCTCTCTGTCCGTCCTTGTTCTATCTTCTTTCCTCCACTGGAAAGAAACTGTGAGAAGTAACATTCCGCATGAAGGAGTTTCCCTTAAACAGAACTTCCTATAGTCTATCAGTTAGACGTTTGAGACTGGAAAGCTATGAGCGTCTAATGCGGTTCCCACAGAGTCTGTCCCAAAAGCTTCCTTCTTTAACAGACGTAACACTGCAGTGAATCCCTCCTAAAGCACACTTCCCGCTCAGTGTTGGAAGCGTTTTAGACGCAGAAACTAAGTGCGGATCACCACTGGTGGTGAACATCCATTTTGTGTTTGGCAGGCTAAGCGCCATAGCCTGCCCTTTACTAACAGTACCTAATGTGCCCGTAGTCCTTCCCTGTTCTATCTTCATCCTCAAAGGAGAAACGCTGTTCTGAATGAGTACGCACCTGAAGTAGGTTCCCAGAGCAGATACCTTCCTCCGCATCTCCTCTAAGGGGCCTGTATGAGACACTTCATGATTGCTATCCAGACACGTCCTCCACTTTCCAACTGAGCGCAGACGCTTCCCTGTCGTGAGAACTTACTCTAGCACAGTTCTCTCATATATTGTAAGTTTTTTGAGAAGTGTTAGACACTGTGGAACATCCCAAGTGTTGAACTTCCAGGAGGCATCATAGAGGCCTAATTGACTTACCCTGTACTTCACGCACGGTTTGCAACATTCTCTCTGCTCCGTCCTTGTTCTATCTTCGTTTCTCCACTTGAAGACACTGTGAGAAGTGCTATCCACCTGAAGGAATTTCCCTTAAACAGAACTTGCTATAGTCCAACGGTTAGAAGACTTTGAATGGAAAGCTATGTACGCCTATTGCGGTTACCACAGAGTAAGTCCCCAAAGCTTCCTTCTTTAACAGACGTAACACTGCAGTGAATCCCTCCTAAAGCACACTTCCCTCTCAGTGTTGGAAGCGTTTTAGACGCAGAAACTAAGTGCGGATTACCAATGGTGGTGAACATCCAATATGTGTTTGGAGGGTAAGCGCCATAGCCTGGCCTTTACTCACAGTACCTAATGTTCCCGTAGTCCTTCCCTTTTTTATCTTCATCCTCAAAGGAGAAACACTGTTATGAATGAGTGCGCACCTGAAGTAGGTTCCCAGAGCAGATACCTTCCTCCGAAACCCCTCTAAGGGGCCTGTATGAGACACTTCAAAATTGCTACACAGACACGTCCTACACTTTCCAACTGAGCACAGACGCTTCCCTGTCGTGAGAAGTTACTGTAGCACAGCTCCTTCATATATTGGAAGTGTTTTGAGAAGTGGTAGACAATGTGGAACATCCCATGTGTTGAAGATCCAGTATGCATCATAGAGGCCTAAGTGCTTTACCCTTTCCTTCACCTAGGGGTTGTAACATTCTCTCTGCTCCGTCCTTGTTCTATCTTCTTTCCTCCACTGGAATGACACTGTGAGAAGTGACATTCTGCATGAAGGAGTTTCCCTTACACAGAACTTGCTAGAGTGCAACGGTTAGACGTTGGAGCCTGGAAAGCTATGTGCGCCTATTGCGGTTACCACAGAGTTAGTCCCAAAATCTTCCTTCTTTAACAGACGTAGCACTGCAGTGAATACCTCCGAAAGCACACTTCCCTCTCAGTGTTGGAAGCGTTTTAGACGCATAAACTAAATGCGGATCACCACTGGTAGTGAACATCCAATATGTGTTTGGCAGACTTAAGCGCCATAGCCTGCCTTTTACTCACAGTATCTAATGTGCCCCTAGTCCGTCCGTGTTCTACCTTCATTCCTCCAAGGAGAAGAACTGTTATGAATGAGTACGCCCCTGAAGTAGGATCCCTGAGCAGATACCTTCCTCCGCATCCCCTCTAAGGGGCCAGTATGAGACTCTTCCTGATTGCTCCCCAGACACATCCTAGAATTTTCACCTGAGCACAGATGCATCCCTGTCGTGAGAACTTACAGTAGCACAGTTCCCTCATATATTGGAAGTGTTTTGAGAAGTGGTAGACACTGTGGAACATCCCATGTGTTGAACTTCCAATATGCATCATAGAGGCCTAAGTGCCTTACCCTTTCCTTCACCTACGGGTTGTAACATTCTCTCTGCTCCGTCCTTGTTCTATCTTCTTTCCTCCACTGGAATGACACTGTGAGAAGTGACATTCTGCATGAAGGAGTTTCCCTTACACAGAACTTGCTACAGTGCAACGGTTAGACGTTGGAGCCTGGAAAGCTATGTGCGCCTATTGCGGTTACAACAGAGTCAGTCGCAAAAGCTTCCTTCTTTAACAGACGTAGCACTGCAGTGAATCCCTCCGAAAGCACACTTCCCTCTCAGTGTTGGAAGCGTTTTAGACCCATAAACTAAATGCGGATCACCACTGGTAGTGAACATCCAATATGTGTTTGGCAGACTTAAGCGCCATAGCCTGCCTTTTACTCACAATATCTAATGTGCCCCTAGTCCGTCCGTGATCTACCTTCATTCCTCCAAGGAGAAGCACTGTTATGAATGAGTACGCCCCTGAAGTAGGTTCCCTGAGCAGATACCTTCCTCCGCATCCCCTCTAAGGGGCCAGTATGAGACTCTTCCTGATTGCTCCCCAGACACATCCTAGAATTTTCACCTGAGCACAGATGCATCCCTGTCGTGAGAACTTACAGTAGCACAGTTCCCTCATATATTGGAAGTGTTTTGAGAAGAGGTAGACACTGTGGAACATCTCCGGTGTTGTAATTCCAGTATGCATCATAGAGTCCTATGTGCCTTACCCTGTACTTGACTCACGGTTTGCAACTCTCTCTCGGTCCGTCCTTGTTCTATCTTCTTTTCTCCACTGGAAAGACACTGTGAGAAGTGACATTCCGCAGGAAGGAGTTTCCCTTACACAGAACTTGCTATAATCCAACGGTTAGACGTCGGAGACTGGAAAGCTATGTGCGTCTACTGTGATTACCACAGAGTCAGTCCCCAAAGCTTCCTACTTTAACAGACGTAAAACTCCAGTGAAGCCCTCCTAAAGCAAACTTCCCTCTCAGTGTTGGAAGCGTTTCAGACGCAGAAACTAAGTGCGGATCACCACTGGTGGTGAACATCCAATATGTGTTTGGCAGACTTAAGCGCCATAGCCTGCCCTTTACTCACGGTACCTAATGTGCCCGTAGTCCGTCCGTGTTCTACCTTCATTCCTCCAAGGAGGAGCACTGTTATGAATGAGTACGCCCCTGAAGTAGGTTCCCTGAGCAGATACCTTCCTTCGCATCCCCTCTAAGGGGCCTGTATGAGACACTTCATGATTGCTCCCCAGACACATCCTAGAGTTTCCACCTGAGCACAGATGCATCCCTGTCGTGAGAACTTACTGTAGCACAGTTCCCTCATATATTAGAAGTGTTTTGAGCACAGGTAGACACTGTGGAACACCTCCGCTATTGTAATTCCAGTATGCCTCATAGAGGCCTAATTGCCTTACCCTGTACTTGACTCACGGTTTGCAACGTTCTCTCTGACCGTCCTTGTTCTATCTTCCTTCCTCCAGTGGAAAGACACTGTGAGAAGTGACTATCCGACTGAAGGAGTTTCCCTTAAAAAGAACTTGCTATAGTCCCACTGTTATACGTCTGTGAATGGAGAGCTATGTGCGCCTATTGCGGTTAACACAGAGTCAGTCCCAAAGCTTCCTTCTTTAACAGACGTAAGACTGAAATGAATTACACCTAAAGCACACTTCGCTCTCAGTACTGGTAGCGTTTTGGACGCAGAAACAAAGTGCGGATCACCACTCGTGGGGAACATCAAATATGTGTTTGTCGGATTAAGCGCGATAGCCTGCCATTTACTCACAGTACCTAATGTGCCCCTAGTCCTTAACTGTTCTATCTTCATTCCTCAAAGGAGAAAAGCTGTTATGAATGAATACACAAGTGTAGTAGGTTCCCTGAGCAGATACCTTCCTTCGCATCCCCTCTATGGGGTCTGTATGAGACACTTCATGATTGCTCCCCAGACACGTCCTAGAGTTTCCAACTGAGCACAGAACCATCCCTGTCGTGAGAACTTACTGTAGCACAGTTCCCTCATATATTGGAAGTGTTTTGAGAAGAGGTAGACACTGTGGAACATCTCTGGTGTTGAATCTCCAGTATGCATAATAGAGGCCTAAGTGCATTACCCTGTACTTCACTCACGGGTTGCAACGTTCTCTCTGCTCCATCCTTGTTCTATCTTCTTTCCTCCACTGGAAAGACACTGTGTGAAGTGACATTCCGCATGAAGGAGTTTCCCTTAAAGAGAACTTGCTGTAGTCCATCGGATAGACGTTGGAGACTGGCAAGCTATGTGCGTCTATTGCGGTTACAACAGAGTCAGTCCCAAAAGCATCCTTCTTTAACAGACGTAACACTGCAGTGAATCCCTCCTAAATCAAACATCCCTCTCAGTGTTGGAAGCGTTTTAGACGCAGAAACTAAGTGCGGATCACCACTTATGGTGAACATCCAATATGTGTTTGGCAGGCTTAAGCGCCATAGCCTGCCCTTTACTCACAGTACCTAATGTGCCCCTAGTCCGTCCGTGTTCTACCTTCATTCCTCCAAAGAGAAGCACTGTTATGAATGAGTACGCACCTGAAATAGGTTCCCTGAGCAGATACCTTCCTACGCATCCCCTCTAAGGGGCCTGTGTGAGACACTTCATGATTGCTACCCAGACATGTCCTAGAGTTCTCAACTGAGCACAGATGCATCCCTGTGGTGAGAACTTACTGGATCACAGTTCCCTCATATATTGGAAGTGTTTTGAGAAGAGGTAGTCACTGTGGAACATCTCCGGTGTTGTAATTCCAGTATGCATCATAGAGGCCTAAGTGCCTTACCCTGTACTTGACTCACGGTTTGCAACGTTCTCTCTGTCCGTCCTTGTTCTATCTTCTTTCCTCCACTGGAAAGAAACTGTGAGAAGTAACATTCCGCATGAAGGAGTTTCCCTTAAACAGAACTTCCTATAGTCTATCAGTTAGACGTTTGAGACTGGAAAGCTATGAGCGTCTAATGCGGTTACCACAGAGTCAGTCCCAAAAGCTTCCTTCTTTAACAGACGTAACACTGCAGCGAATCCCTCCTAAAGCACACTTCCCGCTTAGTGTTGGAAGCGTTTTAGACGCAGAAACTAAGTGCGGATCACCACTGGTGGTGAACATCCATTTTGTGTTTGGCAGGCTAAGCGCCATAGCCTGCCCTTTACTCACAGTACCTAATGTGCCCGTAGTCCGTCCGTGTTCTACCTTCATTCCTCCAAGGAGGAGCACTGTTATGAATGAGTACGCACCTGAAGTAGTTTCCCTGAGCAGATACCTTCCTCCGCATCTCCTCTAAGGGGCCTGTATGAGACACTTCATGATTGCTACCCAGACACGTCCTCCACTTTCCAACTGAGCGCAGACGCTTCCTTGTCTTGAGAACTTACTGTAGCACAGTTCCCTCATTTATTGGAAGTGTTTTGAGAAGTGTTAGACACTGTGGAACATCCCAAGTGTTGAACTTCCAGTAGGCATCATAGAGGCCTAATTGACTTACCCTGTACTTCACGCACGGTTTGCAACATTCTCTCTGCTCCGTCCTTGTTCTATCTTTTTTCTCCACTTGAAGACACTGTGAGAAGTGCTATCCACCTGAAGGAATTTCCCTTAAACAGAACTTGCTATAGTCCAACGGTTAGACGACTTTGAATGGAAAGCTATGTACGCCTATTGCGGTTACCACAGAGTAAGTCCCCAAAGCTTCCTTCTTTAACAGACGTAACACTGCAGTGAATCCCTCCTAAAGCACACTTCCCTCTCAGTGTTGGAAGCGTTTTAGACGCAGAAACTAAGTGCGGATTACCAATGGTGGTGAACATCCAATATGTGTTTGGAGGGTAAGCGCCATAGCCTGCCCTTTACTCACAGTACCTAATGTGCCCGTAGTCCTTCCCTGTTTTATCTTCATCCTCAAAGGAGAAAGACTGTTATGAATGAGTGCGCACCTGAAGTAGGTTCCCAGAGCAGATACCTTCCTCCGAAACCCCTCTAAGGGGCCTGTATGAGACACTTCAAAATTGCTACACAGACACGTCCTACACTTTCCAACTGAGCACAGACGCTTCCCTGTCGTGAGAAGTTACTGTAGCACAGCTCCGTCATATATTGGAAGTGTTTTGAGAAGTGGTAGACACTGTGGAACATCCCATGTGTTGAACTTCCAGTATGCATCATAGAGGCCTAAGTGCCTTACCCTTTCCTTCACCTACGGGTTGTAACATTCTCCCTGCTCCGTCCTTGTTCTATCTTCTTTCCTCCACTGGAATGACACTGTGAGAAGTGACATTCTGCATGAAGGAGTTTCCCTTACACAGAACTTGCTAGAGTGCAACGGTTAGACTTTGGAGCCTGGAAAGCTATGTGAGCCTATTGCGGTTACCACAGAGTCAGTCCCAAAAGCTTCCTTCTTTAACAGACGTAGCACTGCAGTGAATCCCTCCGAAAGCACACTTCCCTCTCAGTGTTCCAAGCGTTTTAGACGCATAAACTAAATGCGGATCACCACTGGTAGTGAACATCCAATATGTGTTTGGCAGACTTAAGCGCCATAGCCTGCCTTTTACTCACAGTACCTAATGTGCCCGTAGTCCTTCCCTGTTTTATCTTCATTCCTCAAAGGAGAAAAGCTGTTATGAATGAATACACAAGTGTAGTAGGTTCCCTGAGCAGATACCTTCCTTCGCATCCCCTCTATGGGGTCTGTATGAGACACTTCATGATTGCTACCCAGACACGTCCTAGAGTTTCCAACTGAGCACAGAACCATCCCTGTCGTGAGAACTTACTGTAGCACAGTTCCCTCATATATTGGAAGTGTTTTGAGAAGAGGTAGACATTGTGGAACATCTCTGGTGTTGAATCTCCAGTATGCATAATAGAGGCCTAAGTGCATTACCCTGTACTTCACTCACGGGTTGCAACGTTCTCTCTGCTCCATCCTTGTTCTATCTTCTTTCCTCCACTGGAAAGACACTGTGTGAAGTGACATTCCGCATGAAGGAGTTTCCCTTAAAGAGAACTTGCTGTAGTCCAACGGATAGACGTTGGAGACTGGCAAGCTATGTGCGTCTATTGCGGTTACAACAGAGTCAGTCCCAAAAGCATCCTTCTTTAACAGACGTAACACTGCAGTGAATCCCTCCTAAATCAAACATCCCTCTCAGTGTTGGAAGCGTTTTAGACGCAGAAACTAAGTGCGGATCACCACTTATGGTGAACATCCAATATGTGTTTGGCAGGCTTAAGCGCCATAGCCTGCCCTTTACTCACAGTACCTAATGTGCCCCAGGTCCGTCCGTGTTCTACCTTCATTCCTCCAAAGAGAAGCACTGTTATGAATGAGTACGCACCTGAAATAGGTTCCCTGAGCAGATACCTTCCTACGCATCCCCTCTAAGGGGCCTGTATGAGACACTTCATGATTGCTACCCAGACATGTCCTAGAGTTCTCAACTGAGCACAGATGCATCCCTGTGGTGAGAACTTACTGGATCACAGTTCCCTCATATATTGGAAGTGTTTTGAGAAGAGGTAGACACTGTGGAACATCTCCGGTGTTGTAATTCAAGTATGCATCATAGAGGCCTAAGTGCCTTACCCTGTACTTGACTCACGGTTTGCAACGTTCTCTCTGTCCGTCCTTGTTCTATCTTCTTTCCTCCACTGGAAAGAAACTGTGAGAAGTAACATTCCGCATGAAGGAGTTTCCCTTAAACAGAACTTCCTATAGTCTATCAGTTAGACGTTTGAGACTGGAAAGCTATGAGCGTCTAATGCGGTTACCACAGAGTCAATCCCAAAAGCTTCCTTCTTTAACAGACGTAACACTGCAGCGAATCCCTCCTAAAGCACACTTCCCGCTCAGTGTTGGAAGCGTTTTAGACGCAGAAATTAAGTGCGGATCACCACTGGTGGTGAACATCCATTTTGTGTTTGGCAGGCTAAGCGCCATAGCCTGCCCTTTACTCACAGTACCTAATGTGCCCGTAGTCCTTCCCTGTTCTATCTTCATCCTCAAAGGAGAAACGCTGTTATGAATGAGTACGCACCTGAAGTAGGTTCCCAGAGCCGATACCTTCCTCCGCATCTCCTCTAAGGGGCCTGTATGAGACACTTCATGATTGCTACCCAGATACGTCCTCCACTTTCCAACTGAGCGCAGGTGCTTCCCTGTCGTGAGAACTTACTCTAGCACAGTTCTCTCATATATTGGAAGTGTTTTGAGAAGTGTTAGACACTGTGGAACATCCCAAGTGTTGAACTTCCAGTAGGCATCATAGAGGCCTAATTGACTTACCCTGTACTTCACGCACGGTTTGCAACATTCTCTCTGCTCCGTCCTTGTTCTATCTTCTTTTCTCCACTTGAAGACACTGTGAGAAGTGCTATCCACCTGAAGGAATTTCCCTTAAACAGAACTTGCTATAGTCCAACGGTTAGACGACTTTGAATGGAAAGCTATGTACGCCTATTGCGGTTACCACAGAGTAAGTCCCCAAAGCTTCCTTCTTTAACAGACGTAACACTGCAGTGAATCCCTCCTAAAGCATACTTCCCTCTCAGTGTTGGAAGCGTTTTAGACGCAGAAACTATGTGCGCATTACCAATGGTGGTGAACATCCAATATGTGTTTGGAGGGTAAGCGCCATAGCCTGCCCTTTACTCACAGTACCTAATGTGCCCGTAGTCCTTCCCTGTTTTATCTTCATCCTCAAAGGAGAAAGACTGTTATGAATGAGTGCGCACCTGAAGTAGGTTCCCAGAGCAGATACCTTCCTCCGAAACCCCTCTAAGGGGCCTGTATGAGACACTTCAAAATTGCTACACAGACACGTCCTACACTTTCCAACTGAGCACAGACGCTTCCCTGTCATGAGAAGTTACTGTAGCACAACTCCTTCATATATTGGAAGTGTTTTGAGAAGTGGTAGACACTGTGGAACATCCCATGTGTTGAACTTCCAGTATGCATCATAGAGGCCTAAGTGCCTTACCCTTTCCTTCACCTACGGGTTGTAACATTCTCTCTGCTCCGTCCTTGTTCTATCTTCTTTCCTCCACTGGAATGACACTGTGAGAAGTGACATTCTGCATGAAGGAGTTTCCCTTACACAGAACTTGCTAGAGTGCAACGGTTAGACGTTGGAGCCTGGAAAGCTATGTGCGCCTATTGCGGTTACCACAGAGTCAGTCCCAAAAGCTTCCTTCTTTAACAGACGTAGCACTGCAGTGAATCCCTCCGAAAGCACACTTCCCTCTCAGTGTTGCAAGCGTTTTAGACGCATAAACTAAATGCGGATCACCACTGGTGGTGAACATCCAAAATGTGTTTGGCAGACTTAAGCGCCATAGCCTGCCCTTTACTCACAGTACCTAATGTGCCCGTACTCCGTCCGTGTTCTACCTTCATTCCTCCAAGGAGGAGCACTGTTATGAATGAGTATGCCCCTGAAGTAGGTTCCCTGAGCAGATACCTTCCTTCGCATCCCCTCTAAGGGGCCTGTATGAGAAACTTTATGATTGCTCCCCAGACACATCCTAGAGTTTCCACCTGAGCACAGATGCATCCCTGTCGTGAGAACTTACTGTAGCACAGTTCCCTCATATATTGGAAGTGTTTTGAGCAGAGGTAGACACTGTGGAACACCTCCGCTGTTGTAATTCCAGTATGCATCATAGAGGCCTAATTGCCCTACCCTGTACTTGACTCACGGTTTGCAACGTTCTCTCTGACCGTCCTTGTTCTATCTTCTTTCCTCCAGTGGAAAGACACAGTGAGAAGTGACTATCCGACTGAATGAATTTTCCTTAAAAAGAACTTGCTATAGTCCCACTGTTAGACGTCTGTGAATGGAAAGCTATGAGTGCCTATTGCGGTTACCACAGAGTCAGTCCCAAAGCTTCCTTCTTTAACAGACGTAAGACTGAAATGAATTACACCTAAAGCACACTTCGCTCTCAGTACTGGTAGCGTTTTGGACGCAGAAACAAAGTGCGGATCACCACTCGTGGGGAACATCAAATATGTGTTTGGCGGCTTAAGCGCCATAGCCTGCCATTTACTCACAGTACCTAATGTGCCCGTAGTCCTTAACTGTTCTATCTTCATTCCTCAAAGGAGAAAAGCTGTTATGAATGAATACACAAGTGTAGTAGGTTCCCTGAGCAGATACCTTCCTTCGCATCCCCTCTATGGGGTCTGTATGAGACACTTCATGATTGCTACCCAGACACGTCCTAGAGTTTCCAACTGAGCACAGAACCATCCCTGTCGTGAGAACTTACTGTAGCACAGTTCCCTCATATATTGGAAGTGTTTTGAGAAGAGGTAGACATTGTGGAACATCTCTGGTGTTGAATCTCCAGTATGCATAATAGAGGCCTAAGTGCATTACCCTGTACTTCACTCACGGGTTGCAACGTTCTCTCTGCTCCATCCTTGTTCTATCTTCTTTCCTCCACTGGAAAGACACTGTGTGAAGTGACATTCCGCATGAAGGAGTTTCCCTTAAAGAGAACTTGCTGTAGTCCAACGGATAGACGTTGGAGACTGGCAAGCTATGTGCGTCTATTGCGGTTACAACAGAGTCAGTCCCAAAAGCATCCTTCTTTAACAGACGTAACACTGCAGTGAATCCCTCCTAAATCAAACATCCCTCTCAGTGTTGGAAGCGTTTTAGACGCAGAAACTAAGTGCGGATCACCACTTATGGTGAACATCCAATATGTGTTTGGCAGGCTTAAGCGCCATAGCCTGCCCTTTACTCACAATACCTAATGTGCCCCTAGTCCGTCCGTGTTCTGCCTTCATTCCTCCAAAGAGAAGCACTGTTATGAATGAGTACGCACCTGAAATAGGTTCCCTGAGCAGATATCTTCCTACGCATCCCCTCTAAGGGGCCTGTATGAGACACTTCATGATTGCTACCCAGACATGTCCTAGAGTTCTCAACTGAACACAGATGCATCCCTGTGGTTAGAACTTACTGGATCACAGTTCCCTCATATATTGGAAGTGTTTTGAGAAGAGGTAGACACTGTGGAACATCTCCGGTGTTGTAATTCCAGTATGCATCATAGAGGCCTAAGTGCCTTACACTGTACTTGACTCACGGTTTGCAACGTTCTCTCTGTCCGTCCTTGTTCTATCTTCTTTCCTCCACTGGAAAGAAACAGTGAGAAGTAACATTCCGCATGAAGGAGTTTCCCTTAAACAGAACTTCCTATAGTCTATCAGTTAGACGTTTGAGACTGGAAAGCTATGAGCGTCTAATGCGGTTACCACAGAGTCAGTCCCAAAAGCTTCCTTCTTTAACAGACGTAACACTGCAGCGAATCCCTCCTAAAGCACACTTCCCGCTCAGTGTTGGAAGCGTTTTAGACGCAGAAACTAAGTGCGGATCACCACTGGTGGTGAACATCCATTTTGTGTTTGGCAGGCTAAGCGCCATAGCCTGCCCTTTACTCACAGTACCTAATGTGCCCGTAGTCCTTCCCTGTTCTATCTTCATCCTCAAAGGAGAAACGCTGATATGAATGAGTACGCACCTGAAGTAGGTTCCCAGAGCCGATACCTTCCTCCGCATCTCCTCTAAGGGGCCTGTATGAGACACTTCATGATTGCTACCCAGACACGTCCTCCACTTTCCAACTGAGCGCAGACGCTTCCTTGTCGTGAGAACTTACTGTAGCACAGTTCCCTCATATATTGGAAGTGTTTTGAGAAGTGTTAGACACTGTGGAACATCCCAAGTGTTGAACTTCCAGTAGGCATCATAGAGGCCTAATTGACTTACCCTGTACTTCACGCACGGTTTGCAACATTCTCTCTGCTCCGTCCTTGTTCTATCTTTTTTCTCCACTTGAAGACACTGTGAGAAGTGCTATCCACCTGAAGGAATTTCCCTTAAACAGAACTTGCTATAGTCCAACGGTTAGACGACTTTGAATGGAAAGCTATGTACGCCTATTGCGGTTACCACAGAGTAAGTCCCCAAAGCTTCCTTCTTTAACAGACGTAACACTGCAGTGAATCCCTCCTAAAGCACACTTCCCTCTTAGTGTTGGAAGCGTTTTAGACGCAGAAACTATGTGCGCATTACCAATGGTGGTGAACATCCAATATGTGTTTGGAGGGTAAGCGCCATAGCCTGCCCTTTACTCACAGTACCTAATGTGCCCGTAGTCCTTCCCTGTTTTATCTTCATCCTCAAAGGAGAAAGACTGTTATGAATGAGTGCGCACCTGAAGTAGGTTCCCAGAGCAGATACCTTCCTCCGAAACCCCTCTAAGGGGCCTGTATGAGACACTTCAAAATTGCTACACAGACACGTCCTACACTTTCCATGAGCACAGACGCTTCCCTGTCATGAGAAGTTACTGTAGCACAGCTCCTTCATATATTGGAAGTGTTTTGAGAAGTGGTAGACACTGTGGAACATCCCATGTGTTGAACTTCCAGTATGCATCATAGAGGCCTAAGTGCCTTACCCTTTCCTTAACCTACGGGTTGTAACATTCTCTCTTCTCCGTCCTTGTTCTATCTTCTTTCCTCCACTGGAATGACACTGTGAGAAGTGACATTCTGCATGAAGGAGTTTCCCTTACACAGAACTTGCTAGAGTGCAACGGTTAGACTTTGGAGCCTGGAAAGCTATGTGAGCCTATTGCGGTTACCACAGAGTCAGTCCCAAAAGCTTCCTTCTTTAACAGACGTAGCACTGCAGTGAATCCCTCCGAAAGCACACTTCCCTCTCAGTGTTGCAAGCGTTTTAGATGCATAAACTAAATGCGGATCACCACTGGTAGTGAACATCCAATATGTGTTTGGCAGACTTAAGCGCCATAGCCTGCCTTTTACTCACAGTACCTAATGTGCCCGTAGTCCTTCCCTGTTTTATCTTCATTCCTCAAAGGAGAAAAGCTGTTATGAATGAATACACAAGTGTAGTAGGTTCCCTGAGCAGATACCTTCCTTCGCATCCCCTCTATGGGGTCTGTATGAGACACTTCATGATTGCTACCCAGACACGTCCTAGAGTTTCCAACTGAGCACAGAACCATCCCTGTCGTGAGAACTTACTGTAGCACAGTTCCCTCATATATTGGAAGTGTTTTGAGAAGAGGTAGACATTGTGGAACATCTCTGGTGTTGAATCTCCAGTATGCATAATAGAGGCCTAAGTGCATTACCCTGTACTTCACTCACGGGTTGCAACGTTCTCTCTGCTCCATCCTTGTTCTATCTTCTTTCCTCCACTGGAAAGACACTGTGTGAAGTGACATTCCGCATGAAGGAGTTTCCCTTAAAAGGAACTTGCTGTAGTCCAACGGATAGACGTTGGAGACTGGCAAGCTATGTGCGTCTATTGCGGTTACAACAGAGTCAGTCCCAAAAGCATCCTTCTTTAACAGACGTAACACTGCAGTGAATCCCTCCTAAATCAAACATCCCTCTCAGTGTTGGAAGCGTTTTAGATGCAGAAACTAAGTGCGGATCACCACTTATGGTGAACATCCAATATGTGTTTGGCAGGCTTAAGCGCCATAGCCTGCCCTTTACTCACAGTACCTAATGTGCCCCTAGTCCGTCCGTGTTCTACCTTCATTCCTCCAAAGAGAAGCACTGTTATGAATGAGTACGCACCTGAAATAGGTTCCCTGAGCAGATACCTTCCTACGCATCCCCTCTAAGGGGCCTGTATGAGACACTTCATGATTGCTACCCAGACATGTCCTAGAGTTCTCAACTGAACACAGATGCATCCCTGTGGTTAGAACTTACTGGATCACAGTTCCCTCATATATTGGAAGTGTTTTGCGAAGAGGTAGACACTGTGGAACATCTCCGGTGTTGTAATTCCAGTATGCATCATAGAGGCCTAAGTGCCTTACACTGTACTTGACTCACGGTTTGCAACGTTCTCTCTGTCCGTCCTTGTTCTATCTTCTTTCCTCCACTGGAAAGAAACAGTGAGAAGTAACATTCCGCATGAAGGAGTTTCCCTTAAACAGAACTTCCTATAGTCTATCAGTTAGACGTTTGAGACTGGAAAGCTATGAGCGTCTAATGCGGTTACCACAGAGTCAGTCCCAAAAGCTTCCTTCTTTAACAGACGTAACACTGCAGCGAATCCCTCCTAAAGCACACTTCCCGCTCAGTGTTGGAAGCGTTTTAGACGCAGAAACTAAGTGCGGATCACCACTTATGGTGAACATCCAATATGTGTTTGGCAGGCTTAAGCGCCATAGCCTGCCCTTTACTCACAGTACTTAATGTGCCCCTAGTCCGTCCGTGTTCTACCTTCATTCCTCCAAAGAGAAGCACTGTTATGAATGAGTACGCACCTGAAATAGGTTCCCTGAGCAGATACCTTCCTACGCCTCCCCTCTAAGGGGCCTGTATGAGACACTTCATGATTGCTACCCAGACATGTCCTAGAGTTCTCAACTGAGCACAGATGCATCCCTGTGGTGAGAACTTACTGGATCACAGTTCCCTCATATATTGGAAGTGTTTTGAGAAGAGGTAGACACTGTGGAACATCTCCGGTGTTGTAATTCCAGTATGCATCATAGAGGCCTAAGTGCCTTACCCTGTACTTGACTCACGGTTTGCAACGTTCTCTCTGTCCGTCCTTGTTCTATCTTCTTTCCTCCACTGGAAAGAAACTGTGAGAAGTAACATTCCGCATGAAGGAGTTTCCCTTAAACAGAATTTCCTATAGTCTATCAGTTAGACGTTTGAGACTGGAAAGCTATGAGCGTCAAATGCGGTTACCACAGAGTCAGTCCCAAAAGCTTCCTTCTTTAACAGACGTAACACTGCAGTGAATCCCTTTTAAAGCACACTTCCCGCTCAGTGTTGGAAGCGTTTTAGACGCAGAAACTAAGTGCGGATCACCACTGGTGGTGAACATCCATTTTGTGTTTGCAGGCTAAGCGCCATAGCCTGCCCTTTACTCACAGTACCTAATGTGCCCGTAGTCCTTCCCTGTTCTATCTTCATCCTCAAAGGAGAAACGCTGTTATGAATGAGTACGCACCTGAAGTAGGTTCCCAGAGCAGATACCTTCCTCCGCATCTCCTCTAAGGGGCCTGTATGAGACACTTCATGATTGCTACCCAGACACGTCCTCCACTTTCCAACTGAGCGCAGACGCTTCCCTGTCGTGAGAACTTACTCTAGCACAGTTCTCTCATATATTGGAATGTTTTGAGAAGTGTTAGACACTGTGGAACATCCCAAGTGTTGAACTTCCAGTAGGCATCATAGAGGCCTAATTGACTTACCCTGTACTTCACGCACGGTTTGCAACATTCTCTCTGCTCCGTCCTTGTTCTATCTTCTTTTCTCCACTTGAAGACACTGTGAGAAGTGCTATCCACCTGAAGGAATTTCCCTTAAACAGAACTTGCTATAGTCCAACGGTTAGACGACTTTGAATGGAAAGCTATGTACGCCTATTGCGGTTACCACAGAGTAAGTCCCCAAAGCTTCCTTCTTTAACAGATGTAACACTGCAGTGAATCCCTCCTAAAGCACACTTCCCTCTCAGTGTTGGAAGCGTTTTAGACGCAGAACCTAAGTGCGGATTACCAATGGTGGTGAACATCCAATATGTGTTTGGAGGGTAAGCGCCATAGCCTGCCCTTTACTCACAGTACCTAATGTGCCCGTAGTCCTTCCCTGTTTTATCTTCATCCTCAAAGGAGAAACACTGTTATGAATGAGTGCGCACCTGAAGTAGGTTCCCAGAGCAGATACCTTCCTCCGAAACCCCTCTAAGGGGCCTGTATGAGACACTTCAAAATTGCTACACAGACACGTCCTACACTTTCCAACTGAGCACAGACGCTTCCCTGTCGTGAGAAGTTACTGTAGCACAGCTCCTTCATATATTGGAAGGGTTTTGAGAAGTGGTAGACACTGTGGAACATCCCATGTGTTGAACTTCAAGTATGCATCATAGAGGCCTAAGTGCCTTACCCTTTCCTTCACCTACGGGTTGTAACATTCTCTCTGCTCCGTCCTTGTTCTATCTTCTTTCCTCCACTGGAATGACACTGTGAGAAGTGACATTCTGCATGAAGGAGTTTCCCTTACACAGAACTTGCTAGAGTGCAACGGTTAGACGTTGGAGCCTGGAAAGCTATGTGCGCCTATTGCAGTTACCACAGAGTCAGTCGCAAAAGCTTCCTTCTTTAACAGACGTAGCACTGCAGTGAATCCCTCCGAAAGCACACTTCCCTCTCAGTGTTGGAAGCGTTTTAGACCCATAAACTAAATGCGGATCACCACTGGTAGTGAACATCCAATATGTGTTTGGCAGACTTAAGCGCCATAGCCTGCCTTTTACTCACAGTATCTAATGTGCCCCTAGTCCGTCCGTGTTCTACCTTCATTCCTCCAAGGAGAAGCACTGTTATGAATGAGTAAGCCCCTGAAGTAGGTTCCCTGAGCAGATACCTTCCTCCGCATCCCCTCTAAGGGGCCAGTATGAGACTCTTCCTGATTGCTCCCCAGACACATCCTAGAATTTTCACCTGAGCACAGATGCATCCCTGTCGTGAGAACTTACAGTAGCACAGTTCCCCCAAATATTGGAAGTGTTTTGAGAAGAGGTAGACACTGTGGAACATCTCCGGTGTTGTAATTCCAGTATGCATCATAGAGTCCTATGTGCCTTACCCTGTACTTGACTCACGGTTTGCAACTTTCTCTCGGTCCGTCCTTGTCCTATCTTCTTTCCTCCACTGGAAAGACACTGTGAGAAGTGACATTCCGCATGAAGGAGTTTCCCTTACACAGAACTTGCTATAGTCCAACGGTTAGACGTCAGAGACTGGAAAGCTATGTGCGTCTACTGCGATTACCACAGAGTCAGTCCCCAAAGCTTCCTACTTTAACAGACGTAAAACTCCAGTGAAGCCCTCCTAAAGCACACTTCCCTCTCAGTGTTGGAAGCGTTTCAGACGCAGAAACTAAGTGCGGATCACCACTGGTGGTGAACATCCAATATGTGTTTGGCAGACTTAAGCGCCATAGCCTGCCCTTTACTCACAGTACCTAATGTGCCCGTAGTCCGTCCGTGTTCTACCTTCATTCCTCCAAGGAGGAGCACTGTTATGAATGAGTACGCCCCTGAAGTAGGTTCCCTGAGCAGATACCTTCCTTCGCATCCCCTCTAAGGGGCCTGTATGAGACACTTCATGATTGCTCCCCAGACACATCCTAGAGTTTCCACCTGAGCACAGATGCATCCCTGTCGTGAGAAGTTACTGTAGCACAGTTCCCTCATATATTAGAAGTGTTTTGAGCACAGGTAGACACTGTGGAACACCTCCGCTATTGTAATTCCAGTATGCCTCATAGAGGCCTAATGCCTTACCCTGTACTTGACTCACGGTTTGCAACGTTCTCTCTGACCGTCCTTGTTCTATCTTCCTTCCTCCAGTGGAAAGACACTGTGAGAAGTGACTATCCGACTGAAGGAGTTTCCCTTAAAAAGAACTTGCTATAGTCCCACTGTTATACGTCTGTGAATGGAGAGCTATGTGCGCCTATTGCGGTTAACACAGAGTCAGTCCCAAAGCTTCCTTCTTTAACAGACGTAAGACTGAAATGAATTACACCTAAAGCACACTTCGCTCTCAGTACTGGTAGCGTTTTGGACGCAGAAACAAAGTGCGGATCACCACTCGTGGGGAACATCAAATATGTGTTTGTCGGATTAAGCGCGATAGCCTGCCATTTACTCACAGTACCTAATGTGCCCCTAGTCCTTAACTGTTCTATCTTCATTCCTCAAAGGAGAAAAGCTGTTATGAATGAATACACAAGTGTAGTAGGTTCCCTGAGCAGATACCTTCCTTCGCATCCCCTCTATGGGGTCTGTAGGAGACACTTGATGATTGCTACCCAGACACGTCCTAGAGTTTCCAACTAAGCACAGAACCATCCCTGTCGTGAGAACTTACTGTAGCACAGTTCCCTCATATATTGGAAGTGTTTTGAAAAGAGGTAGACACTGTGGAACATCTCTGGTGTTGAATCTCCAGTATGCATAATAGAGGCCTAAGTGCATTACCCTGTACTTCACTCACGGGTTGCAACGTTCTCTCTGCTCCATCCTTGTTCTATCTTCTTTCCTCCACTGGAAAGACACTGTGTGAAGTGACATTCCGCATGAAGGAGTTTCCCTTAAAAGGAACTTGCTGTAGTCCAACGGATAGACGTTGGAGACTGGCAAGCTATGTGCGTCTATTGCGGTTACAACAGAGTCAGTCCCAAAAGCATCCTTCTTTAACAGACGTAACACTGCAGTGAATCCCTCCTAAATCAAACATCCCTCTCAGTGTTGGAAGCGTTTTAGACGCAGAAACTAAGTGCGGATCACCACTTATGGTGAACATCCAATAGGTGTTTGGCAGGCTTAAGCGCCATAGCCTGCCCTTTACTCACAGTACCTAATGTGCCCCTAGTCCGTCCGTGTTCTACATTCATTCCTCCAAAGAGAAGCACTGTTATGAATGAGTACGCACCTGAAATAGGTTCCCTGAGCAGATACCTTCCTACGCATCCCCTCTAAGAGGCCTGTATGAGACACTTCATGATTGCTACCCAGACATGTCCTAGAGTTCTCAACTGAGCACAGATGCATCCCTGTGGTGAGAGCTTACTGGATCACAGTTCCCTCATATATTGGAAGTGTATTGAGAAGAGGTAGACACTGTGGAACATCTCCGGTGTTGTAATTCCAGTATGCATCATAGAGGCTTAAGTGCCTTACCCTGTACTTGACACACGGTTTGCAACGTTCTCTCTGTCCGTCCTTGTTCTATCTTCTTTCCTCCACTGGAAAGAAACTTTGAGAAGTAACATTCCGCATGAAGGAGTTTCCCTTAAACAGAACTTCCTATAGTCTATCAGTTAGACGTTTGAGACTGGAAAGCTATGAGCGTCTAATGCGGTTACCCCAGAGTCAGTCCCAAAAGCTTCCTTCTTTAACAGACGTAACACTGCAGCGAATCCCTCCTAAAGCACACTTCCCGCTCAGTGTTGGAAGCGTTTTAGACGCAGAAACTAAGTGCGGATCACCACTGGTGGTGAACATCCATTTTGTGTTTGGCAGGCTAAGCGCCATAGCCTGCCCTTTACTCACAGTACCTAATGTGCCCGTAGTCCTTCCCTGTTCTATCTTCATCCTCAAAGGAGAAACGCTGTTATGAATGAGTACGCACCTGAAGTAGGATCCCAGAGCAGATACCTTCCTCCGCATCTCCTCTAAGGGGCCTGTATGAGACACTTCATGATTGCTACCCAGACACGTCCTCCACATTCCAACTGAGCGCAGACGCTTCCCTGTCGTGAGAACTTACTCTAGCACAGTTCTCTCATATATTGGAAGTGTTTTGAGAAGTGTTAGACACTGTGGAACATCCCAAGTGTTGAACTTCCAGTAGGCATCATAGAGGCCTAATTGACTTACCCTGTACTTCACGCACGGTTTGCAACATTCTCTCTGCTCCGTCCTTGTTCTATCTTTTTTCTCCACTTGAAGACACTGTGAGAAGTGCTATCCACCTGAAGGAATTTCCCTTAAACAGAACTTGCTATAGTCCAACGGTTAGACGACTTTGAATGGAAAGCTATGTACGCCTATTGCGGTTACCACAGAGTAAGTCCCCAAAGCTTCCTTCTTTAACAGACGTAACACTGCAGTGAATCCCTCCTAAAGCACACTTCCCTCTCAGTGTTGGAAGCGTTTTAGACGCAGAAACTAAGTGCGGATTACCAGTGGTGGTGAACATCCAATATGTGTTTGGAGGGTAAGCGCCATAGCCTGGCCTTTACTCACAGTACCTAATGTGCCCGTAGTCCTTCCCTGTTTTATCTTCATCCTCAAAGGAGAAACACTGTTATGAATGAGTGCGCACCTGAAGTAGTTTCCCAGAGCAGATACCTTCCTCCGAAACCCCTCTAAGGGGCCTGTATGAGACACTTCAAAATTGCTACACAGACACGTCCTATACTTTCCAACTGAGCACAGACGCTTCCCTGTCGTGAGAAGTTACTGTAGCACAGCTCCTTCATATATTGGAAGTGTTTTGAGAAGCGGTAGACACTGTGGAACATCCCATGTGTTGAACTTCCAGTATGCATCATAGAGGCCTAAGTGCCTTACCCTTTCCTTCACCTACGGGTTGTAACATTCTCTCTGCTCCGTCCTTGTTCTATCTTCTTTACTCCACTGGAATGACACTGTGAGAAGTGACATTCTGCATGAAGGAGTTTCCCTTACACAGAACTTGCTAGAGTGCAACGGTTAGACGTTGGAGCCTGGAAAGCTATGTGCGCCTATTGCGGTTACCACAGAGTCAGTCCCAAAAGCTTCCTTCTTTAACAGACGTAGCACTGCAGTGAATCCCTCCGAAAGCACACTTCCCCCTCAGTGTTGCAAGCGTTTTAGACGCATAAACTAAATGCGGATCACCACTGGTAGTGAACATCCAATATGTGTTTGGCAGACTTAAGCGCCATAGCCTGCCTTTTACTCACAGTATCTAATGTGCCCCTAGTCCGTCCGTGTTCTACCTTCATTCCTCCAAGGAGAAGCACTGTTATGAATGAGTACGCCCCTGAAGTAGGTTCCCTGAGCAGATACCTTCCTCCGCATCCCCTCTAAGGGGCCCGTATGAGACTCTTCCTGATTGCTCCCCAGACACATCCTAGAATTTTCACCTGAGCACAGATGCATCCCTGTCGTGAGAACTTACAGTAGCACAGTTCCCTCATATATTGGAAGTGTTTTGAGCAGAGGTAGACACTGTGGAACATCTCCGGTGTTGTAATTCCAGTATGCATCATAGAGTCCTATGTGCCTTACCCTGTACTTGACTCACGGTTTGCAACTCTCTCTCGGTCCGTCCTTGTTCTATCTTCTTTCCTCCACTGGAAAGACACTGTGAGAAGTGACATTCCGCATGAAGGAGTTTCCCTTACACAGAACTTGCTATAGTCCAACGGTTAGACGTCGGAGACTGGAAAGCTATGTGCGTCTACTGCAATTACCACGGAGTCAGTCCCCAAAGCTTCCTACTTTAACAGACGTAAAACTCCAGTGAAGCCCTCCTAAAGCACACTTCCCTCTCAGTGTTGGAAGCGTTTCAGACGCAGAAACTAAGTGCGGATCACCACTGGTGGTGAACATCCAATATGTGTTTGGCAGACTTAAGCGCCATAGCCTGCCCTTTACTCACAGTACCTAATGTGCCCGTAGTCCGTCCGTGTTCTACCTTCATTCCTCAAAGGAGGAGCACTGTTATGAATGAGTACGCCCCTGAAGTAGGTTCCCTGAGCAGATACCTTCCTTCGCATCCCCTCGAAGGGGCCTGTATGAGACACTTCATGATTGCTCCCCAGACACATCCTAGAGTTTCCACCTGAGCACAGATGCATCCCTGTCGTGAGAACTTACTGTAGCACAGTTCCCTCATATATTGGAAGTGTTTAGAGCAGAGGTAGACACTGTGGAACACCTCCGCTGTTGTAATTCCAGTATGCCTCATAGAGGCCTAATTGCCTTACCCTGTACTTGACTCACGGTTTGCAACGTTCTCTCTGACCGTCCTTGTTCTATCTTCTTGCCTCCAGTGGAAAGATACTGTGAGAAGTGACTATCCGACTGAAGGAGTTTCCCTTAAAAAGAACTTGCTCTAGTCCCACTGTTAGACGTCTGTGAATGGAGAGCTATGTGCGCCTATTGCGGTTACCACAGAGTCAGTCCCAAAGCTTCCTTCTTTAACAGACGTAAGACTGAAATGAATTACACCTAAAGCACACTTCGCTCTCAGTACTGGTAGCGATTTGGACGCAGAAACAAAGTGCGGATCACCACTCGTGGGGAACATCAAATATGTGTTTGGCGGCTTAAGCGCCATAGCCTGCCATTTACTCACAGTACCTAATGTGCCCCTAGACCTTAACTGTTCTATCTTCATTCCTCAAAGGAGAAAAGCTGTTATGAATGAATACACAAGTGTAGTAGGTTCCCTGAGCAGATACCTTCCTTCGCATCCCCTCTATGGGGTCTGTAGGAGACACTTCATGATTGCTACCCAGACACGTCCTAGAGTTTCCAACTGAGCACAGAACCATCCCTGTCGTGAGAACTTACTGTAGCACAGTTCCCTCATATATTGGAAGTGTTTTGAGAAGAGGTAGACATTGTGGAACATCTCTGGTGTTGAATCTCCAGTATGCATAATAGAGGCCTAAGTGCATTACCCTGTACTTCACTCACGGGTTGCAACGTTCTCTCTGCTCCATCCTTGTTCTATCTTCTTTCCTCCACTGGAAAGACACTGTGTGAAGTGACATTCCGCATGAAGGAGTTTCCCTTAAAAGGAACTTGCTGTAGTCCAACGGATAGACGTTGGAGACTGGCAAGCTATGTGCGTCTATTGCGGTTACAACAGAGTCAGTCCCAAAAGCATCCTTCTTTAACAGACGTAACACTGCAGTGAATCCCTCCTAAATCAAACATCCCTCTCAGTGTTGGAAGCGTTTTAGACGCAGAAACTAAGTGCGGATCACCACTTATGGTGAACATCCAATATGTGTTTGGCAGGCTTAAGCGCCATAGCCTGCACTTTACTCACAGTACTTAATGTGCCCCTAGTCCGTCCGTGTTCTACCTTCATTCCTCCAAAGAGAAGCACTGTTATGAATGAGTATGCACCTGAAATAGGTTCCCTGAGCAGATACCTTCCTACGCATCCCCTCTAAGGGGCCTGTATGAGACACTTCATGATTGCTACCCAGACATGTCCTAGAGTTCTCAACTGAGCACAGATGCATCCCTGTGGTGAGAACTTACTGGATCACAGTTCCCTCATATATTGGAAGTGTTTTGAGAAGAGGTAGACACTGTGGAACATCTCCGGTGTTGTAATTCCAGTATGCATCATAGAGGCCTAAGTGCCTTACCCTGTACTTGACTCATGGTTTGCAACGTTCTCTCTGTCCGTCCTTGTTCTATCTTCTTTCCTCCACTGGAAAGAAACTGTGAGAAGTAACATTCCGCATGAAGGAGTTTCCCTTAAACAGAATTTCCTATAGTCTATCAGTTAGACGTTTGAGACTGGAAAGCTATGAGCGTCAAATGCGGTTACCACAGAGTCAGTCCCAAAAGCTTCCTTCTTTAACAGACGTAACACTGCGTGAATCCCTTTTAAAGCACACTTCCCGCTCAGTGTTGGAAGCGTTTTAGACGCAGAAACTAAGTGCGGATCACCACTGGTGGTGAACATCCATTTTGTGTTTGGCAGGTTAAGCGCCATAGCCTGCCCTTTACTCACAGTACCTAATGTGCCCGTAGTCCTTCCCTGTTCTATCTTCATCCTCAAAGGAGAAACGCTGTTATGAATGAGTACGCACCTGAAGTAGGTTCCCAGAGCAGATACCTTCCTCCGCATCTCCTCTAAGGGGCCTGTATGAGACACTTCATGATTGCTACCCAGACACGTCCTCCACTTTCCAACTGAGCGCAGACGCTTCCCTGTCGTGAGAACTTACTCTAGCACAGTTCTCTCATATATTGGAAGTGTTTTGTGAAGTGTTAGACACTGTGGAACATCCCAAGTGTTGAACTTCCAGTAGGCATCATAGAGGCCTAATTGACTTACCCTGTACTTCACGCACGGTTTGCAACATTCTCTCTGCTCCGTCCTTGTTCTATCTTCTTTTCTCCACTTGAAGACACTGTGAGAAGTGCTATCCACCTGAAGGAATTTCCCTTAAACAGAACTTGCTATAGTCCAACGGTTAGACGACTTTGAATGGAAAGCTATGTACGCCTATTGCGGTTACCACAGAGTAAGTCCCCAAAGCTTCCTTCTTTAACAGACGTAACACTGCAGTGAATCCCTCCTAAAGCACACTTCCCTCTCAGTGTTGGAAGCGTTTTAGACGCAGAAACTAAGTGCGGATTACCAATGGTGGTGAACATCCAATATGTGTTTGGAGGGTAAGCGCCATAGCCTGCCCTTTACTCACAGTACCTAATGGGCCCGTAGTCCTTCCCTGTTTTATCTTCATCCTCAAAGGAGAAACACTGTTATGAATGAGTGCGCACCTGAAGTAGGTTCCCAGAGCAGATACCTTCCTCCGAAACCCCTCTAAGGGGCCTGTATGAGACACTTCAAAATTGCTACACAGACACGTCCTACACTTTCCAACTGAGCACAGACGCTTCCCTGTCGTGAGAAGTTACTGTAGCACAGCTCCTTCATATATTGGAAGTGTTTTGAGAAGTGGTAGACACTGTGGAACATCCCATGTGTTGAACTTCCAGTATGCATCATAGAGGCCTAAGTGCCTTACCCTTTCCTTCACCTACGGGTTGTAACATTCTCTCTGCTCCGTCCTTGTTCTATCTTCTTTCCTCCACTGGAATGACACTGTGAGAAGTGACATTCTGCATGAAGGAGTTTCCCTTACACAGAACTTGCTAGAGTGCAACGGTTAGACGTTGGAGCCTGGAAAGCTATGTGCGCCTATTGCGGTTACCACAGAGTCAGTCGCAAAAGCTTCCTTCTTTAACAGACGTAGCACTGCAGTGAATCCCTCCGAAAGCACACTTCCCTCTCAGTGTTGGAAGCGTTTTAGACCCATAAACTAAATGCGGATCACCACTGGTAGTGAACATCCAATATGTGTTTGGCAGACTTAAGCGCCATAGCCTGCCTTTTACTCACAGTATCTAATGTGCCCCTAGTCCGTCCGTGTTCTACCTTCATTCCTCCAAGGAGAAGCACTGTTATGAATGAGTAAGCCCCTGAAGTAGGTTCCCTGAGCAGATACCTTCCTCCGCATCCCCTCTAAGTGGCCAGTATGAGACTCTTCCTGATTGCTCCCCAGACACATCCTAGAATTTTCACCTGAGCACAGATGCATCCCTGTCGTGAGAACTTACAGTAGCACAGTTCCCCCAAATATTGGAAGTGTTTTGAGAAGAGGTAGACACTGTGGAACATCTCCGGTGTTGTAATTCCAGTATGCATCATAGAGTCCTATGTGCCTTACCCTGTACTTGACTCACGGTTTGCAACTTTCTCTCGGTCCGTCCTTGTCCTATCTTCTTTCCTCCACTGGAAAGACACTGTGAGAAGTGACATTCCGCATGAAGGAGTTTCCCTTACACAGAACTTGCTATAGTCCAACGGTTAGACATCGGAGACTGGAAAGCTATGTGCGTCTACTGCGATTACCACAGAGTCAGTCCCCAAAGCTTCCTACTTTAACAGACGTAAAACTCCAGTGAAGCCCTCCTAAAGCACACTTCCCTCTCAGTGTTGCAAGCGTTTCAGACGCAGAAACTAAGTGCGGATCACCACTGGTGGTGAACATCCAATATGTGTTTGGCAGACTTAAGCGCCACAGCCTGCCCTTTACTCACAGTACTTAATGTGCCCGTAGTCCGTCCGTGTTCTACCTTCATTCCTCCAAGGAGGAGCACTGTTATGAATGAGTACGCACCTGAAGTAGGTTCCCTGAGAAGATACCTTCCTCCGCATCTCCTCTAAGGGGCCTGTATGAGACACTTCATGATTGCTACCCAGACACGTCCTCCACTTTCCAACTGAGCGCAGACGCTTCCTTGTCTTGAGAACTTACTCTAGCACAGTTCCCTCATTTATTGGAAGTGTTTTGAGAAGTGTTAGACACTGTGGAACATCCCAAGTGTTGAACTTCCAGTAGGCATCATAGAGGCCTAATTGACTTACCCTGTACTTCACGCACGGTTTGCAACATTCTCTCTGCTCCGTCCTTGTTCTATCTTTTTTCTCCACTTGAAGACACTGTGAGAAGTGCTATCCACCTGAAGGAATTTCCCTTAAACAGAACTTGCTATAGTCCAACGGTTAGACGACTTTGAATGGAAAGCTATGTACGCCTATTGCGGTTACCACAGAGTAAGTCCCCAAAGCTTCCTTCTTTAACAGACGTAACACTGCAGTGAATCCCTCCTAAAGCACACTTCCCTCTCAGTGTTGGAAGCGTTTTAGACGCAGAAACTAAGTGCGGATCACCACTTATGGTGAACATCCAATATGTGTTTGGCAGGCTTAAGCGCCATAGCCTGCCCTTTACTCACAGTACCTAATGTGCCCCTAGTCCGTCCGTGTTCTACCTTCGTTCCTCCAAAGAGAAGCACTGTTATGAATGAGTACGCACCTGAAATAGGTTCCCTGAGCAGATACCTTCTTACGCATCCCCTCTAAGGGGCCTGTATGAGACACTTCATGATTGCTACCCAGACACGTCCTCCACTTTCCAACTGAGCGCAGACGCTTCCTTGTCGTGAGAACGTACTGTAGCACAGTTCCCTCATATATTGGAAGTGTTTTGAGAAGTGTTAGACACTGTGGAACATCCCAAGTGTTGAACTTCCAGTAGGCATCATAGAGGCCTAATTGACTTACCCTGTACTTCACGCACGGTTTGCAACATTCTCTCTGCTCCGTCCTTGTTCTATCTTTTTTCTCCACTTGAAGACACTGTGAGAAGTGCTATCCACCTGAAGGAATTTCCCTTAAACAGAACTTGCTATAGTCCAACGGTTAGACGACTTTGAATGGAAAGCTATGTACGCCTATTGCGGTTACCACAGAGTAAGTCCCCAAAGCTTCCTTCTTTAACAGACATAACACTGCAGTGAATCCCTCCTAAAGCACACTTCCCTCTTAGTGTTGGAAGCGTTTTAGACGCAGAAACTATGTGCGCATTACCAATGGTGGTGAACATCCAATATGTGTTTGGAGGGTAAGCGCCATAGCCTGCCCTTTACTCACAGTACCTAATGTGCCCGTAGTCCTTCCCTGTTTTATCTTCATCCTCAAAGGAGAAAGACTGTTATGAATGAGGGCGCACCTGAAGTAGGTTCCCAGAGCAGATACCTTCCTCCGAAACCCCTCTAAGGGGCCTGTATGAGACACTTCACAATTGCTACACAGACACGTCCTACACTTTCCAACTGAGCACAGACGCTTCCCTGTCATGAGAAGTTACTGTAGCACAGCTCCTTCATATATTGGAAGTGTTTTGAGAAGTGGTAGACACTGTGGAACATCCCATGTGTTGAACTTCCAGTATGCATCATAGAGGCCTAAGTGCCTTACCCTTTCCTTAACCTACGGGTTGTAACATTCTCTCTGCTCCGTCCTTGTTCTATCTTCTTTCCTCCACTGGAATGACACTGTGAGAAGTGACATTCTGCATGAAGGAGTTTCCCTTACACAGAACTTGCTAGAGTGCAACGGTTAGACTTTGGAGCCTGGAAAGCTATGTGAGCCTATTGCGGTTACCACAGAGTCAGTCCCAAAAGCTTCCTTCTTTAACAGACGTAGCACTGCAGTGAATCCCTCCGAAAGCACACTTCCCTCTCAGTGTTGCAAGCGTTTTAGATGCATAAACTAAATGCGGATCACCACTGGTAGTGAACATCCAATATGTGTTTCGCAGACTTAAGCGCCATAGCCTGCCTTTTACTCACAGTACCTAATGTGCCCGTAGTCCTTCCCTGTTTTATCTTCATTCCTCAAAGGAGAAAAGCTGTTATGAATGAATACACAAGTGTAGTAGGTTCCCTGAGCAGATACCTTCCTTCGCATCCCCTCTATGGGGTCTGTATGAGACACTTCATGATTGCTACCCAGACACGTCCTAGAGTTTCCAACTGAGCACAGAACCATCCCTGTCGTGAGAACTTACTGTAGCACAGTTCCCTCATATATTGGAAGTGTTTTGAGAAGAGGTAGACATTGTGGAACATCTCTGGTGTTGAATCTCCAGTATGCATAATAGAGGCCTAAGTGCATTACCCTGTACTTCACTCACGGGTTGCAACGTTCTCTCTGCTCCATCCTTGTTCTATCTTCTTTCCTCCACTGGAAAGACACTGTGTGAAGTGACATTCCGCATGAAGGAGTTTCCCTTAAAAGGAACTTGCTGTAGTCCAACGGATAGACGTTGGAGACTGGCAAGCTATGTGCGTCTATTGCGGTTACAACAGAGTCAGTCCCAAAAGCATCCTTCTTTAACAGACGTAACACTGCAGTGAATCCCTCCTAAATCAAACATCCCTCTCAGTGTTGGAAGTGTTTTAGACGCAGAAACTAAGTGCGGATCACCACTTATGGTGAACATCCAATATGTGTTTGGCAGGCTTAAGCGCCATAGCCTGCCCTTTACTCACAGTACTTAATGTGCCCCTAGTCCGTCCATGTTCTACCTTCATTCCTCCAAAGAGAAGCACTGTTATGAATGAGTACGCACCTGAAATAGGTTCCCTGAGCAGATACCTTCCTACGCATCCCCTCTAAGGGGCCTGTATGAGACACTTCATGATTGCTACCCAGACATGTCCTAGAGTTCTCAACTGAGCACAGATGCATCCCTATGGTGAGAACTTACTGGATCACAGTTCCCTCATATATTGGAAGTGTTTTGAGAAGAGGTAGACACTGTGGAACATCTCCGGTGTTGTAATTCCAGTATGCATCATAGAGGCCTAAGTGCCTTACCCTGTACTTGACTCACGGTTTGCAACGTTCTCTCTGTCCGTCCTTGTTCTATCTTATTTCCTCCACTGGAAAGAAACTGTGAGAAGTAACATTCCGCATGAAGGAGTTTCCCTTAAACAGAATTTCCTATAGTCTATCAGTTAGACGTTTGAGACTGGAAAGCTATGAGCGTCAAATGCGGTTACCACAGAGTCAGTCCCAAAAGCTTCCTTCTTTAACAGACGTAACACTGCAGTGAATCCCTTTTAAAGCACACTTCCCGCTCAGTGTTGGAAGCGTTTTAGACGCAGAAACTAAGTGCGGATCACCACTGGTGGTGAACATCCATTTTGTGTTTGCAGGCTAAGCGCCATAGCCTGCCCTTTACTCACAGTACCTAATGTGCCCGTAGTCCTTCCCTGTTCTATCTTCATCCTCAAAGGAGAAACGCTGTTATGAATGAGTACGCACCTGAAGTAGGTTCCCAGAGCAGATACCTTCCTCCGCATCTCCTCTAAGGGGCCTGTATGAGACACTTCATGATTGCTACCCAGACACGTCCTCCACTTTCCAACTGAGCGCAGACGCTTCCCTGTCGTGAGAACTTACTCTAGCACAGTTCTCTCATATATTGGAAGTGTTTTGAGAAGTGTTAGACACTGTGGAACATCCCAAGTGTTGAACTTCCAGTAGGCATCATAGAGGCCTAATTGACTTACCCTGTACTTCACGCACGGTTTGCAACATTCTCTCTGCTCCGTCCTTGTTCTATCTTCTTTTCTCCACTTGAAGACACTGTGAGAAGTGCTATCCACCTGAAGGAATTTCCCTTAAACAGAACTTGCTATAGTCCAACGGTTAGACGACTTTGAATGGAAAGCTATGTACGCCTATTGCGGTTACCACAGAGTAAGTCCCCAAAGCTTCCTTCTTTAACAGATGTAACACTGCAGTGAATCCCTCCTAAAGCACACTTCCCTCTCAGTGTTGGAAGCGTTTTAGACGCAGAACCTAAGTGCGGAATACCAATGGTGGTGAACATCCAATATGTGTTTGGAGGGTAAGCGCCATAGCCTGCCCTTTACTCACAGTACCTAATGTGCCCGTAGTCCTTCCCTGTTTTATCTTCATCCTCAAAGGAGAAACACTGTTATGAATGAGTGCGCACCTGAAGTAGGTTCCCAGAGCAGATACCTTCCTCCGAAACCCCTCTAAGGGGCCTGTATGAGACACTTCAAAATTGCTACACAGACACGTCCTACACTTTCCAACTGAGCACAGACGCTTCCCTGTCGTGAGAAGTTACTGTAGCACAGCTCCTTCATATATTGGAAGTGTTTTGAGAAGTGGTAGACACTGTGGAACATCCCATGTGTTGAACTTCCAGTATGCATCATAGAGGCCTAAGTGCCTTACCCTTTCCTTCACCTACGGGTTGTAACATTCTCTCTGCTCCGTCCTTGTTCTATCTTCTTTCCTCCACTGGAATGTCACTGTGAGAAGTGACATTCTGCATGAAGGAGTTTCCCTTACACAGAACTTGCTAGAGTGCAACGGTTAGACGTTGGAGCCTGGAAAGCTATGTGCGCCTATTGCAGTTACCACAGAGTCAGTCGCAAAAGCTTCCTTCTTTAACAGACGTAGCACTGCAGTGAATCCCTCCGAAAGCACACTTCCCTCTCAGTGTTGGAAGCGTTTTAGACCCATAAACTAAATGCGGATCACCACTGGTAGTGAACATCCAATATGTGTTTGGCAGACTTAAGCGCCATAGCCTGCCTTTTACTCACAGTATCTAATGTGCCCCTAGTCCGTCCGTGTTCTACCTTCATTCCTCCAAGGAGAAGCACTGTTATGAATGAGTAAGCCCCTGAAGTAGGTTCCCTGAGCAGATACCTTCCTCCGCATCCCCTCTAAGGGGCCAGTATGAGACTCTTCCTGATTGCTCCCCAGACACATCCTAGAATTTTCACCTGAGAACAGATGCATCCCTGTCGTGAGAACTTACAGTAGCACAGTTCCCCCAAATATTGGAAGTGTTTTGAGAAGAGGTAGACACTGTGGAACACCTCCGGTGTTGTAATTCCAGTATGCATCATAGAGTCCTATGTGCCTTACCCTGTACTTGACTCACGGTTTGCAACTTTCTTTCGGTCCGTCCTTGTCCTATCTTCTTTCCTCCACTGGAAAGACACTGTGAGAAGTGACATTCCGCATGAAGGAGTTTCCCTTACACAGAACTTGCTATAGTCCAACGGTTAGACGTCAGAGACTGGAAAGCTATGTGCGTCTACTGCGATTACCACAGAGTCAGTCCCCAAAGCTTCCTACTTTAACAGACGTAAAACTCCAGTGAAGCCCTCCTAAAGCACACTTCCCTCTCAGTGTTGGAAGCGTTTCAGACGCAGAAACTAAGTGCGGATCACCACTGGTGGTGAACATCCAATATGTGTTTGGCAGACTTAAGCGCCATAGCCTGCCCTTTACTCACAGTACCTAATGTGCCCGTAGTCCGTCCGTGTTCTACCTTCATTCCTCCAAGGAGGAGCACTGTTATGAATGAGTACGCCCCTGAAGTAGGTTCCCTGAGCAGATACCTTCCTTCGCATCCCCTCTAAGGGGCCTGTATGAGACACTTCATGATTGCTCCCCAGACACATCCTAGAGTTTCCACCTGAGCACAGATGCATCTCTGTCGTGAGAACTTACTGTAGCACAGTTCCCTCATATATTGGAAGTGTTTTGAGCAGAGGTAGACACTGTGGAACACCTCCGCTGTTGTAATTCCAGTATGCATCATAGAGACCTAATTGCCTTACCCTGTACTTGACTCACGGTTTGCAACGTTCTCTCTGACCGTCCTTGTTCTATCTTCTTTCCTCCAGTGGAAAGACACTGTGAGAAGTGACTATCCGACTGAAGGAGTTTCCCTTAAAAAGAACTTGCTATAGTCCCACTGTTAGACGTCTGTGAATGGAGAGCTATGTGCGCCTATTGCGGTTACCACAGAGTCAGTCCCAAAGCTTCCTTCTTTAACAGACGTAAGACTGAAATGAATTACACCTAAAGCACTCTTCGCTCTCAGTACTGGTAGCGTTTTGGACGCAGAAACAAAGTGCGGATCACCACTCGTGGGGAACATCAAATATGTGTTTGGCGGCTTAAGCGCCATAGCCTGCCATTTACTCACAGTACCTAATGTGCCCCTAGTCCTTAACTGTTCTATCTTCATTCCTCAAAGGAGAAAAGCTGTTATGAATGAATACACAAGTGTAGTAGGTTCCCTGAGCAGATACCTTCCTTCTCATCCCCTCTATGGGGTCTGTATGAGACACTTCATGATTGCTACCCAGACACGTCCTAGAGTTTCCAACTGAGCACAGAACCATCCCTGTCGTGAGAACTTACTGTAGCACAGTTCCCTCATATATTGGAAGTGTTTTGAGAAGAGGTAGACATTGTGGAACATCTCTGGTGTTGAATCTCCAGTATGCATAATAGAGGCCTAAGTGCATTACCCTGTACTTCACTCACGGGTTGCAACGTTCTCTCTGCTCCATCCTTGTTCTATCTTCTTTCCCCCACTGGAAAGACACTGTGTGAAGTGACATTCCGCATGAAGGAGTTTCCCTTAAAGAGAACTTGCTGTAGTCCAACGGATAGACGTTGGAGACTGGCAAGCTATGTGCGTCTATTGCGGTTACAACAGAGTCAGTCCCAAAAGCATCCTTCTTTAACAGACGTAACACTGCAGTGAATCCCTCCTAAATCAAACATCCCTCTCACTGTTGGAAGCGTTTTAGACGCAGAAACTAAGTGCGGATCACCACTTATGGTGAACATCCAATAGGTGTTTGGCAGGCTTAAGCGCCATAGCCTGCCCTTTACTCACAGTACCTAATGTGCCCCTAGTCCGTCCGTGTTCTACCTTCATTCCTCCAAAGAGAAGCACTGTTATGAATGAGTACGCACCTGAAATCGGTTCCCTGAGCAGATACCTTCCTACGCATCCCCTCTAAGGGGCCTGTATGAGACACTTCATGATTGCTACCCAGACATGTCCTAGAGTTCTCAACTGAGCACAGATGCATCCCTGTGGTGAGAGCTTACTGGGTCACAGTTCCCTCATATATGGGAAGTGTTTTGAGAAGAGGTAGACACTGTGGAACATCTCCGGTGTTGTAATTCCAGTATGCATCATAGAGGCCTAAGTGCCTTACCCTGTACTTGACTCACGGTTTGCAACGTTCTCTCTGTCCGCCCTTGTTCTATCTTCTTTCCTCCACTGGAAAGAAACTGTGAGAAGTAACATTCCACATGAAGGAGTTTCCCTTAAACAGAACTTCCTATAGTCTATCAGTTAGACGTTTGAGACTGGAAAGCTATGAGCGTCTAATGCGGTTACCACAGAGTCAGTCCCAAAAGCTTCCTTCTTTAACAGACGTAACACTGCAGCGATTCCCTCCTAAAGCACACTTCCCGATCAGTGTTGGAAGCGTTTTAGACGCAGAAACTAAGTGCGGATCACCACTGGTGGTGAACATCCATTTTGTGTTTGGCAGGCTAAGCGCCATAGCCTGCCTTTACTCACAGTACCTAATGTGCCCGTAGTCCTTCCCTGTTCTATCTTCATCCTCAAAGGAGAAACGCTCTTATGAATGAGTACGCACCTGAAGTAGGTTCCCAGAGCCGATACCTTCCTCCGCATCTCCTCTAAGGGGCCTGTATGAGACACTTCATGATTGCTACCCAGACACGTCCTCCACTTTCCAACTGAGCGCAGACGCTTCCCTGTCGTGAGAACTTACTCTAGCACAGTTCTCTCATATATTGGAAGTGTTTTGAGAAGTCTTAGACACTGTGGAACATCCCAAGTGTTGAACTTCCAGGAGGCATCATAGAGGCCTAATTGACTTACCCTGTACTTCACGCACGGTTTGCAACATTCTCTCTGCTCCGTCCTTGTTCTATCTTCTTTTCTCCACTTGAAGACACTGTGAGAAGTGCTATCCACCTGAAGGAATTTCCCTTAAACAGAACTTGCTATAGTCCAACGGTTAGACGACTTTGAATGGAAAGCTATGTACGCCTATTGCGGTTACCACAGAGTAAGTCCCCAAAGCTTCCTTCTTTAACAGACGTAACACTGCAGTGAATCCCTCCTAAAGCACACTTCCCTCTCAGTGTTGGAAGCGTTTTAGACGCAGAAACTAAGTGCGGATTACCAATGGTGGTGAACATCCAATATGTGTTTGGAGGGTAAGCGCCATAGCCTGGCCTTTACTCACAGTACCTAATGTGCCCGTAGTCCTTCCCTGTTTTATCTTCATCCTCAAAGGAGAAACACTGTTATGAATGAGTGCGCACCTGAAGTAGGTTCCCAGAGCAGATACCTTCCTCCGAAACCCCTCTAAGGGGCCTGTATGAGACACTTCAAAATTGCTACACAGACACGTCCTACACTTTCCAACTGAGCACAGACGCTTCCCTGTCATGAGAAGTTACTGTAGCACAGCTCCTTCATATACTGGAAGTGTTTTGAGAAGTGGTAGACACTGTGGAACATCCCATGTGTTGAACTTCCAGTATGCATCATAGAGGCCTAAGTGCCTTACCCTTTCCTTCACCTACGGGTTGTAACATTCTCTCTGCTCCGTCCTTGTTCTATCTTCTTTCCTCCACTGGAATGACACTGTGAGAAGTGACATTCTGCATGAAGGAGTTTCCCTTACACAGAACTTGCTAGAGTGCAACGGTTAGACGTTGGAGCCTGGAAAGCTATGTGCGCCTATTGCGGTTACCACAGAGTCAGTCCCAAAAGCTTCCTTCTTTAACAGACGTAGCACTGCAGTGAATCCCTCCGAAAGCACACTTCCCTCTCAGTGTTGGAAGCGTTTTAGACGCATAAACTAAATGCGGATCACCACTGGTAGTGAACATCCAATATGTGTTTGGCAGACTTAAGCGCCATAGCCTGCCTTTTACTCACAGTATCTAATGTGCCCCTAGTCCGTCCGTGTTCTACCTTCATTCCTCCAAGGAGGAGCACTGTTATGAATGAGTACGCCCCTGAAGTAGGTTCCCTGAGCAGATACCTTCCTCCGCATCCCCTTTAAGGGGCCAGTATGAGACTCTTTCTGATTGCTCCCCAGACACATCCTAGAATTTTCACCTGAGCACAGATGCATCCCTGTCGTGAGAACTTACTGTAGCACAGTTCCCTCAT
Organism: Neogale vison; assembly: GCF_020171115.1. Taxonomy (NCBI): domain Eukaryota; kingdom Metazoa; phylum Chordata; class Mammalia; order Carnivora; family Mustelidae; genus Neogale; species Neogale vison. The sequence goes on along the minus strand of NW_025334895.1, from coordinate 3,691,274 downwards.
ATATTGGAAGTGTTTTGAGAAGAGGTAGACACTGTGGAACATCTCCGGTGTTGTAATTCCGGTATACATCATAGAGTCCTATGTGCCTTACCCTGTACTTGACTCACGGTTTGCAACTCTCTCTCGGTCCGTCCTTGTTCTATCTTCTTTCCTCCACTGGAAAGACACCTTGAGAAGTGACATTCTGCATGAAGGAGTTTCCCTTACACAGAACTTGCTATAGTCCAACGGTTAGACGTCGGAGACTGGAAAGCTATGTGCGTCTACTGCGATTACCACAGTCAGTCCCCAAAGCTTCCTACTTTAACAGACGTAAAACTCCAGTGAAGCCCTCCTAATGCACACTTCCCTCTCAGTGTTGGAAGCGTTTCAGACGCAGAAACTAAGTGCGGATCACCACTGGTGGTGAACATCCAATATGTGTTTGGCAGACTTAAGCGCCATAGCCTGCCCTTTACTCACAGTACCTAATGTGCCCGTAGTCCGTCCGTGTTCTACCTTCATTCCTCCAAGGAGGAGCACTGTTATGAATGAGTACGCCCCTGAAGTAGGTTCCCTGAGCAGATACCTTCCTTCGCATCCCCTCGAAGGGGCCTGTATGAGACGCTTCATGATTGCTCCCCAGACACATCCTAGAGTTTCCACCTGAGCACAGATGCATCCCTGTCGTGAGAACTTACTGTAGCACAGTTCCCTCATATATTGGAAGTGTTTTGAGCAGAGGTAGACACTGTGGAACACCTCCGCTGTTGTAATTCCAGTATGCATCATAGAGGCCTAATTGCCTTACCTTGTACTTGACTCACGGTTTGCAACGTTCTCTCTGACCGTCCTTGTTCTATCTTCTTTCCTCCAGTGGAAAGACACTGTGAGAAGTGACTATCCGACTGAAGGAGTTTCCCTTAAAAAGAACTTGCTATAGTCCCACTGTTAGACGTCTGTGAATGGAGAGCTATGTGCGCCTATTGCGGTTACCACAGAGTCAGTCCCAAAGCTTCCTTCTTTAACAGACGTAAGACTGAAATGAATTACACCTAAAGCACACTTCGCTCTCAGTACTGGTAGCGTTTTGGACGCAGACAAAGTGCGGATCACCACTCGTGGGGAACATCAAATATGTGTTTGGCGGCTTCAGCGCCATAGCCTGCCATTTACTCACAGTACCTAATGTGCCCCTAGTTCTTAACTGTTCTATCTTCATTCCTCAAAGGAGAAAAGCTGTTATGAATGAATACACAAGTGTAGTAGGTTCCCTGAGCAGATACCTTCCTTCGCATCCCCTCTATGGGGTCTGTATGAGACACTTCATGATTGCTACCCAGACACGTCCTAGAGTTTCCAACTGAGCACAGAACCATCCCTGTCGTGAGAACTTACTGTAGCACAGTTCCCTCATATATTGGAAGTGTTTTGAGAAGAGGTAGACATTGTGGAACATCTCTGGTGTTGAATCTCCAGTATGCATAATAGAGGCCTAAGTGCATTACCCTGTACTTCACTCACGGGTTGCAACGTTCTCTCTGCTCCATCCTTGTTCTATCTTCTTTCCTCCACTGGAAAGACACTGTGTGAAGTGACATTCCGCATGAAGGAGTTTCCCTTAAAGAGAACTTGCTGTAGTCCAACGGATAGACGTTGGAGACTGGCAAGCTATGTGCGTCTATTGCGGTTACAACAGAGTCAGTCCCAAAAGCATCCTTCTTTAACAGACGTAACACTGCAGTGAATCCCTCCTAAATCAAACATCCCTCTCAGTGTTGGAAGCGTTTTAGACGCAGAAACTAAATGCGGATCACCACTGGTAGTGAACATCCAATATGTGTTTGGCAGACTTAAGCGCCATAGCCTGCCTTTTACTCACAGTATCTAATGTGCCCGTAGTCAGTCCGTGTTCTACCTTCATTCCTCCAAGGAGGAGCACTGTTATGAATGAGTACGCACCTGAAGTAGGTTCCCTGAGCAGATACCTTCCTTCGCATCCCCTCTAAGGGGCCTGTATGAGACACTTCATGATTGCTCCCCAGACACATCCTAGAGTTTCCACCTGAGCACAGATGCATCCCTGTCGTGAGAACTTACTGTAGCCTAGTTCCCTCATATATTGGAAGTGTTTTGAGCAGAGGTAGACACTGTGGAACACCTCCGCTGTTGTAATTCCAGTATGCATCATAGAGACCTAATTGCCTTACCCTGTACTTGACTCACGGTTTGCAACGTTCTCTCTGACCGTCCTTGTTCTATCTTCTTTCCTCCAGTGGAAAGACAGTGTGAGAAGTGACTATCCGACTGAAGGAGTTTCCCTTAAAAAGAACTTGCTATAGTCCCACTGTTAGACGTCTGTGAATGGAGAGCTATGTGCGCCTATTGCGGTTACCACAGAGTCAGTCCCAAAGCTTCCTTCTTTAACAGACGTAAGACTGAAATGAATTACACCTAAAGCACTCTTCGCTCTCAGTACTGGTAGCGTTTTGGACGCAGAAACAAAGTGCGGATCACCACTCGTGGGGAACATCAAATATGTGTTTGGCGGCTTAAGCGCCATAGCCTGCCATTTACTCACAGTACCTAATGTGCCCCTAGTCCTTAACTGTTCTATCTTCATTCCTCAAAGGAGAAAAGCTGTTATGAATGAATACACAAGTGTAGTAGGTTCCCTGAGCAGATACCTTCCTTCGCATCCCCTCTATGGGGTCTGTATGAGACACTTCATGATTGCTACCCAGACACGTCCTAGAGTTTCCAACTGAGCACAGAACCATCCCTGTCGTGAGAACTTACTGTAGCACAGTTCCCTCATATATTGGAAGTGTTTTGAGAAGAGGTAGACATTGTGGAACATCTCTGGTGTTGAATCTCCAGTATGCATAATAGAGGCCTAAGTGCATTACCCTGTACTTCACTCACGGGTTGCAACGTTCTCTCTGCTCCATCCTTGTTCTATCTTCTTTCCCCCACTGGAAAGACACTGTGTGAAGTGACATTCCGCATGAAGGAGTTTCCCTTAAAGAGAACTTGCTGTAGTCCAACGGATAGACGTTGGAGACTGGCAAGCTATGTGCGTCTATTGCGGTTACAACAGAGTCAGTCCCAAAAGCATCCTTCTTTAACAGACGTAACACTGCAGTGAATCCCTCCTAAATCAAACATCCCTCTCACTGTTGGAAGCGTTTTAGACGCAGAAACTAAGTGCGGATCACCACTTATGGTGAACATCCAATAGGTGTTTGGCAGGCTTAAGCGCCATAGCCTGCCCTTTACTCACAGTACCTAATGTGCCCCTAGTCCGTCCGTGTTCTACCTTCATTCCTCCAAAGAGAAGCACTGTTATGAATGAGTACGCACCTGAAATCGGTTCCCTGAGCAGATACCTTCCTACGCATCCCCTCTAAGGGGCCTGTATGAGACACTTCATGATTGCTACCCAGACATGTCCTAGAGTTCTCAACTGAGCACAGATGCATCCCTGTGGTGAGAGCTTACTGGGTCACAGTTCCCTCATATATGGGAAGTGTTTTGAGAAGAGGTAGACACTGTGGAACATCTCCGGTGTTGTAATTCCAGTATGCATCATAGAGGCCTAAGTGCCTTACCCTGTACTTGACTCACGGTTTGCAACGTTCTCTCTGTCCGCCCTTGTTCTATCTTCTTTCCTCCACTGGAAAGAAACTGTGAGAAGTAACATTCCACATGAAGGAGTTTCCCTTAAACAGAACTTCCTATAGTCTATCAGTTAGACGTTTGAGACTGGAAAGCTATGAGCGTCTAATGCGGTTACCACAGAGTCAGTCCCAAAAGCTTCCTTCTTTAACAGACGTAACACTGCAGCGATTCCCTCCTAAAGCACACTTCCCGATCAGTGTTGGAAGCGTTTTAGACGCAGAAACTAAGTGCGGATCACCACTGGTGGTGAACATCCATTTTGTGTTTGGCAGGCTAAGCGCCATAGCCTGCCTTTACTCACAGTACCTAATGTGCCCGTAGTCCTTCCCTGTTCTATCTTCATCCTCAAAGGAGAAACGCTCTTATGAATGAGTACGCACCTGAAGTAGGTTCCCAGAGCCGATACCTTCCTCCGCATCTCCTCTAAGGGGCCTGTATGAGACACTTCATGATTGCTACCCAGACACGTCCTCCACTTTCCAACTGAGCGCAGACGCTTCCCTGTCGTGAGAACTTACTCTAGCACAGTTCTCTCATATATTGGAAGTGTTTTGAGAAGTCTTAGACACTGTGGAACATCCCAAGTGTTGAACTTCCAGGAGGCATCATAGAGGCCTAATTGACTTACCCTGTACTTCACGCACGGTTTGCAACATTCTCTCTGCTCCGTCCTTGTTCTATCTTCTTTTCTCCACTTGAAGACACTGTGAGAAGTGCTATCCACCTGAAGGAATTTCCCTTAAACAGAACTTGCTATAGTCCAACGGTTAGACGACTTTGAATGGAAAGCTATGTACGCCTATTGCGGTTACCACAGAGTAAGTCCCCAAAGCTTCCTTCTTTAACAGACGTAACACTGCAGTGAATCCCTCCTAAAGCACACTTCCCTCTCAGTGTTGGAAGCGTTTTAGACGCAGAAACTAAGTGCGGATTACCAATGGTGGTGAACATCCAATATGTGTTTGGAGGGTAAGCGCCATAGCCTGGCCTTTACTCACAGTACCTAATGTGCCCGTAGTCCTTCCCTGTTTTATCTTCATCCTCAAAGGAGAAACACTGTTATGAATGAGTGCGCACCTGAAGTAGGTTCCCAGAGCAGATACCTTCCTCCGAAACCCCTCTAAGGGGCCTGTATGAGACACTTCAAAATTGCTACACAGACACGTCCTACACTTTCCAGCTGAGCACAGACGCTTCCCTGTCATGAGAAGTTACTGTAGCACAGCTCCTTCATATACTGGAAGTGTTTTGAGAAGTGGTAGACACTGTGGAACATCCCATGTGTTGAACTTCCAGTATGCATCATAGAGGCCTAAGTGCCTTACCCTTTCCTTCACCTACGGGTTGTAACATTCTCTCTGCTCCGTCCTTGTTCTATCTTCTTTCCTCCACTGGAATGACACTCTGAGAAGTGACATTCTGCATGAAGGAGTTTCCCTTACACAGAACTTGCTAGAGTGCAACGGTTAGACGTTGGAGCCTGGAAAGCTATGTGCGCCTATTGCGGTTACCACAGAGTCAGTCCCAAAAGCTTCCTTCTTTAACAGACGTAGCACTGCAGTGAATCCCTCCGAAAGCACACTTCCCTCTCAGTGTTGGAAGCGTTTTAGACGCATAAACTAAATGCGGATCACCACTGGTAGTGAACATCCAATATGTGTTTGGCAGACTTAAGCGCCATAGCCTGCCTTTTACTCACAGTATCTAATGTGCCCCTAGTCCGTCCGTGTTCTACCTTCATTCCTCCAAGGAGGAGCACTGTTATGAATGAGTACGCCCCTGAAGTAGGTTCCCTGAGCAGATACCTTCCTCCGCATCCCCTCTAAGGGGCCAGTATGAGACTCTTTCTGATTGCTCCCCAGACACATCCTAGAATTTTCACCTGAGCACAGATGCATCCCTGTCGTGAGAACTTACTGTAGCACAGTTCCCTCATATATTGGAAGTGTTTTGAGAAGAGGTAGACACTGTGGAACATCTCCGGTGTTGTAATTCCGGTATACATCATAGAGTCCTATGTGCCTTACCCTGTACTTGACTCACGGTTTGCAACTCTCTCTCGGTCCGTCCTTGTTCTATCTTCTTTCCTCCACTGGAAAGACACCTTGAGAAGTGACATTCCGCATGAAGGAGTTTCCCTTACACAGAACTTGCTATAGTCCAACGGTTAGACGTCGGAGACTGGAAAGCTATGTGCGTCTACTGCGATTACCACAGTCAGTCCCCAAAGCTTCCTACTTTAACAGACGTAAAACTCCAGTGAAGCCCTCCTAATGCACACTTCCCTCTCAGTGTTGGAAGCGTTTCAGACGCAGAAACTAAGTGCGGATCACCACTGGTGGTGAACATCCAATATGTGTTTGGCAGACTTAAGCGCCATAGCCTGCCCTTTACTCACAGTACCTAATGTGCCCGTAGTCCGTCCGTGTTCTACCTTCATTCCTCCAAGGAGGAGCACTGTAATGAATGAGTACGCCCCTGAAGTAGGTTCCCTGAGCAGATACCTTCCTTCGCATCCCCTCGAAGGGGCCTGTATGAGACGCTTCATGATTGCTCCCCAGACACATCCTAGAGTTTCCACCTGAGCACAGATGCATCCCTGTCGTGAGAACTTACTGTAGCACAGTTCCCTCATATATTGGAAGTGTTTTGAGCAGAGGTAGACACTGTGGAACACCTCCGCTGTTGTAATTCCAGTATGCATCATAGAGGCCTAATTGCCTTACCTTGTACTTGACTCACGGTTTGCAACGTTCTCTCTGACCGTCCTTGTTCTATCTTCTTTCCTCCAGTGGAAAGACACTGTGAGAAGTGACTATCCGACTGAAGGAGTTTCCCTTAAAAAGAACTTGCTATAGTCCCACTGTTAGACGTCTGTGAATGGAGAGCTATGTGCGCCTATTGCGGTTACCACAGAGTCAGTCCCAAAGCTTCCTTCTTTAACAGACGTAAGACTGAAATGAATTACACCTAAAGCACACTTCGCTCTCAGTACTGGTAGCGTTTTGGACGCAGACAAAGTGCGGATCACCACTCGTGGGGAACATCAAATATGTGTTTGGCGGCTTCAGCGCCATAGCCTGCCATTTACTCACAGTACCTAATGTGCCCCTAGTTCTTAACTGTTCTATCTTCATTCCTCAAAGGAGAAAAGCTGTTATGAATGAATACACAAGTGTAGTAGGTTCCCTGAGCAGATACCTTCCTTCGCATCCCCTCTATGGGGTCTGTATGAGACACTTCATGATTGCTACCCAGACACGTCCTAGAGTTTCCAACTGAGCACAGAACCATCCCTGTCGTGAGAACTTACTGTAGCACAGTTCCCTCATATATTGGAAGTGTTTTGAGAAGAGGTAGACATTGTGGAACATCTCTGGTGTTGAATCTCCAGTATGCATAATAGAGGCCTAAGTGCATTACCCTGTACTTCACTCACGGGTTGCAACGTTCTCTCTGCTCCATCCTTGTTCTATCTTCTTTCCTCCACTGGAAAGACACTGTGTGAAGTGACATTCCGCATGAAGGAGTTTCCCTTAAAGAGAACTTGCTGTAGTCCAACGGATAGACGTTGGAGACTGGCAAGCTATGTGCGTCTATTGCGGTTACAACAGAGTCAGTCCCAAAAGCATCCTTCTTTAACAGACGTAACACTGCAGTGAATCCCTCCTAAATCAAACATCCCTCTCAGTGTTGGAAGCGTTTTAGACGCAGAAACTAAATGCGGATCACCACTGGTAGTGAACATCCAATATGTGTTTGGCAGACTTAAGCGCCATAGCCTGCCTTTTACTCACAGTATCTAATGTGCCCGTAGTCAGTCCGTGTTCTACCTTCATTCCTCCAAGGAGGAGCACTGTTATGAATGAGTACGCACCTGAAGTAGGTTCCCTGAGCAGATACCTTCCTTCGCATCCCCTCTAAGGGGCCTGTATGAGACACTTCATGATTGCTCCCCAGACACATCCTAGAGTTTCCACCTGAGCACAGATGCATCCCTGTCGTGAGAACTTACTGTAGCCTAGTTCCCTCATATATTGGAAGTGTTTTGAGCAGAGGTAGACACTGTGGAACACCTCCGCTGTTGTAATTCCAGTATGCATCATAGAGACCTAATTGCCTTACCCTGTACTTGACTCACGGTTTGCAACGTTCTCTCTGACCGTCCTTGTTCTATCTTCTTTCCTCCAGTGGAAAGACACTGTGAGAAGTGACTATCCGACTGAAGGAGTTTCCCTTAAAAAGAACTTGCTATAGTCCCACTGTTAGACGTCTGTGAATGGAGAGCTATGTGCGCCTATTGCGGTTACCACAGAGTCAGTCCCAAAGCTTCCTTCTTTAACAGACGTAAGACTGAAATGAATTACACCTAAAGCACTCTTCGCTCTCAGTACTGGTAGCGTTTTGGACGCAGAAACAAAGTGCGGATCACCACTCGTGGGGAACATCAAATATGTGTTTGGCGGCTTAAGCGCCATAGCCTGCCATTTACTCACAGTACCTAATGTGCCCCTAGTCCTTAACTGTTCTATCTTCATTCCTCAAAGGAGAAAAGCTGTTATGAATGAATACACAAGTGTAGTAGGTTCCCTGAGCAGATACCTTCCTTCGCATCCCCTCTATGGGGTCTGTATGAGACACTTCATGATTGCTACCCAGACACGTCCTAGAGTTTCCAACTGAGCACAGAACCATCCCTGTCGTGAGAACTTACTGTAGCACAGTTCCCTCATATATTGGAAGTGTTTTGAGAAGAGGTAGACATTGTGGAACATCTCTGGTGTTGAATCTCCAGTATGCATAATAGAGGCCTAAGTGCATTACCCTGTACTTCACTCACGGGTTGCAACGTTCTCTCTGCTCCATCCTTGTTCTATCTTCTTTCCCCCACTGGAAAGACACTGTGTGAAGTGACATTCCGCATGAAGGAGTTTCCCTTAAAGAGAACTTGCTGTAGTCCAACGGATAGACGTTGGAGACTGGCAAGCTATGTGCGTCTATTGCGGTTACAACAGAGTCAGTCCCAAAAGCATCCTTCTTTAACAGACGTAACACTGCAGTGAATCCCTCCTAAATCAAACATCCCTCTCACTGTTGGAAGCGTTTTAGACGCAGAAACTAAGTGCGGATCACCACTTATGGTGAACATCCAATAGGTGTTTGGCAGGCTTAAGCGCCATAGCCTGCCCTTTACTCACAGTACCTAATGTGCCCCTAGTCCGTCCGTGTTCTACCTTCATTCCTCCAAAGAGAAGCACTGTTATGAATGAGTACGCACCTGAAATCGGTTCCCTGAGCAGATACCTTCCTACGCATCCCCTCTAAGGGGCCTGTATGAGACACTTCATGATTGCTACCCAGACATGTCCTAGAGTTCTCAACTGAGCACAGATGCATCCCTGTGGTGAGAGCTTACTGGGTCACAGTTCCCTCATATATGGGAAGTGTTTTGAGAAGAGGTAGACACTGTGGAACATCTCCGGTGTTGTAATTCCAGTATGCATCATAGAGGCCTAAGTGCCTTACCCTGTACTTGACTCACGGTTTGCAACGTTCTCTCTGTCCGCCCTTGTTCTATCTTCTTTCCTCCACTGGAAAGAAACTGTGAGAAGTAACATTCCACATGAAGGAGTTTCCCTTAAACAGAACTTCCTATAGTCTATCAGTTAGACGTTTGAGACTGGAAAGCTATGAGCGTCTAATGCGGTTACCACAGAGTCAGTCCCAAAAGCTTCCTTCTTTAACAGACGTAACACTGCAGCGATTACCTCCTAAAGCACACTTCCCGATCAGTGTTGGAAGCGTTTTAGACGCAGAAACTAAGTGCGGATCACCACCGGTCGTGAACATCCATTTTGTGTTTGGCAGGCTAAGCGCCATAGCCTGCCTTTACTCACAGTACCTAATGTGCCCGTAGTCCTTCCCTGTTCTATCTTCATCCTCAAAGGAGAAACGCTCTTATGAATGAGTACGCACCTGAAGTAGGTTCCCAGAGCCGATACCTTCCTCCGCATCTCCTCTAAGGGGCCTGTATGAGACACTTCATGATTGCTACCCAGACACGTCCTCCACTTTCCAACTGAGCGCAGACGCTTCCCTGTCGTGAGAACTTACTCTAGCACAGTTCTCTCATATATTGGAAGTGTTTTGAGAAGTGTTAGACACTGTGGAACATCCCAAGTGTTGAACTTCCAGTAGGCATCATAGAGGCCTAATTGACTTACCCTGTACTTCACGCACGGTTTGCAACATTCTCTCTGCTCCGTCCTTGTTCTATCTTCTTTTCTCCACTTGAAGACACTGTGAGAAGTGCTATCCACCTGAAGGAATTTCCCTTAAACAGAACTTGCTATAGTCCAACGGTTAGACGACTTTGAATGGAAAGCTATGTACGCCTATTGCGGTTACCACAGAGTAAGTCCCCAAAGCTTCCTTCTTTAACAGACGTAACACTGCAGTGAATCCCTCCTAAAGCACACTTCCCTCTCAGTGTTGGAAGCGTTTTAGACGCAGAAAGTAAGTGCGGATTACCAATGGTGGTGAACATCCAATATGTGTTTGGAGGGTAAGCGCCATAGCCTGGCCTTTACTCACAGTACCTAATGTGCCCGTAGTCCTTCCCTGTTTTATCTTCATCCTCAAAGGAGAAACACTGTTATGAATGAGTGCGCACCTGAAGTAGGTTCCCAGAGCAGATACCTTCCTCCGAAACCCCTCTAAGGGGCCTGTATGAGACACTTCAAAATTGCTACACAGACACGTCCTACACTTTCCTACTGAGCACAGACGCTTCCCTGTCGTGAGAAGTTACTGTAGCACAGCTCCTTCATATATTGGATGTGTTTTGAGAAGTGGTAGACACTGTGGAACATCCCATGTGTTGAACTTCCAGTATGCATCATAGAGGCCTAAGTGCCTTACCCTTTCCTTCACCTACGGGTTGTAACATTCTCTCTGCTCCGTCCTTGTTCTATCTTCTTTCCTCCACTGGAATGACACTGTGAGAAGTGACATTCTGCATGAAGGAGTTTCCCTTACACAGAACTTGCTAGAGTGCAACGGTTAGACTTTGGAGCCTGGAAAGCTATGTGAGCCTATTGCGGTTACCACAGAGTCAGTCCCAAAAGCTTCCTTCTTTAATAGACGTAGCACTGCAGTGAATCCCTCCGAAAGCACACTTCCCTCTCAGTGTTGCAAGCGTTTTAGATGCATAAACTAAATGCGGATCACCACTGGTAGTGAACATCCAATATGTGTTTGGCAGACTTAAGCGCCATAGCCTGCCTTTTACTCACAGTACCTAATGTGCCCGTAGTCCTTCCCTGTTTTATCTTCATTCCTCAAAGGAGAAAAGCTGTTATGAATGAATACACAAGTGTAGTAGGTTCCCTGAGCAGATACCTTCCTTCGCATCCCCTCTATGGGGTCTGTATGAGACACTTCATGATTGCTACCCAGACACGTCCTAGAGTTTCCAACTGAGCACAGAACCATCCCTGTCGTGAGAACTTACTGTAGCACAGTTCCCTCATATATTGGAAGTGTTTTGAGAAGAGGTAGACATTGTGGAACATCTCTGGTGTTGAATCTCCAGTATGCATAATAGAGGCCTAAGTGCATTACCCTGTACTTCACTCACGGGTTGCAACGTTCTCTCTGCTCCATCCTTGTTCTATCTTCTTTCCTCCACTGGAAAGACACTGTGTGAAGTGACATTCCGCATGAAGGAGTTTCTTAAAAGGAACTTGCTGTAGTCCAACGGATAGACGTTGGAGACTGGCAAGCTATGTGCGTCTATTGCGGTTACAACAGAGTCAGTCCCAAAAGCATCCTTCTTTAACAGACGTAACACTGCAGTGAATCCCTCCTAAATCAAACATCCCTCTCAGTGTTGGAAGCGTTTTAGACGCAGAAACTAAGTGCGGATCACCACTTATGGTGAACATCCAATATGTGTTTGGCAGGCTTAAGCGCCATAGCCTGCCCTTTACTCACAGTACTTAATGTGCCCCTAGTCCGTCCGTGTTCTACCTTCATTCCTCCAAAGAGAAGCACTGTTATGAATGAGTACGCACCTGAAATAGGTTCCCTGAGCAGATACCTTCCTACGCATCCCCTCTAAGGGGCCTGTATGAGACACTTCATGATTGCTACCCAGACATGTCCTAGAGTTCTCAACTGAGCACAGATGCATCCCTGTGGTGAGAACTTATTGGATCACAGTTCCCTCATATATTGGAAGTGTTTTGAGAAGAGGTAGACACTGTGGAACATCTCCGGTGTTGTAATTCCAGTATGCATCATAGAGGCCTAAGTGCCTTACCCTGTACTTGACTCACGGTTTGCAACGTTCTCTCTGTCCGTCCTTGTTCTATCTTCTTTCCTCCACTGGAAAGAAACTGTGAGAAGTAACATTCCGCATGAAGGAGTTTCCCTTAAACAGAATTTCCTATAGTCTATCAGTTAGACGTTTGAGACTGGAAAGCTATGAGCGTCAAATGCGGTTACCACAGAGTCAGTCCCAAAAGCTTCCTTCTTTAACAGACGTAACACTGCAGTGAATCCCTTTTAAAGCACACTTCCCGCTCAGTGTTGGAAGCGTTTTAGACGCAGAAACTAAGTGCGGATCACCACTGGTGGTGAACATCCATTTTGTGTTTGGCAGGCTAAGCGCCATAGCCTGCCCTTTACTCACAGTACCTAATGTGCCCGTAGTCCTTCCCTGTTCTATCTTCATCCTCAAAGGAGAAACGCTCTTATGAATGAGTACGCACCTGAAGTAGGTTCCCAGAGCAGATACCTTCCTCCGCATCTCCTCTAAGGGGCCTGTATGAGACACTTCATGATTGCTACCCAGACACGTCCTCCACTTTCCAACTGAGCGCAGACGCTTCCCTGTCGTGAGAACTTACTCTAGCACAGTTCTCTCATATATTGGAAGTGTTTTGAGAAGTGTTAGACACTGTGGAACATCCCAAGTGTTGAACTTCCAGTAGGCATCATAGAGGCCTAATTGACTTACCCTGTACTTCACGCACGGTTTGCAACATTCTCTCTGCTCCGTCCTTGTTCTATCTTCTTTTCTCCACTTGAAGACACTGTGAGAAGTGCTATCCACCTGAAGGAATTTCCCTTAAACAGAACTTGCTATAGTCCAACGGTTAGACGACTTTGAATGGAAAGCTATGTACGCCTATTGCGGTTACCACAGAGTAAGTCCCCAAAGCTTCCTTCTTTAACAGACGTAACACTGCAGTGAATCCCTCCTAAAGCACACTTCCCTCTCAGTGTTGGAAGCGTTTTAGACGCAGAAACTAAGTGCGGATTACCAATGGTGGTGAACATCCAATATGTGTTTGGAGGGTAAGCGCCATAGCCTGCCCTTTACTCACAGTACCTAATGTGCCCGTAGTCCTTCCCTGTTTTATCTTCATCCTCAAAGGAGAAACACTGTTATGAATGAGTGCGCACCTGAAGTAGGTTCCCAGAGCAGATACCTTCCTCCGAAACCCCTCTAAGGGGCCTGTATGAGACACTTCAAAATTGCTACACAGACACGTCCTACACTTTCCAACTGAGCACAGACGCTTCCCTGTCGTGAGAAGTTACTGTAGCACAGCTCCGTCATATATTGGAAGTGTTTTGAGAAGTGGTAGACACTGTGGAACATCCCATGTGTTAAACTTCCAGTATGCATCATAGAGGCCTAAGTGCCTTACCCTTTCCTTCACCTACGGGTTGTAACATTCTCTCTGCTCCGTCCTTGTTCTATCTTCTTTCCTCCACTGGAATGACACTGTGAGAAGTGACATTCTGCATGAAGGAGTTTCCCTTACACAGAACTTGCTAGAGTGCAACTGTTAGACGTTGGAGCCTGGAAAGCTATGTGCGCCTATTGCGGTTACCACAGAGTCAGTCCCAAAAGCTTCCTTCTTTAACACACGTAGCACTGCAGTGAATCCCTCCGAAAGCACACTTCCCCCTCAGTGTTGCAAGCGTTTTAGACGCATAAACTAAATGCGGATCACCACTGGTAGTGAACATCCAATATGTGTTTGGCAGACTTAAGCGCCATAGCCTGCCTTTTACTCACAGTATCTAATGTGCCCCTAGTCCGTCCGTGTTCTACCTTCATTCCTCCAAGGAGAAGCACTGTTATGAATGAGTACGCCCCTGAAGTAGGTTCCCTGAGCAGATACCTTCCTCCGCATCCCCTCTAAGGGGCCCGTATGAGACTCTTCCTGATTGCTCCCCAGACACATCCTAGAATTTTCACCTGAGCACAGATGAATCCCTGTCGTGAGAACTTACAGTAGCACAGTTCCCTCATATATTGGAAGTGTTTTGAGCAGAGGTAGACACTGTGGAACATCTCCGGTGTTGTAATTCCAGTATGCATCATAGAGTCCTATGTGCCTTACCCTGTACTTGACTCACGGTTTGCAACTCTCTCTCGGTCCGTCCTTGTTCTATCTTCTTTCCTCCACTGGAAAGACACCTTGAGAAGTGACATTCCGCATGAAGGAGTTTCCCTTACACAGAACTTGCTATAGTCCAACGGTTAGACGTCGGAGACTGGAAAGCTATGTGCGTCTACTGCGATTACCACAGTCAGTCCCCAAAGCTTCCTACTTTAACAGACGTAAAACTCCAGTGAAGCCCTCCTAATGCACACTTCCCTCTCAGTGTTGGAAGCGTTTCAGACGCAGAAACTAAGTGCGGATCACCACTGGTGGTGAACATCCAATATGTGTTTGGCAGACTTAAGCGCCATAGCCTGCCCTTTACTCACAGTACCTAATGTGCCCGTAGTCCGTCCGTGTTCTACCTTCATTCCTCCAAGGAGGAGCACTGTAATGAATGAGTACGCCCCTGAAGTAGGTTCCCTGAGCAGATACCTTCCTTCGCATCCCCTCGAAGGGGCCTGTATGAGACGCTTCATGATTGCTCCCCAGACACATCCTAGAGTTTCCACCTGAGCACAGATGCATCCCTGTCGTGAGAACTTACTGTAGCACAGTTCCCTCATATATTGGAAGTGTTTTGAGCAGAGGTAGACACTGTGGAACACCTCCGCTGTTGTAATTCCAGTATGCATCATAGAGGCCTAATTGCCTTACCTTGTACTTGACTCACGGTTTGCAACGTTCTCTCTGACCGTCCTTGTTCTATCTTCTTTCCTCCAGTGGAAAGACACTGTGAGAAGTGACTATCCGACTGAAGGAGTTTCCCTTAAAAAGAACTTGCTATAGTCCCACTGTTAGACGTCTGTGAATGGAGAGCTATGTGCGCCTATTGCGGTTACCACAGAGTCAGTCCCAAAGCTTCCTTCTTTAACAGACGTAAGACTGAAATGAATTACACCTAAAGCACACTTCGCTCTCAGTACTGGTAGCGTTTTGGACGCAGACAAAGTGCGGATCACCACTCGTGGGGAACATCAAATATGTGTTTGGCGGCTTCAGCGCCATAGCCTGCCTTTTACTCACAGTACCTAATGTGCCCCTAGTTCTTAACTGTTCTATCTTCATTCCTCAAAGGAGAAAAGCTGTTATGAATGAATACACAAGTGTAGTAGGTTCCCTGAGCAGATACCTTCCTTCGCATCCCCTCTATGGGGTCTGTATGAGACACTTCATGATTGCTACCCAGACACGTCCTAGAGTTTCCAACTGAGCACAGAACCATCCCTGTCGTGAGAACTTACTGTAGCACAGTTCCCTCATATATTGGAAGTGTTTTGAGAAGAGGTAGACATTGTGGAACATCTCTGGTGTTGAATCTCCAGTATGCATAATAGAGGCCTAAGTGCATTACCCTGTACTTCACTCACGGGTTGCAACGTTCTCTCTGCTCCATCCTTGTTCTATCTTCTTTCCTCCACTGGAAAGACACTGTGTGAAGTGACATTCCGCATGAAGGAGTTTCCCTTAAAGAGAACTTGCTGTAGTCCAACGGATAGACGTTGGAGACTGGCAAGCTATGTGCGTCTATTGCGGTTACAACAGAGTCAGTCCCAAAAGCATCCTTCTTTAACAGACGTAACACTGCAGTGAATCCCTCCTAAATCAAACATCCCTCTCAGTGTTGGAAGCGTTTTAGACGCAGAAACTAAATGCGGATCACCACTGGTAGTGAACATCCAATATGTGTTTGGCAGACTTAAGCGCCATAGCCTGCCTTTTACTCACAGTATCTAATGTGCCCGTAGTCAGTCCGTGTTCTACCTTCATTCCTCCAAGGAGGAGCACTGTTATGAATGAGTACGCACCTGAAGTAGGTTCCCTGAGCAGATACCTTCCTTCGCATCCCCTCTAAGGGGCCTGTATGAGACACTTCATGATTGCTCCCCAGACACATCCTAGAGTTTCCACCTGAGCACAGATGCATCCCTGTCGTGAGAACTTACTGTAGCCTAGTTCCCTCATATATTGGAAGTGTTTTGAGCAGAGGTAGACACTGTGGAACACCTCCGCTGTTGTAATTCCAGTATGCATCATAGAGACCTAATTGCCTTACCCTGTACTTGACTCACGGTTTGCAACGTTCTCTCTGACCGTCCTTGTTCTATCTTCTTTCCTCCAGTGGAAAGACACTGTGAGAAGTGACTATCCGACTGAAGGAGTTTCCCTTAAAAAGAACTTGCTATAGTCCCACTGTTAGACGTCTGTGAATGGAGAGCTATGTGCGCCTATTGCGGTTACCACAGAGTCAGTCCCAAAGCTTCCTTCTTTAACAGACGTAAGACTGAAATGAATTACACCTAAAGCACTCTTCGCTCTCAGTACTGGTAGCGTTTTGGACGCAGAAACAAAGTGCGGATCACCACTCGTGGGGAACATCAAATATGTGTTTGGCGGCTTAAGCGCCATAGCCTGCCATTTACTCACAGTACCTAATGTGCCCCTAGTCCTTAACTGTTCTATCTTCATTCCTCAAAGGAGAAAAGCTGTTATGAATGAATACACAAGTGTAGTAGTTTCCCTGAGCAGATACCTTCCTTCGCATCCCCTCTATGGGGTCTGTATGAGACACTTCATGATTGCTACCCAGACACGTCCTAGAGTTTCCAACTGAGCACAGAACCATCCCTGTCGTGAGAACTTACTGTAGCACAGTTCCCTCATATATTGGAAGTGTTTTGAGAAGAGGTAGACATTGTGGAACATCTCTGGTGTTGAATCTCCAGTATGCATAATAGAGGCCTAAGTGCATTACCCTGTACTTCACTCACGGGTTGCAACGTTCTCTCTGCTCCATCCTTGTTCTATCTTCTTTCCCCCACTGGAAAGACACTGTGTGAAGTGACATTCCGCATGAAGGAGTTTCCCTTAAAGAGAACTTGCTGTAGTCCAACGGATAGACGTTGGAGACTGGCAAGCTATGTGCGTCTATTGCGGTTACAACAGAGTCAGTCCCAAAAGCATCCTTCTTTAACAGACGTAACACTGCAGTGAATCCCTCCTAAATCAAACATCCCTCTCACTGTTGGAAGCGTTTTAGACGCAGAAACTAAGTGCGGATCACCACTTATGGTGAACATCCAATAGGTGTTTGGCAGGCTTAAGCGCCATAGCCTGCCCTTTACTCACAGTACCTAATGTGCCCCTAGTCCGTCCGTGTTCTACCTTCATTCCTCCAAAGAGAAGCACTGTTATGAATGAGTACGCACCTGAAATCGGTTCCCTGAGCAGATACCTTCCTACGCATCCCCTCTAAGGGGCCTGTATGAGACACTTCATGATTGCTACCCAGACATGTCCTAGAGTTCTCAACTGAGCACAGATGCATCCCTGTGGTGAGAGCTTACTGGGTCACAGTTCCCTCATATATGGGAAGTGTTTTGAGAAGAGGTAGACACTGTGGAACATCTCCGGTGTTGTAATTCCAGTATGCATCATAGAGGCCTAAGTGCCTTACCCTGTACTTGACTCACGGTTTGCAACGTTCTCTCTGTCCGCCCTTGTTCTATCTTCTTTCCTCCACTGGAAAGAAACTGTGAGAAGTAACATTCCACATGAAGGAGTTTCCCTTAAACAGAACTTCCTATAGTCTATCAGTTAGACGTTTGAGACTGGAAAGCTATGAGCGTCTAATGCGGTTACCACAGAGTCAGTCCCAAAAGCTTCCTTCTTTAACAGACGTAACACTGCAGCGATTACCTCCTAAAGCACACTTCCCGATCAGTGTTGGAAGCGTTTTAGACGCAGAAACTAAGTGCGGATCACCACCGGTCGTGAACATCCATTTTGTGTTTGGCAGGCTAAGCGCCATAGCCTGCCTTTACTCACAGTACCTAATGTGCCCGTAGTCCTTCCCTGTTCTATCTTCATCCTCAAAGGAGAAACGCTCTTATGAATGAGTACGCACCTGAAGTAGGTTCCCAGAGCCGATACCTTCCTCCGCATCTCCTCTAAGGGGCCTGTATGAGACACTTCATGATTGCTACCCAGACACGTCCTCCACTTTCCAACTGAGCGCAGACGCTTCCCTGTCGTGAGAACTTACTCTAGCACAGTTCTCTCATATATTGGAAGTGTTTTGAGAAGTGTTAGACACTGTGGAACATCCCAAGTGTTGAACTTCCAGTAGGCATCATAGAGGCCTAATTGACTTACCCTGTACTTCACGCACGGTTTGCAACATTCTCTCTGCTCCGTCCTTGTTCTATCTTCTTTTCTCCACTTGAAGACACTGTGAGAAGTGCTATCCACCTGAAGGAATTTCCCTTAAACAGAACTTGCTATAGTCCAACGGTTAGACGACTTTGAATGGAAAGCTATGTACGCCTATTGCGGTTACCACAGAGTAAGTCCCCAAAGCTTCCTTCTTTAACAGACGTAACACTGCAGTGAATCCCTCCTAAAGCACACTTCCCTCTCAGTGTTGGAAGCGTTTTAGACGCAGAAAGTAAGTGCGGATTACCAATGGTGGTGAACATCCAATATGTGTTTGGAGGGTAAGCGCCATAGCCTGGCCTTTACTCACAGTACCTAATGTGCCCGTAGTCCTTCCCTGTTTTATCTTCATCCTCAAAGGAGAAACACTGTTATGAATGAGTGCGCACCTGAAGTAGGTTCCCAGAGCAGATACCTTCCTCCGAAACCCCTCTAAGGGGCCTGTATGAGACACTTCAAAATTGCTACACAGACACGTCCTACACTTTCCTACTGAGCACAGACGCTTCCCTGTCGTGAGAAGTTACTGTAGCACAGCTCCTTCATATATTGGATGTGTTTTGAGAAGTGGTAGACACTGTGGAACATCCCATGTGTTGAACTTCCAGTATGCATCATAGAGGCCTAAGTGCCTTACCCTTTCCTTCACCTACGGGTTGTAACATTCTCTCTGCTCCGTCCTTGTTCTATCTTCTTTCCTCCACTGGAATGACACTGTGAGAAGTGACATTCTGCATGAAGGAGTTTCCCTTACACAGAACTTGCTAGAGTGCAACGGTTAGACTTTGGAGCCTGGAAAGCTATGTGAGCCTATTGCGGTTACCACAGAGTCAGTCCCAAAAGCTTCCTTCTTTAATAGACGTAGCACTGCAGTGAATCCCTCCGAAAGCACACTTCCCTCTCAGTGTTGCAAGCGTTTTAGATGCATAAACTAAATGCGGATCACCACTGGTAGTGAACATCCAATATGTGTTTGGCAGACTTAAGCGCCATAGCCTGCCTTTTACTCACAGTACCTAATGTGCCCGTAGTCCTTCCCTGTTTTATCTTCATTCCTCAAAGGAGAAAAGCTGTTATGAATGAATACACAAGTGTAGTAGGTTCCCTGAGCAGATACCTTCCTTCGCATCCCCTCTATGGGGTCTGTATGAGACACTTCATGATTGCTACCCAGACACGTCCTAGAGTTTCCAACTGAGCACAGAACCATCCCTGTCGTGAGAACTTACTGTAGCACAGTTCCCTCATATATTGGAAGTGTTTTGAGAAGAGGTAGACATTGTGGAACATCTCTGGTGTTGAATCTCCAGTATGCATAATAGAGGCCTAAGTGCATTACCCTGTACTTCACTCACGGGTTGCAACGTTCTCTCTGCTCCATCCTTGTTCTATCTTCTTTCCTCCACTGGAAAGACACTGTGTGAAGTGACATTCCGCATGAAGGAGTTTCTTAAAAGGAACTTGCTGTAGTCCAACGGATAGACGTTGGAGACTGGCAAGCTATGTGCGTCTATTGCGGTTACAACAGAGTCAGTCCCAAAAGCATCCTTCTTTAACAGACGTAACACTGCAGTGAATCCCTCCTAAATCAAACATCCCTCTCAGTGTTGGAAGCGTTTTAGACGCAGAAACTAAGTGCGGATCACCACTTATGGTGAACATCCAATATGTGTTTGGCAGGCTTAAGCGCCATAGCCTGCCCTTTACTCACAGTACTTAATGTGCCCCTAGTCCGTCCGTGTTCTACCTTCATTCCTCCAAAGAGAAGCACTGTTATGAATGAGTACGCACCTGAAATAGGTTCCCTGAGCAGATACCTTCCTACGCATCCCCTCTAAGGGGCCTGTATGAGACACTTCATGATTGCTACCCAGACATGTCCTAGAGTTCTCAACTGAGCACAGATGCATCCCTGTGGTGAGAACTTACTGGATCACAGTTCCCTCATATATTGGAAGTGTTTTGAGAAGAGGTAGACACTGTGGAACATCTCCGGTGTTGTAATTCCAGTATGCATCATAGAGGCCTAAGTGCCTTACCCTGTACTTGACTCACGGTTTGCAACGTTCTCTCTGTCCGTCCTTGTTCTATCTTCTTTCCTCCACTGGAAAGAAACTGTGAGAAGTAACATTCCGCATGAAGGAGTTTCCCTTAAACAGAATTTCCTATAGTCTATCAGTTAGACGTTTGAGACTGGAAAGCTATGAGCGTCAAATGCGGTTACCACAGAGTCAGTCCCAAAAGCTTCCTTCTTTAACAGACGTAACACTGCAGTGAATCCCTTTTAAAGCACACTTCCCGCTCAGTGTTGGAAGCGTTTTAGACGCAGAAACTAAGTGCGGATCACCACTGGTGGTGAACATCCATTTTGTGTTTGGCAGGCTAAGCGCCATAGCCTGCCCTTTACTCACAGTACCTAATGTGCCCGTAGTCCTTCCCTGTTCTATCTTCATCCTCAAAGGAGAAACGCTGTTATGAATGAGTACGCACCTGAAGTAGGTTCCCAGAGCAGATACCTTCCTCCGCATCTCCTCTAAGGGGCCTGTATGAGACACTTCATGATTGCTACCCAGACACGTCCTCCACTTTCCAACTGAGCGCAGACGCTTCCCTGTCGTGAGAACTTACTCTAGCACAGTTCTCTCATATATTGGAAGTGTTTTGAGAAGTGTTAGACACTGTGGAACATCCCAAGTGTTGAACTTCCAGTAGGCATCATAGAGGCCTAATTGACTTACCCTGTACTTCACGCACGGTTTGCAACATTCTCTCTGCTCCGTCCTTGTTCTATCTTCTTTTCTCCACTTGAAGACACTGTGAGAAGTGCTATCCACCTGAAGGAATTTCCCTTAAACAGAACTTGCTATAGTCCAACGGTTAGACGACTTTGAATGGAAAGCTATGTACGCCTATTGCGGTTACCACAGAGTAAGTCCCCAAAGCTTCCTTCTTTAACAGACGTAACACTGCAGTGAATCCCTCCTAAAGCACACTTCCCTCTCAGTGTTGGAAGCGTTTTAGACGCAGAAACTAAGTGCGGATTACCAATGGTGGTGAACATCCAATATGTGTTTGGAGGGTAAGCGCCATAGCCTGCCCTTTACTCACAGTACCTAATGTGCCCGTAGTCCTTCCCTGTTTTATCTTCATCCTCAAAGGAGAAACACTGTTATGAATGAGTGCGCACCTGAAGTAGGTTCCCAGAGCAGATACCTTCCTCCGAAACCCCTCTAAGGGGCCTGTATGAGACACTTCAAAATTGCTACACAGACACGTCCTACACTTTCCAACTGAGCACAGACGCTTCCCTGTCGTGAGAAGTTACTGTAGCACAGCTCCGTCATATATTGGAAGTGTTTTGAGAAGTGGTAGACACTGTGGAACATCCCATGTGTTAAACTTCCAGTATGCATCATAGAGGCCTAAGTGCCTTACCCTTTCCTTCACCTACGGGTTGTAACATTCTCTCTGCTCCGTCCTTGTTCTATCTTCTTTCCTCCACTGGAATGACACTGTGAGAAGTGACATTCTGCATGAAGGAGTTTCCCTTACACAGAACTTGCTAGAGTGCAACTGTTAGACGTTGGAGCCTGGAAAGCTATGTGCGCCTATTGCGGTTACCACAGAGTCAGTCCCAAAAGCTTCCTTCTTTAACACACGTAGCACTGCAGTGAATCCCTCCGAAAGCACACTTCCCCCTCAGTGTTGCAAGCGTTTTAGACGCATAAACTAAATGCGGATCACCACTGGTAGTGAACATCCAATATGTGTTTGGCAGACTTAAGCGCCATAGCCTGCCTTTTACTCACAGTATCTAATGTGCCCCTAGTCCGTCCGTGTTCTACCTTCATTCCTCCAAGGAGAAGCACTGTTATGAATGAGTACGCCCCTGAAGTAGGTTCCCTGAGCAGATACCTTCCTCCGCATCCCCTCTAAGGGGCCCGTATGAGACTCTTCCTGATTGCTCCCCAGACACATCCTAGAATTTTCACCTGAGCACAGATGAATCCCTGTCGTGAGAACTTACAGTAGCACAGTTCCCTCATATATTGGAAGTGTTTTGAGCAGAGGTAGACACTGTGGAACATCTCCGGTGTTGTAATTCCAGTATGCATCATAGAGTCCTATGTGCCTTACCCTGTACTTGACTCACGGTTTGCAACTCTCTCTCGGTCCGTCCTTGTTCTATCTTCTTTCCTCCACTGGAAAGACACTGTGAGAAGTGACATTCCGCATGAAGGAGTTTCCCTTACACAGAACTTGCTATAGTCCAACGGTTAGACGTCGGAGACTGGAAAGCTATGTGCGTCTACTGCGATTACCACGGAGTCAGTCCCCAAAGCTTCCTACTTTAACAGACGTAAAACTCCAGTGAAGCCCTCCTAAAGCACACTTCCCTCTCAGTGTTGGAAGCGTTTCAGACGCAGAAACTAAGTGCGGATCACCACTGGTGGTGAACATCCAATATGTGTTTGGCAGACTTAAGCGCCATAGCCTGCCCTTTACTCACAGTACCTAATGTGCCCGTAGTCCGTCCGTGTTCTACCTTCATTCCTCCAAGGAGGAGCACTGTTATGAATGAGTACGCCCCTGAAGTAGGTTCCCTGAGCAGATACCTTCCTTCGCATCCCCTCTAAGGGGCCTGTATGAGACACTTCATGATTGCTCCCCAGACACATCCTAGAGTTTCCACCTGAGCACAGATGCATCCCTGTGGTGAGAACATACTGTAGCACAGATCCCTCATATATTGGAAGTGTTTTGAGCAGAGGTAGACAAGGTGGAACACCTCCGCTGTTGTAATTCCAGTATGCATCATAGAGGCCTAATTGCCTTACCCTGTACTTGACTCACGGTTTGCAACGTTCTCTCCGACCGTCCTTGTTCTATCTTCTTTCCTCCAGTGCAAAGACACTGTGAGAAGTGACTATCCGACGGAAGGAGTTTCCCTTAAAAAGAACTTGCTATAGTCCCACTGTTAGACGTCTGTGAATGGAGAGCTATGTGCGCCTATTGCGGTTACCACAGAGTCAGTCCCAAAGCTTCCTTCTTTAACAGACGTAAGACTGAAATGAATTACACCTAAAGCACACTTCGCTCTCAGTACTGGTAGCGTTTTGGACGCAGAAACATAGTGCGGATCACCACTCGTGGGGAACATCAAATATGTGTTTGGCGGCTTAAGCGCCAGAGCCTGCCATTTACTCTCAGTACCTAATGTGCCCCTAGTCCTTAACTGTTCTATCTTCATTCTTCAAAGGAGAAAAGCTGTTATGAATGAATACACAAGTGTAGTAGGTTCCCTGAGCAGATACCTTCCTTCGCATCCCCTCTATGGGGTCTGTATGAGACACTTCATGATTGCTACACAGACACGTCCTAGAGTTTCCAACTGAGCACAGAACCATCCCTGTCGTGAGAACTTACTGTAGCACAGTTCCCTCATATATTGGAAGTGTTTTGAGAAGAGGTAGACATTGTGGAACATCTCTGGTGTTGAATCTCCAGTATGCATAATAGAGGCCTAAGTGCATTACCCTGTACTTCACTCACGGGTTGCAACGTTCTCTCTGCTCCATCGTTGTTCTATCTTCTTTCCTCCACTGGAAAGACACTGTGTGAAGTGACATTCCGCATGAAGGAGTTTCCCTTAAAAGGAACTTGCTGTAGTCCAACGGATAGACGTTGGAGACTGGCAAGCTATGTGCGTCTATTGCGGTTACAACAGAGTCAGTCCCAAAAGCATCCTTCTTTAACAGACGTAACACTGCAGTGAATCCCTCCTAAATCAAACATCCCTCTCAGTGTTGGAAGCGTTTTAGACGCAGAAACTAAGTGCGGATCACCACTTATGGTGAACATCCAATATGTGTTTGGCAGGCTTAAGCGCCATAGCCTGCCCTTTACTCACAGTACCTAATGTGCCCCTAGTCCGTCCGTGTTCTACCTTCATTCCTCCAAAGAGAAGCACTGTTATGAATGAGTACGCACCTGAAATAGGTTCCCTGAGCAGATACCTTCCTACGCATCCCCTCTAAGGGGCCTGTATGAGACACTTCATGATTGCTACCCAGACATGTCCTAGAGTTCTCAAGTGAGCACAGATGCATCCCTGTGGTGAGAGCTTACTGGATCACAGTTCCCTCATATATTGGAAGTGTTTTGAGAAGAGGTAGACACTGTGGAACATCTCCGGTGTTGTAATTCCAGTATGCATCATAGAGGCCTAAGTGCCTTACCCTGTACTTGACTCACGGTTTGCAACGTTCTCTCTGTCCGTCCTTGTTCTATCTTCTTTCCTCCACTGGAAAGAAACTGTGAGAAGTAACATTCCGCATGAAGGAGTTTCCCTTAAACAGAATTTCCTATAGTCTATCAGTTAGACGTTTGAGACTGGAAAGCTATGAGCGTCAAATGCGGTTACCACAGAGTCAGTCCCAAAAGCTTCCTTCTTTAACCGACGTAACACTGCAGTGAATCCCTTTTAAAGCACACTTCCCGCTCAGTGTTGGAAGCGTTTTAGACGCAGAAACTAAGTGCGGATCACCACTGGTGGTGAACATCCATTTTGTGTTTGGCAGGCTAAGCGCCATAGCCTGCCCTTACTCACAGTACCTAATGTGCCCGTAGTCCTTCCCTGTTCTATCTTCATCCTCAAAGGAGAAACGCTGTTATGAATGAGTACGCACCTGAAGTAGGTTCCCAGAGCAGATACCTTCCTCCGCATCTCCTCTAAGGGGCCTGTATGAGACACTTCATGATTGCTACCCAGACACGTCCACCACTTTCCAACTGAGCGCAGACGCTTCCCTGTCGTGAGAACTTACTCTAGCACAGTTCTCTCATATATTGGAAGTGTTTTGAGAAGTGTTAGACACTGTGGAACATCCCAAGTGTTGAACTTCCAGTAGGCATCATAGAGGCCTAATTGACTTACCCTGTACTTCACGCACGGTTTGCAACATTCTCTCTGCTCCGTCCTTGTTCTATCTTCTTTTCTCCACTTGAAGACACTGTGAGAAGTGCTATCCACCTGAAGGAATTTCCCTTAAACAGAACTTGCTATAGTCCAACGGTTAGGCGACTTTGAATGGAAAGCTATGTACGCCTATTGCGGTTACCACAGAGTAAGTCCCCAAAGCTTCCTTCTTTAACAGATGTAACACTGCAGTGAATCCCTCCTAAAGCACACTTCCCTCTCAGTGTTGGAAGCGTTTTAGACGCAGAAACTAAGTGCGGATTACCAATGGTGGTGAACATCCAATATGTGTTTGGAGGGTAAGCGCCATAGCCTGGCCTTTACTCACAGTACCTAATGTGCCCGTAGTCCTTCCCTGTTTTATCTTCATCCTCAAAGGAGAAACACTGTTATGAATGAGTGCGCACCTGAAGTAGGTTCCCAGAGCAGATACCTTCCTCCGAAACCCCTCTAAGGGGCCTGTATGAGACACTTCAAAATTGCTACACAGACACGTCCTACACTTTCCAACTGAGCACAGACGCTTCCCTGTCGTGAGAAGTTACTGTAGCACAGCTCCGTCATATATTGGAAGTGTTTTGAGAAGTGGTAGACACTGTGGAACATCCCATGTGTTAAACTTCCAGTATGCATCATAGAGGCCTAAGTGCCTTACCCTTTCCTTCACCTACGGGTTGTAACATTCTCTCTGCTCCGTCCTTGTTCTATCTTCTTTCCTCCACTGGAATGACACTGTGAGAAGTGACATTCTGCATGAAGGAGTTTCCCTTACACAGAACTTGCTAGAGTGCAACGGTTAGACGTTGGAGCCTGGAAAGCTATGTGCGCCTATTGCGGTTACCACAGAGTCAGTCCCAAAAGCTTCCTTCTTTAACAGACGTAGCACTGCAGTGAATCCCTCCGAAAGCACACTTCCCTCTCAGTGTTGGAAGCGTTTTAGACCCATAAACTAAATGCGGATCACCACTGGTAGTGAACATCCAATATGTGTTTGGCAGACTTAAGCGCCATAGCCTGCCTTTTACTCACAGTATCTAATGTGCCCCTAGTCCGTCCGTGTTCTACCTTCATTCCTCCAAGGAGAAGCACTGTTATGAATGAGTAAGCCCCTGAAGTAGGTTCCCTGAGCAGATACCTTCCTCCGCATCCCCTCTAAGGGGCCAGTATGAGACTCTTCCTGATTGCTCCCCAGACACATCCTAGAATTTTCACCTGAGCACAGATGCATCCCTGTCGTGAGAACTTACAGTAGCACAGTTCCCCCAAATATTGGAAGTGTTTTGAGAAGAGGTAGACACTGTGGAACATCTCCGGTGTTGTAATTCCAGTATGCATCATAGAGTCCTATGTGCCTTACCCTGTACTTGACTCACGGTTTGCAACTTTCTCTCGGTCCGTCCTTGTCCTATCTTCTTTCCTTCACTGGAAAGACACTGTGAGAAGTGACATTCCGCATGAAGGAGTTTCCCTTACACAGAACTTGGTATAGTCCAACGGTTAGACGTCGGAGACTGGAAAGCTATGTGCGTCTACTGCGATTACCACAGAGTCAGTCCCCAAAGCTTCCTACTTTAACAGACGTAAAACTCCAGTGAAGCCCTCCTAAAGCACACTTCCCTCTCAGTGTTGGAAGCGTTTCAGACGCAGAAACTAAGTGCGGATCACCACTGGTGGTGAACATCCAATATGTGTTTGGCAGACTTAAGCACCATAGCCTGCCCTTTACTCACAGTACCTAATGTGCCCGTAGTCCGTCCGTGTTCTACCTTCATTCCTCCAAGGAGGAGCACTGTTATGAATGAGTACGCCCCTGAAGTAGGTTCCCTGAGCAGATACCTTCCTTCGCATCCCCTCTAAGGGGCCTGTATGAGACACTTCATGATTGCTCCCCAGACACATCCTAGAGTTTCCACCTGAGCACAGATGCATCCCTGTCGTGAGAAGTTACTGTAGCACAGTTCCCTCATATATTAGAAGTGTTTTGAGCAGAGGTAGACACTGTGGAACACCTCCGCTACTGTAATTCCAGTATGCCTCATAGAGGCCTAATTGCCTTACCCTGTACTTGACTCACGGTTTGCAACGTTCTCTCTGACCGTCCTTGTTCTATCTTCCTAACTCCAGTGGAAAGACACTGTGAGAAGTGACTATCCGACTGAAGGAGTTTCCCTTAAAAAGAACTTGCTATAGTCCCACTGTTAGACGTCTGTGAATGGAGAGCTATGTGCGCCTATTGCGGTTACCACAGAGTCAGTCCCAAAGCTTCCTTCTTTAACAGACGTAAGACTGAAATGAATTACACCTAAAGCACACTTCGCTCTCAGTACTGGTAGCGTTTTGGATGCAGAAACAAAGTGCGGATCACTACTCGTGGGGAACATCAAATATGTGTTTGTCGGATTAAGCGCGATAGCCTGCCATTTACTCAAAGTACCTAATGTGCCCCTAGTCCTTAACTGTTCTATCTTCATTCCTCAAAGGAGAAAAGCTGTTATGAATGAATACACAAGTGTAGTAGGTTCCCTGAGCAGATACCTTCCTTCGCATCCCCTCTATGGGGTCTGTATGAGACACTTCATGATTGCTCCCCAGACACGTCCTAGAGTTTCCAACTGAGCACAGAACCATCCCTGTCGTGAGAACTTACTGTAGCACAGTTCCCTCATATATTGGAAGTGTTTTGAAAAGAGGTAGACACTGTGGAACATCTCTGGTGTTGAATCTCCAGTATGCATAATAGAGGCCTAAGTGCATTACCCTGTACTTCACTCACGGGTTGCAACGTTCCCTCTGCTCCATCCTTGTTCTATCTTCTTTCCTCCACTGGAAAGACACTGTGTGAAGTGACATTCCGCATGAAGGAGTTTCCCTTAAAGAGAACTTGCTGTAGTCCAAGGGATAGACGTTGGAGACTGGCAAGCTATGTGCGTCTATTGCGGTTACAACAGAGTCAGTCCCAAAAGCATCCTTCTTTAACAGACGTAACACTGCAGTGAATCCCTCCTAAATCAAACATCCCTCTCAGTGTTGGAAGCGTTTTAGACGCAGAAACTAAGTGCGGATCACCACTTTTGGTGAACATCCAATATGTGTTTGGCAGGCTTAAGCGCCATAGCCTGCCCTTTACTCACAGTACCTAATGTGCCCCTAGTCCGTCCGTGTTCTACCTTCATTCCTCCAAAGAGAAGCACTGTTATGAATGAGTACGCACCTGAAATAGGTTCCCTGAGCAGATACCTTCCTACGCATCCCCTCTAAGGGGCCTGTATGAGACACTTCATGATTGCTACCCAGACATGTCCTAGAGTTCTCAACTGAGCACAGATGCATCCCTGTGGTGAGAGCTTACTGGATCACAGTTCCCTCATATATTGGAAGTGTTTTGAGAAGAGGTAGACACTGTGGAACATCTCCGGTGTTGTAATTCCAGTATGCATCATAGAGGCTTAAGTGCCTTACCCTGTACTTGACTCACGGTTTGCAACGTTCTCTCTGTCCGTCCTTGTTCTATCGTCTTTCCTCCACTGGAAAGAA
Organism: Neogale vison; assembly: GCF_020171115.1. Lineage (NCBI taxonomy): Eukaryota > Metazoa > Chordata > Mammalia > Carnivora > Mustelidae > Neogale > Neogale vison. Next base: position 3,662,423 of record NW_025334895.1, on the reverse strand, counting down.
ACTTTGAGAAGTAACATTCCGCATGAAGGAGTTTCCCTTAAACAGAACTTCCTATAGTCTATCAGTTAGACGTTTGAGACTGGAAAGCTATGAGCATCTAATGCGGTTACCCCAGAGTCAGTCCCAAAAGCTTCCTTCTTTAACAGACGTAACACTGCAGCGAATCCCTCCTAAAGCACACTTCCCGCTCAGTGTTGGAAGCGTTTTAGACGAATAAACTAAGTGCGGATCACCACTGGTGGTGAACATCCATTTTGTGTTTGGCAGGCTAAGCGCCATAGCCTGCCCTTTACTCACAGTACCTAATGTGCCCGTAGTCCTTCCCTGTTCTATCTTCATCCTCAAAGGAGAAACGCTGTTATGAATGAGTACGCACCTGAAGTAGGATCCCAGAGCAGATACCTTCCTCCGCATCTCCTCTAAGGGGCCTGTAGGAGACACTTCATGATTGCTACCCAGACACGTCCTCCACTTTCCAACTGAGCGCAGACGCTTCCCTGTCGTGAGAACTTACTCTAGCACAGTTCTCTCATATATTGGAAGTGTTTTGAGAAGTGTTAGACACTGTGGAACATCCCAAGTGTTGAACTTCCAGTAGGCATCATAGAGGCCTAATTGACTTCCCCTGTACTTCACGCACGGTTTGCAACGTTCTCTCTGCTCCGTCCTTGTTCTATCTTCTTTTCTCCACTTGAAGACACTGTGAGAAGTGCTATCCACCTGAAGGAATTTCCCTTAAACAGAACTTGCTATAGTCCAACGGTTAGACGACTTTGAATGGAAAGCTATGTACGCCTATTGCGGTTACCACAGAGTAAGTCCCCAAAGCTTCCTTCTTTAACAGATGTAACACTGCAGTGAATCCCTCCTAAAGCACACTTCCCTCTCAGTGTTGGAAGCGTTTTAGACGCAGAAACTAAGTGCGGATTACCAATGGTGGTGAACATCCAATATGTGTTTGGAGGGTAAGCGCCATAGCCTGCCCTTTACTCACAGTACCCTATGTGCCCGTAGTCCTTCCCTGTTTTATCTTCATCCTCAAAGGAGAAACACTGTTATGAATGAGTGCGCACCTGAAGTAGGTTCCCAGAGCAGATACCTTCCTCCGAAACCCCTCTAAGGGGCCTGTATGAGACACTTCAAAATTGCTACACAGACACGTCCTACACTTTCCAACTGAGCACAGACGCTTCCCTGTCGTGAGAAGTTACTGTAGCACAGCTCCTTCATATATTGGAAGTGTTTTGAGAAGTGGTAGACACTGTGGAACATCCCATGTGTTGAACTTCCAGTATGCATCATAGAGGCCTAAGTGCCTTACCCTTTACTTCACCTACGGGTTGTAACATTCTCTCTGCTCCGTCCTTGTTCTATCTTCTTTCCTCCACTGGAATGACACTGTGAGAAGTGACATTCTGCATGAAGGAGTTTCCCTTACACAGAACTTGCTAGAGTGCAACGGTTAGACGTTGGAGCCTGGAAAGCTATGTGTGCCTATTGCGGTTACCACAGAGTCAGTCCCAAAAGCTTCCTTCTTTAACAGACGTAGCACTGCAGTGAATCCCTCCGAAAGCACACTTCCCTCTCAGTGTTGGAAGCGTTTTAGACCCATAAACTAAATGCGGATCACCACTGGTAGTGAACATCCAATATGTGTTTGGCAGACTTAAGCGCCATAGCCTGCCTTTTACTCACAGTATCTAATGTGCCCCTAGTCCGTCCGTGTTCTACCTTCATTCCTCCAAGGAGAAGCACTGTTATGAATGAGTAAGCCCCTGAAGTAGGTTCCCTGAGCAGATACCTTCCTCCGCATCCCCTCTAAGGGGCCAGTATGAGACTCTTCCTGATTGCTCCCCAGACACATCCTAGAATTTTCACCTGAGCACAGATGCATCCCTGTCGTGAGAACTTACAGTAGCACAGTTCCCCCAAATATTGGAAGTGTTTTGAGAAGAGGTAGACACTGTGGAACATCTCTGGTGTTGTAATTCCAGTATGCATCATAGAGTCCTATGTGCCTTACCCTGTACTTGACTCACGGTTTGCAACGTTCTCTCTGTCCGTCCTTGTTCTATCTTCTTTCCTCCACTGGAAAGAAACTGTGAGAAGTAACATTCCGCATGAAGGAGTTTCCCTTAAACAGAATTTCCTATAGTCTATCAGTTAGACGTTTGAGACTGGAAAGCTATGAGCGTCAAATGCGGTTACCACAGAGTCAGTCCCAAAAGCTTCCTTCTTTAACAGACGTAACACTGCAGTGAATCCCTTTTAAAGCACACTTCCCGCTCAGTGTTGGAAGCGTTTTAGACGCAGAAACTAAGTGCGGATCACCACTGGTGGTGAACATCCATTTTGTATTTGGCAGGCTAAGCGCCATAGCCTGCCCTTTACTCACAGTACCTAATGTGCCCGTAGTCCTTCCCTGTTCTATCTTCATCCTCAAAGGGGAAACGCTGTTATGAATGAGTACGCACCTGAAGTAGGTTCCCAGAGCAGATACCTTCCTCCGCATCTCCTCTAAGGGGCCTGTATGAGACACTTCATGATTGCTACCCAGACACGTCCACCACTTTCCAACTGAGCGCAGACGCTTCCCTGTCGTGAGAACGTACTCTAGCACAGTTCTCTCATATATTGGAAGTGTTTTGAGAAGTGTTAGACACTGTGGAACATCCCAAGTGTTGAACTTCCAGTAGGCATCATAGAGGCCTAATTGACTTACCCTGTACTTCACGCACGGTTTGCAACATTCTCTCTGCTCCGTCCTTGTTCTATCTTCCTTTCTCCACTTGAAGACACTGTGAGAAGTGCTATCCACCTGAAGGAATTTCCCTTAAACAGAACTTGCTATAGTCCAACGGTTAGACTACTTTGAATGGAAAGCTATGTACGCCTATTGCGGTTACCACAGAGTAAGTCCCCAAAGCTTCCTTCTTTAACAGACGTAACACTGCAGTGAATCCCTCCTAAAGCACACTTCCCTCTCAGTGTTGGAAGCGTTTTAGACGCAGAAACTAAGTGCGGATTACCAGTGGTGGTGAACATCCAATATGTGTTTGGAGGGTAAGCGCCATAGCCTGGCCTTTACTCACAGTACCTAATGTGCCCGTAGTCCTTCCCTTTTTTATCTTCATCCTCAAAGGAGAAACACTGTTATGAATGAGTGCGCACCTGAAGTAGGTTCCCAGAGCAGATACCTTCCTCCGAAACCCCTCTAAGGGGCCTGTATGAGACACTTCAAAATTGCTACACAGACACGTCCTACACTTTCCAACTGAGCACAGACGCTTCCCTGTCGTGAGAAGTTACTGTAGCACAGCTCCGTCATATATTGGAAGTGTTTTGAGAAGTGGTAGACACTGTGGAACATCCCATGTGTTAAACTTCCAGTATGCATCATAGAGGCCTAAGTGCCTTACCCTTTCCTTCACCTACGGGTTGTAACATTCTCTCTGCTCCGTCCTTGTTCTATCTTCTTTCCTCCACTGGAATGACACTGTGAGAAGTGACATTCTGCATGAAGGAGTTTCCCTTACACAGAACTTGCTAGAGTGCAACGGTTAGACGTTGGAGCCTGGAAAGCTATGTGCGCCTATTGCGGTTACCACAGAGTCAGTCCCAAAAGCTTCCTTCTTTAACAGACGTAGCACTGCAGTGAATCCCTCCGAAAGCACACTTCCCTCTCAGTGTTGGAAGCGTTTTAGACCCATAAACTAAATGCGGATCACCACTGGTAGTGAACATCCAATATGTGTTTGGCAGACTTAAGCGCCATAGCCTGCCTTTTACTCACAGTATCTAATGTGCCCCTAGTCCGTCCGTGTTCTACCTTCATTCCTCCAAGGAGAAGCACTGTTATGAATGAGTAAGCCCCTGAAGTAGGTTCCCTGAGCAGATACCTTCCTCCGCATCCCCTCTAAGGGGCCAGTATGAGACTCTTCCTGATTGCTCCCCAGACACATCCTAGAATTTTCACCTGAGCACAGATGCATCCCTGTCGTGAGAACTTACAGTAGCACAGTTCCCCCAAATATTGGAAGTGTTTTGAGAAGAGGTAGACACTGTGGAACATCTCCGGTGTTGTAATTCCAGTATGCATCATAGAGTCCTATGTGACTTACCCTGTACTTGACTCACGGTTTGCAACTTTCTCTCGGTCCGTCCTTGTCCTATCTTCTTTCCTCCACTGGAAAGACACTGTGAGAAGTGACATTCCGCATGAAGGAGTTTCCCTTACACAGAACTTGGTATAGTCCAACGGTTAGACGTCGGAGACTGGAAAGCTATGTGCGTCTACTGCGATTACCACAGAGTCAGTCCCCAAAGCTTCCTACTTTAACAGACGTAAAACTCCAGTGAAGCCCTCCTAAAGCACACTTCCCTCTCAGTGTTGGAAGCGTTTCAGACGCAGAAACTAAGTGCGGATCACCACTGGTGGTGAACATCCAATATGTGTTTGGCAGACTTAAGCGCCATAGCCTGCCCTTTACTCACAGTACCTAATGTGCCCGTAGTCCGTCCGTGTTCTACCTTCATTCCTCCAAGGAGGAGCACTGTTATGAATGAGTACGCCCCTGAAGTAGGTTCCCTGAGCAGATACCTTCCTTCGCATCCCCTCTAAGGGGCCTGTATGAGACACTTCATGATTGCTCCCCAGACACATCCTAGAGTTTCCACCTGAGCACAGATTCATCCCTGTCGTGAGAACTTACTGTAGCACAGTTCCCTCATATATTAGAAGTGTTTTGAGCAGAGGTAGACACTGTGGAACACCTCCGCTACTGTAATTCCAGTATGCCTCATAGAGGCCTAATTGCCTTACCCTGTACTTGACTCACGGTTTGCAACGTTCTCTCTGACCGTCCTTGTTCTATCTTCCTTCCTCCAGTGGAAAGACACTGTGAGAAGTGACTATCCGACTGAAGGAGTTTCCCTTAAAAAGAACTTGCTATAGTCCCACTGTTAGACGTCTGTGAATGGAGAGCTATGTGCGCCTATTGCGGTTACCACAGAGTCAGTCCCAAAGCTTCCTTCTTTAACAGACGTAAGACTGAAATGAATTACACCTAAAGCACACTTCGCTCTCAGTACTGGTAGCGTTTTGGATGCAGAAACAAAGTGCGGATCACTACTCGTGGGGAACATCAAATATGTGTTTGTCGGATTAAGCGCGATAGCCTGCCATTTACTCACAGTACCTAATGTGCCCCTAGTCCTTAACTGTTCTATCTTCATTCCTCAAAGGAGAAAAGCTGTTATGAATGAATACACAAGTGTAGTAGGTTCCCTGAGCAGATACCTTCCTTCGCATCCCCTCTATGGGGTCTGTATGAGACACTTCATGATTGCTCCCCAGACACGTCCTAGAGTTTCCAACTGAGCACAGAACCATCCCTGTCGTGAGAACTTACTGTAGCACAGTTCCCTCATATATTGGAAGTGTTTTGAAAAGAGGTAGACACTGTGGAACATCTCTGGTGTTGAATCTCCAGTATGCATAATAGAGGCCTAAGTGCATTACCCTGTACTTCACTCACGGGTTGCAACGTTCCCTCTGCTCCATCCTTGTTCTATCTTCTTTCCTCCACTGGAAAGACACTGTGTGAAGTGACATTCCGCATGAAGGAGTTTCCCTTAAAGAGAACTTGCTGTAGTCCAAGGGATAGACGTTGGAGACTGGCAAGCTATGTGCGTCTATTGCGGTTACAACAGAGTCAGTCCCAAAAGCATCCTTCTTTAACAGACGTAACACTGCAGTGAATCCCTCCTAAATCAAACATCCCTCTCAGTGTTGGAAGCGTTTTAGACGCAGAAACTAAGTGCGGATCACCACTTATGGTGAACATCCAATAGGTGTTTGGCAGGCTTAAGCGCCATAGCCTGCCCTTTACTCACAGTACCTAATGTGCCCCTAGTCCGTCCGTGTTCTACCTTCATTCCTCCAAAGAGAAGCACTGTTATGAATGAGTACGCACCTGAAATAGGTTCCCTGAGCAGATACCTTCCTACGCATCCCCTCTAAGGGGCCTGTATGAGACACTTCATGATTGCTACCCAGACATGTCCTAGAGTTCTCAACTGAGCACAGATGCATCCCTGTGGTGAGAGCTTACTGGATCACAGTTCCCTCATATATTGGAAGTGTTTTGAGAAGAGGTAGACACTGTGGAACATCTCCGGTGTTGTAATTCCAGTATGCATCATAGAGGCTTAAGTGCCTTACCCTGTACTTGACTCACGGTTTGCAACGTTCTCTCTGTCCGTCCTTGTTCTATCTTCTTTCCTCCACTGGAAAGAAACTTTGAGAAGTAACATTCCGCATGAAGGAGTTTCCCTTAAACAGAACTTCCTATAGTCTATCAGTTAGACGTTTGAGACTGGAAAGCTATGAGCATCTAATGCGGTTACCCCAGAGTCAGTCCCAAAAGCTTCCTTCTTTAACAGACGTAACACTTTAGCGAATCCCTCCTAAAGCACACTTCCCGCTCAGTGTTGGAAGCGTTTTAGACGAATAAACTAAGTGCGGATCACCACTGGTGGTGAACATCCATTTTGTGTTTGGCAGGCTAAGCGCCATAGCCTGCCCTTTACTCACAGTACCTAATGTGCCCGTAGTCCTTCCCTGTTCTATCTTCATCCTCAAAGGAGAAACGCTGTTATGAATGAGTACGCACCTGAAGTAGGATCCCAGAGCAGATACCTTCCTCCGCATCTCCTCTAAGGGGCCTGTATGAGACACTTCATGATTGCTACCCAGACACGTCCTCCACTTTCCAACTGAGCGCAGACGCTTCCCTGTCGTGAGAACTTACTCTAGCACAGTTCTCTCATATATTGGAAGTGTTTTGAGAAGTGTTAGACACTGTGGAACATCCCAAGTGTTGAACTTCCAGTAGGCATCATAGAGGCCTAATTGACTTACCCTGTACTTCACGCACGGTTTGCAACATTCTCTCTGCTCCGTCCTTGTTCTATCTTCTTTTCTCCACTTGAAGACACTGTGAGAAGTGCTATCCACCTGAAGGAATTTCCCTTAAACAGAACTTGCTATAGTCCAACGGTTAGACGACTTTGAATGGAAAGCTATGTACGCCTATTGCGGTTACCACAGAGTAAGTCCCCAAAGCTTCCTTCTTTAACAGACGTAACACTGCAGTGAATCCCTCCTAAAGCACACTTCCCTCTCAGTGTTGGAAGCGTTTTAGACGCAGAAACTAAGTGCGGATTACCAATGGTGGTGAACATCCAATATGTGTTTGGAGGGTAAGCGCCATAGCCTGCCCTTTACTCACAGTACCCTATGTGCCCGTAGTCCTTCCCTGTTTTATCTTCATCCTCAAAGGAGAAACACTGTTATGAATGAGTGCGCACCTGAAGTAGGTTCCCAGAGCAGATACCTTCCTCCGAAACCCCTCTAAGGGGCCTGTATGAGACACTTCAAAATTGCTACACAGACACGTCCTACACTTTCCAACTGAGCACAGACGCTTCCCTGTCGTGAGAAGTTACTGTAGCACAGCTCCTTCATATATTGGAAGTGTTTTGAGAAGTGGTAGACACTGTGGAACATCCCATGTGTTGAACTTCCAGTATGCATCATAGAGGCCTAAGTGCCTTACCCTTTCCTTCACCTACGGGTTGTAACATTCTCTCTGCTCCGTCCTTGTTCTATCTTCTTTCCTCCACTGGAATGACACTGTGAGAAGTGACATTCTGCATGAAGGAGTTTCCCTTACACAGAACTTGCTAGAGTGCAACGGTTAGACGTTGGAGCCTGGAAAGCTATGTGTGCCTATTGCGGTTACCACAGAGTCAGTCCCAAAAGCTTCCTTCTTTAACAGACGTAGCACTGCAGTGAATCCCTCCGAAAGCACACTTCCCTCTCAGTGTTGGAAGCGTTTTAGACCCATAAACTAAATGCGGATCACCACTGGTAGTGAACATCCAATATGTGTTTGGCAGACTTAAGCGCCATAGCCTGCCTTTTACTCACAGTATCTAATGTGCCCCTAGTCCGTCCGTGTTCTACCTTCATTCCTCCAAGGAGGAGCACTGTTATGAATGAGTAAGCCCCTGAAGTAGGTTCCCTGAGCAGATACCTTCCTCCGCATCCCCTCTAAGGGGCCAGTATGAGACTCTTCCTGATTGCTCCCCAGACACATCCTAGAATTTTCACCTGAGCACAGATGCATCCCTGTCGTGAGAACTTACAGTAGCACAGTTCCCCCAAATATTGGAAGTGTTTTGAGAAGAGGTAGACACTGTGGAACATCTCCGGTGTTGTAATTCCAGTATGCATCATAGAGTCCTATGTGCCTTACCCTGTACTTGACTCACGGTTTGCAACGTTCTCTCTGTCCGTCCTTGTTCTATCTTCTTTCCTCCACTGGAAAGAAACTGTGAGAAGTAACATTCCGCATGAAGGAGTTTCCCTTAAACAGAATTTCCTATAGTCTATCAGTTAGACGTTTGAGACTGGAAAGCTATGAGCGTCAAATGCGGTTACCACAGAGTCAGTCCCAAAAGCTTCCTTCTTTAACAGACGTAACACTGCAGTGAATCCCTTTTAAAGCACACTTCCCGCTCAGTGTTGGAAGCGTTTTAGACGCAGAAACTAAGTGCGGATCACCACTGGTGGTGAACATCCATTTTGTGTTTGGCAGGCTAAGCGCCATAGCCTGCCCTTTACTCACAGTACCTAATGTGCCCGTAGTCCTTCCCTGTTCTATCTTCATCCTCAAAGGGGAAACGCTGTTATGAATGAGTACGCACCTGAAGTAGGTTCCCAGAGCAGATACCTTCCTCCGCATCTCCTCTAAGGGGCCTGTATGAGACACTTCATGATTGCTACCCAGACACGTCCACCACTTTCCAACTGAGCGCAGACGCTTCCCTGTCGTGAGAACTTACTCTAGCACAGTTCTCTCATATATTGGAAGTGTTTTGAGAAGTGTTAGACACTGTGGAACATCCCAAGTGTTGAACTTCCAGTAGGCATCATAGAGGCCTAATTGACTTACCCTGTACTTCACGCACGGTTTGCAACATTCTCTCTGCTCCGTCCTTGTTCTATCTTCCTTTCTCCACTTGAAGACACTGTGAGAAGTGCTATCCACCTGAAGGAATTTCCCTTAAACAGAACTTGCTATAGTCCAACGGTTAGACTACTTTGAATGGAAAGCTATGTACGCCTATTGCGGTTACCACAGAGTAAGTCCCCAAAGCTTCCTTCTTTAACAGACGTAACACTGCAGTGAATCCCTCCTAAAGCACACTTCCCTCTCAGTGTTGGAAGCGTTTTAGACGCAGAAACTAAGTGCGGATTACCAGTGGTGGTGAACATCCAATATGTGTTTGGAGGGTAAGCGCCATAGCCTGGCCTTTACTCACAGTACCTAATGTTCCCGTAGTCCTTCCCTTTTTTATCTTCATCCTCAAAGGAGAAACACTGTTATGAATGAGTGCGCACCTGAAGTAGGTTCCCAGAGCAGATACCTTCCTCCGAAACCCCTCTAAGGGGCCTGTATGAGACACTTCAAAATTGCTACACAGACACGTCCTACACTTTCCAACTGAGCACAGACGCTTCCCTGTCGTGAGAAGTTACTGTAGCACAGCTCCTTCATATATTGGAAGTGTTTTGAGAAGCGGTAGACACTGTGGAACATCCCATGTGTTGAACTTCCAGTATGCATCATAGAGGCCTAAGTGCCTTACCCTTTCCTTCACCTACGGGTTGTAACATTCTCTCTGCTCCGTCCTTGTTCTATCTTCTTTCCTCCACTGGAATGACACTGTGAGAAGTGACATTCTGCATGAAGGAGTTTCCCTTACACAGAACTTGCTAGAGTGCAACGGTTAGACGTTGGAGCCTGGAAAGCTATGTGCGCCTATTGCGGTTACCACAGAGTCAGTCCCAAAAGCTTCCTTCTTTAACAGACGTAGCACTGCAGTGAATCCCTCCGAAAGCACACTTCCCCCTCAGTGTTGCAAGCGTTTTAGACGCATAAACTAAATGCGGATCACCACTGGTAGTGAACATCCAATATGTGTTTGGCAGACTTAAGCGCCATAGCCTGCCTTTTACTCACAGTATCTAATGTGCCCCTAGTCCGTCTGTGTTCTACCTTCATTCCTCCAAGGAGAAGCACTGTTATGAATGAGTACGCCCCTGAAGTAGGTTCCCTGAGCAGATACCTTCCTCCGCATCCCCTCTAAGGGGCCCGTATGAGACTCTTCCTGATTGCTCCCCAGACACATCCTAGAATTTTCACCTGAGCACAGATGCATCCCTGTCGTGAGAACTTACAGTAGCACAGTTCCCTCATATATTGGAAGTGTTTTGAGCAGAGGTAGACACTGTGGAACATCTCCGGTGTTGTAATTCCAGTATGCATCATAGAGTCCTATGTGCCTTACCCTGTACTTGACTCACGGTTTGCAACTTTCTCTCGGTCCGTCCTTGTTCTATCTTCTTTCCTCCACTGGAAAGACACTGTGAGAAGTGACATTCCGCATGAAGGAGTTTCCCTTACACAGAACTTGCTATAGTCCAACGGTTAGACGTCGGAGACTGGAAAGCTATGTGCGTCTACTGCGATTACCACGGAGTCAGTCCCCAAAGCTTCCTACTTTAACAGACGTAAAACTCCAGTGAAGCCCTCCTAAAGCACACTTCCCTCTCAGTGTTGGAAGCGTTTCAGACGCAGAAACTAAGTGCGGATCACCACTGGTGGTGAACATCCAATATGTGTTTGGCAGACTTAAGCGCCATAGCCTGCCCTTTACTCACAGTACCTAATGTGCCCGTAGTCCGTCCGTGTTCTACCTTCATTCCTCCAAGGAGGAGCACTGTTATGAATGAGTACGCCCCTGAAGTAGGTTCCCTGAGCAGATACCTTCCTTCGCATCCCCTCGAAGGGGCCTGTATGAGACGCTTCATGATTGCTCCCCAGACACATCCTAGAGTTTCCACCTGAGCACAGATGCATCCCTGTCGTGAGAACTTACTGTAGCACAGTTCCCTCATATATTGGAAGTGTTTTGAGCAGAGGTAGACACTGTGGAACACCTCCGCTGTTGTAATTCCAGTATGCATCATAGAGGCCTAATTGCCTTACCTTGTACTTGACTCACGGTTTGCAACGTTCTCTCTGACCGTCCTTGTTCTATCTTCTTTCCTCCAGTGGAAAGACACTGTGAGAAGTGACTATCCGACTGAAGGAGTTTCCCTTAAAAAGAACTTGCTATAGTCCCACTGTTTGACGTCTGTGAATGGAGAGCTATGTGCGCCTATTGCGGTTACCACAGAGTCAGTCCCAAAGCTTCCTTCTTTAACAGACGTAAGACTGAAATGAATTACACCTAAAGCACACTTCGCTCTCAGTACTGGTAGCGTTTTGGACGCAGACAAAGTGCGGATCACCACTCGTGGGTAACATCAAATATGTGTTTGGCGGCTTCAGCGCCATAGCCTGCCATTTACTCACAGTACCTAATGTGCCCCTAGTTCTTAACTGTTCTATCTTCATTCCTCAAAGGAGAAAAGCTGTTATGAATGAATACACAAGTGTAGTAGGTTCCCTGAGCAGATACCTTCCTTCGCATCCCCTCTATGGGGTCTGTATGAGACACTTCATGATTGCTACCCAGACACGTCCTAGAGTTTCCAACTGAGCACAGAACCATCCCTGTCGTGAGAACTTACTGTAGCACAGTTCCCTCATATATTGGAAGTGTTTTGAGAAGAGGTAGACATTGTGGAACATCTCTGGTGTTGAATCTCCAGTATGCATAATAGAGGCCTAAGTGCATTACCCTGTACATCACTCACGGGTTGCAACGTTCTCTCTGCTCCATCCTTGTTCTATCTTCTTTCCCCCACTGGAAAGACACTGTGTGAAGTGACATTCCGCATGAAGGAGTTTCCCTTAAAGAGAACTTGCTGTAGTCCAACGGATAGACGTTGGAGACTGGCAAGCTATGTGCGTCTATTGCGGTTACAACAGAGTCAGTCCCAAAAGCATCCTTCTTTAACAGACGTAAGACTGAAATGAATTACACCTAAAGCACTCTTCGCTCTCAGTACTGGTAGCGTTTTGGACGCAGAAACAAAGTGCGGATCACCACTCGTGGGGAACATCAAATATGTGTTTGGCGGCTTAAGCGCCATAGCCTGCCATTTACTCACAGTACCTAATGTGCCCCTAGTCCTTAACTGTTCTATCTTCATTCCTCAAAGGAGAAAAGCTGTTATGAATGAATACACAAGTGTAGTAGGTTCCCTGAGCAGATACCTTCCTTCGCATCCCCTCTATGGGGTCTGTATGAGACACTTCATGATTGCTACCCAGACACGTCCTAGAGTTTCCAACTGAGCACAGAACCATCCCTGTCGTGAGAACTTACTGTAGCACAGTTCCCTCATATATTGGAAGTGTTTTGAGAAGAGGTAGACATTGTGGAACATCTCTGGTGTTGAATCTCCAGTATGCATAATAGAGGCCTAAGTGCATTACCCTGTACATCACTCACGGGTTGCAACGTTCTCTCTGCTCCATCCTTGTTCTATCTTCTTTCCCCCACTGGAAAGACACTGTGTGAAGTGACATTCCGCATGAAGGAGTTTCCCTTAAAGAGAACTTGCTGTAGTCCAACGGATAGACGTTGGAGACTGGCAAGCTATGTGCGTCTATTGCGGTTACAACAGAGTCAGTCCCAAAAGCATCCTTCTTTAACAGACGTAACACTGCAGTGAATCCCTCCTAAATCAAACATCCCTCTCACTGTTGGAAGCGTTTTAGACGCAGAAACTAAGTGCGGATCACCACTTATGGTGAACATCCAATAGGTGTTTGGCAGGCTTAAGCGCCATAGCCTGCCCTTTACTCACAGTACCTAATGTGCCCCTAGTCCGTCCGTGTTCTACCTTCATTCCTCCAAAGAGAAGCACTGTTATGAATGAGTACGCACCTGAAATCGGTTCCCTGAGCAGATACCTTCCTACGCATCCCCTCTAAGGGGCCTGTATGAGACACTTCATGATTGCTACCCAGACATGTCCTAGAGTTCTCAACTGAGCACAGATGCATCCCTGTGGTGAGAGCTTACTGGGTCACAGTTCCCTCATATATGGGAAGTGTTTTGAGAAGAGGTAGACACTGTGGAACATCTCCGGTGTTGTAATTCCAGTATGCATCATAGAGGCCTAAGTGCCTTACCCTGTACTTGACTCACGGTTTGCAACGTTCTCTCTGTCCGCCCTTGTTCTATCTTCTTTCCTCCACTGGAAAGAAACTGTGAGAAGTAACATTCCACATGAAGGAGTTTCCCTTAAACAGAACTTCCTATAGTCTATCAGTTAGACGTTTGAGACTGGAAAGCTATGAGCGTCTAATGCGGTTACCACAGAGTCAGTCCCAAAAGCTTCCTTCTTTAACAGACGTAACACTGCAGCGATTCCCTCCTAAAGCACACTTCCCGATCAGTGTTGGAAGCGTTTTAGACGCAGAAACTAAGTGCGGATCACCACTGGTGGTGAACATCCATTTTGTGTTTGGCAGGCTAAGCGCCATAGCCTGCCTTTACTCACAGTACCTAATGTGCCCGTAGTCCTTCCCTGTTCTATCTTCATCCTCAAAGGAGAAACGCTCTTATGAATGAGTACGCACCTGAAGTAGGTTCCCAGAGCCGATACCTTCCTCCGCATCTCCTCTAAGGGGCCTGTATGAGACACATCATGATTGCTACCCAGACACGTCCTCCACTTTCCAACTGAGCGCAGACGCTTCCCTGTCGTGAGAACTTACTCTAGCACAGTTCTCTCATATATTGGAAGTGTTTTGAGAAGTGTTAGACACTGTGGAACATCCCAAGTGTTGAACTTCCAGGAGGCATCATAGAGGCCTAATTGACTTACCCTGTACTTCACGCACGGTTTGCAACATTCTCTCTGCTCCGTCCTTGTTCTATCTTCTTTTCTCCACTTGAAGACACTGTGAGAAGTGCTATCCACCTGAAGGAATTTCCCTTAAACAGAACTTGCTATAGTCCAACGGTTAGACGACTTTGAATGGAAAGCTATGTACGCCTATTGCGGTTACCACAGAGTAAGTCCCCAAAGCTTCCTTCTTTAACAGACGTAACACTGCAGTGAATCCCTCCTAAAGCACACTTCCCTCTCAGTGTTGGAAGCGTTTTAGACGCAGAAACTAAGTGCGGATTACCAATGGTGGTGAACATCCAATATGTGTTTGGAGGGTAAGCGCCATAGCCTGCCCTTTACTCACAGTACCCTATGTGCCCGTAGTCCTTCCCTGTTTTATCTTCATCCTCAAAGGAGAAACACTGTTATGAATGAGTGCGCACCTGAAGTAGGTTCCCAGAGCAGATACCTTCCTCCGAAACCCCTCTAAGGGGCCTGTATGAGACACTTCAAAATTGCTACACAGACACGTCCTACGCTTTCCAACTGAGCACAGACGCTTCCCTGTCGTGAGAAGTTACTGTAGCACAGCTCCTTCATATATTGGAATTGTTTTGAGAAGTGGTAGACACTGTGGAACATCCCATGTGTTGAACTTCCAGTATGCATCATAGAGGCCTAAGTGCCTTACCCTTTCCTTCACCTACGGGTTGTAACATTCTCTCTGCTCCGTCCTTGTTCTATCTTCTTTCCTCCACTGGAATGACACTGTGAGAAGTGACATTCTGCATGAAGGAGTTTCCCTTACACAGAACTTGCTAGAGTGCAACGGTTAGACGTTGGAGCCTGGAAAGCTATGTGTGCCTTTTGCGGTTACCACAGAGTCAGTCCCAAAAGCTTCCTTCTTTAACAGACGTAGCACTGCAGTGAATCCCTCCGAAAGCACACTTCCCTCTCAGTGTTGGAAGCGTTTTAGACCCATAAACTAAATGCGGATCACCACTGGTAGTGAACATCCAATATGTGTTTGGCAGACTTAAGCGCCATAGCCTGCCTTTTACTCACAGTATCTAATGTGCCCCTAGTCCGTCCGTGTTCTACCTTCATTCCTCCAAGGAGGAGCACTGTTATGAATGAGTAAGCCCCTGAAGTAGGTTCCCTGAGCAGATACCTTCCTCCGCATCCCCTCTAAGGGGCCAGTATGAGACTCTTCCTGATTGCTCCCCAGACACATCCTAGAATTTTCACCTGAGCACAGATGCATCCCTGTCGTGAGAACTTACAGTAGCACAGTTCCCCCAAATATTGGAAGTGTTTTGAGAAGAGGTAGACACTGTGGAACATCTCCGGTGTTGTAATTCCAGTATGCATCATAGAGTCCTATGTGCCTTACCCTGTACTTGACTCACGGTTTGCAACGTTCTCTCTGTCCGTCCTTGTTCTATCTTCTTTCCTCCACTGGAAAGAAACTGTGAGAAGTAACATTCCGCATGAAGGAGTTTCCCTTAAACAGAATTTCCTATAGTCTATCAGTTAGACGTTTGAGACTGGAAAGCTATGAGCGTCAAATGCGGTTACCACAGAGTCAGTCCCAAAAGCTTCCTTCTTTAACAGACGTAACACTGCAGTGAATCCCTTTTAAAGCACACTTCCCGCTCAGTGTTGGAAGCGTTTTAGACGCAGAAACTAAGTGCGGATCACCACTGGTGGTGAACATCCATTTTGTGTTTGGCAGGCTAAGCGCCATAGCCTGCCCTTTACTCACAGTACCTAATGTGCCCGTAGTCCTTCCCTGTTCTATCTTCATCCTCAAAGGGGAAACGCTGTTATGAATGAGTACGCACCTGAAGTAGGTTCCCAGAGCAGATACCTTCCTCCGCATCTCCTCTAAGGGGCCTGTATGAGACACTTCATGATTGCTACCCAGACACGTCCACCACTTTCCAACTGAGCGCAGACGCTTCCCTGTCGTGAGAACTTACTCTAGCACAGTTCTCTCATATATTGGAAGTGTTTTGAGAAGTGTTAGACACTGTGGAACATCCCAAGTGTTGAACTTCCAGTAGGCATCATAGAGGCCTAATTGACTTACCCTGTACTTCACGCACGGTTTGCAACATTCTCTCTGCTCCGTCCTTGTTCTATCTTCCTTTCTCCACTTGAAGACACTGTGAGAAGTGCTATCCACCTGAAGGAATTTCCCTTAAACAGAACTTGCTATAGTCCAACGGTTAGGCGACTTTGAATGGAAATCTATGTACGCCTATTGCGGTTACCACAGAGTAAGTCCCCAAAGCTTCCTTCTTTAACAGACGTAACACTGCAGTGAATCCCTCCTAAAGCACACTTCCCTCTCAGTGTTGGAAGCGTTTTAGACGCAGAAACTAAGTGCGGATTACCAGTGGTGGTGAACATCCAATATGTGTTTGGAGGGTAAGCGCCATAGCCTGGCCTTTACTCACAGTACCTAATGTTCCCGTAGTCCTTCCCTTTTTTATCTTCATCCTCAAAGGAGAAACACTGTTATGAATGAGTGCGCACCTGAAGTAGGTTCCCAGAGCAGATACCTTCCTCCGAAACCCCTCTAAGGGGCCTGTATGAGACACTTCAAAATTGCTACACAGACACGTCCTACACTTTCCAACTGAGCACAGACGCTTCCCTGTCGTGAGAAGTTACTGTAGCACAGCTCCTTCATATATTGGAAGTGTTTTGAGAAGCGGTAGACACTGTGGAACATCCCATGTGTTGAACTTCCAGTATGCATCATAGAGGCCTAAGTGCCTTACCCTTTCCTTCACCTACGGGTTGTAACATTCTCTCTGCTCCGTCCTTGTTCTATCTTCTTTCCTCCACTGGAATGACACTGTGAGAAGTGACATTCTGCATGAAGGAGTTTCCCTTACACAGAACTTGCTAGAGTGCAACGGTTAGACGTTGGAGCCTGGAAAGCTATGTGCGCCTATTGCGGTTACCACAGAGTCAGTCCCAAAAGCTTCCTTCTTTAACAGACGTAGCACTGCAGTGAATCCCTCCGAAAGCACACTTCCCCCTCAGTGTTGCAAGCGTTTTAGACGCATAAACTAAATGCGGATCACCACTGGTAGTGAACATCCAATATGTGTTTGGCAGACTTAAGCGCCATAGCCTGCCTTTTACTCACAGTATCTAATGTGCCCCTAGTCCGTCTGTGTTCTACCTTCATTCCTCCAAGGAGAAGCACTGTTATGAATGAGTACGCCCCTGAAGTAGGTTCCCTGAGCAGATACCTTCCTCCGCATCCCCTCTAAGGGGCCCGTATGAGACTCTTCCTGATTGCTCCACAGACACATCCTAGAATTTTCACCTGAGCACAGATGCATCCCTGTCGTGAGAACTTACAGTAGCACAGTTCCCTCATATATTGGAAGTGTTTTGAGCAGAGGTAGACACTGTGGAACATCTCCGGTGTTGTAATTCCAGTATGCATCATAGAGTCCTATGTGCCTTACCCTGTACTTGACTCACGGTTTGCAACTTTCTCTCGGTCCGTCCTTGTTCTATCTTCTTTCCTCCACTGGAAAGACACTGTGAGAAGTGACATTCCGCATGAAGGAGTTTCCCTTACACAGAACTTGCTATAGTCCAACGGTTAGACGTCGGAGACTGGAAAGCTATGTGCGTCTACTGCGATTACCACGGAGTCAGTCCCCAAAGCTTCCTACTTTAACAGACGTAAAACTCCAGTGAAGCCCTCCTAAAGCACACTTCCCTCTCAGTGTTGGAAGCGTTTCAGACGCAGAAACTAAGTGCGGATCACCACTGGTGGTGAACATCCAATATGTGTTTGGCAGACTTAAGCGCCATAGCCTGCCCTTTACTCACAGTACCTAATGTGCCCGTAGTCCGTCCGTGTTCTACCTTCATTCCTCCAAGGAGGAGCACTGTTATGAATAAGTACGCCCCTGAAGTAGGTTCCCTGAGCAGATACCTTCCTTCGCATCCCCTCTAAGGGGCCTGTATGAGACACTTCATGATTGCTCCCCAGACACATCCTAGAGTTTCCACCTGAGCACAGATGCATCCCTGTGGTGAGAACTTACTGTAGCACAGTTCCCTCATATATTGGAAGTGTTTTGAGCAGAGGTAGACACTGTGGAACACCTCCGCTGTTGTAATTCCAGTAGGCATCATAGAGGCCTAATTGCCTTACCCTGTACTTGACTCACGGTTTGCAACGTTCTCTCTGACCGTCCTTGTTCTATCTTCTTTCCTCCAGTGGAAAGATACTGTGAGAAGTGACTATCCGACTGAAGGAGTTTCCCTTAAAAAGAACTTGCTCTAGTCCCACTGTTAGACGTCTGTGAATGGAGAGCTATGTGCGCCTATTGCGGTTACCACAGAGTCAGTCCCAAAGCTTCCTTCTTTAACAGACGTAAGACTGAAATGAATTACACGTAAAGCACACTTCGCTCTCAGTACTGGTAGCGTTTTGGACGCAGAAACAAAGTGCGGATCACCACTCGTGGGGAACATCAAATATGTGTTTGGCGGCTTAAGCGCCATAGCCTGCCATTTACTCACAGTACCTAATGTGCCCCTAGACCTTAACTGTTCTATCTTCATTCCTCAAAGGAGAAAAGCTGTTATGAATGAATACACAAGTGTAGTAGGTTCCCTGAGCAGATACCTTCCTTCGCATCCCCTCTATGGGGTCTGTATGAGACACTTCATGATTGCTACCCAGACACATCCTAGAGTTTCCAACTGAGCACAGAACCATCCCTGTCGTGAGAACTTACTGTACCACAGTTCCCTCATATATTGGAAGTGTTTTGAGAAGAGGTAGACATTGTGGAACATCTCTGGTGTTGAATCTCCAGTATGCATAATAGAGGCCTAAGTGCATTACCCTGTACTTCACTCACGGGTTGCAACGTTCTCTCTGCTCCATCCTTGTTCTATCTTCTTTCCTCCACTGGAAAGACACTGTGTGAAGTGACATTCCGCATGAAGGAGTTTCCCTTAAAAGGAACTTGCTGTAGTCCAACGGATAGACGTTGGAGACTGGCAAGCTATGTGCGTCTATTGCGGTTACAACAGAGTCAGTCCCAAAAGCATCCTTCTTTAACAGACGTAACACTGCAGTGAATCCCTCCTAAATCAAACATCCCTCTCAGTGTTGGAAGCGTTTTAGACGCAGAAACTAAGTGCGGATCACCACTTATGGTGAACATCCAATATGTGTTTGGCAGGCTTAAGCGCCATAGCCTGCACTTTACTCACAGTACTTAATGTGCCCCTAGTCCGTCCGTGTTCTACCTTCATTCCTCCAAAGAGAAGCACTGTTATGAATGAGTACGCACCTGAAATAGGTTCCCTGAGCAGATACCTTCCTACGCATCCCCTCTAAGGGGCCTGTATGAGACACTTCATGATTGCTACCCAGACATGTCCTAGAGTTCTCAACTGAGCACAGATGCATCCCTGTGGTGAGAACTTACTGGATCACAGTTCCCTCATATATTGGAAGTGTTTTGAGAAGAGGTAGACACTGTGGAACATCTCCGGTGTTGTAATTCCAGTATGCATCATAGAGGCCTAAGTGCCTTACCCTGTACTTGACTCATTGTTTGCAACGTTCTCTCTGTCCGTCCTTGTTCTATCTTCTTTCCTCCACTGGAAAGAAACTGTGAGAAGTAACATTCCGCATGAAGGAGTTTCCCTTAAACAGAATTTCCTATAGTCTATCAGTTAGACGTTTGAGACTGGAAAGCTATGAGCGTCAAATGCGGTTACCACAGAGTCAGTCCCAAAAGCTTCCTTCTTTAACAGACGTAACACTGCAGTGAATCCCTTTTAAAGCACACTTCCCGCTCAGTGTTGGAAGCGTTTTAGACGCAGAAACTAAGTGCGGATCACCACTGGTGGTGAACATCCATTTTGTGTTTGGCAGGTTAAGCGCCATAGCCTGCCCTTTACTCACAGTACCTAATGTGCCCGTAGTCCTTCCCTGTTCTATCTTCATCCTCAAAGGAGAAACGCTGTTATGAATGAGTACGCACCTGAAGTAGGTTCCCAGAGCAGATACCTTCCTCCGCATCTCCTCTAAGGGGCCTGTAGGAGACACTTCATGATTGCTACCCAGGCACGTCCTCCACTTTCCAACTGAGCGCAGGCGCTTCCCTGTCGTGAGAACTTACTCTAGCACAGTTCTCTCATATATTGGAAGTGTTTTGAGAAGTGTTAGACACTGTGGAACATCCCAAGTGTTGAACTTCCAGTAGGCATCATAGAGGCCTAATTGACTTACCCTGTACTTCACGCACGGTTTGCAACATTCTCTCTGCTCCGTCCTTGTTCTATCTTCTTTTCTCCACTTGAAGACACTGTGAGAAGTGCTATCCACCTGAAGGAATTTCCCTTAAACAGAACTTGCTATAGTCCAACGGTTAGACGACTTTGAATGGAAAGCTATGTACGCCTATTGCGGTTACCACAGAGTAAGTCCCCAAAGCTTCCTTCTTTAACAGACGTAACACTGCAGTGAATCCCTCCTAAAGCACACTTCCCTCTCAGTGTTGGAAGCGTTTTAGACGCAGAAACTAAGTGCGGATTACCAATGGTGGTGAACATCCAATATGTGTTTGGAGGGTAAGCGCCATAGCCTGCCCTTTACTCACAGTACCTAATGTGCCCGTAGTCCTTCCCTGTTTTATCTTCATCCTCAAAGGAGAAACACTGTTATGAATGAGTGCGCACCTGAAGTAGGTTCCCAGAGCAGATACCTTCCTCCGAAACCCCTCTAAGGGGCCTGTATGAGACACTTCAAAATTGCTACACAGACACGTCCTACACTTTCCAACTGAGCACAGACGCTTCCCTGTCGTGAGAAGTTACTGTAGCACAGCTCCTTCATATATTGGAAGTGTTTTGAGAAGTGGTAGACACTGTGGAACATCCCATGTGTTGAACTTCCAGTATGCATCATAGAGGCCTAAGTGCCTTACCCTTTCCTTCACCTACGGGTTGTAACATTCTCTCTGCTCCGTCCTTGTTCTATCTTCTTTCCTCCACTGGAATGACACTGTGAGAAGTGACATTCTGCATGAAGGAGTTTCCCTTACACAGAACTTGCTAGAGTGCAACGGTTAGACGTTGGAGCCTGGAAAGCTATGTGCGCCTATTGCGGTTACCACAGAGTCAGTCGCAAAAGCTTCCTTCTTTAACAGACGTAGCACTGCAGGAATCCCTCCGAAAGAACACTTCCCTCTCAGTGTTGGAAGCGTTTTAGACGCATAAACTAAATGCGGATCACCACTGGTAGTGAACATCCAATATGTGTTTGGCAGACTTAAGCGCCATAGCCTGCCTTTTACTCACAGTATCTAATGTGCCCCTAGTCCGTCCGTGTTCTACCTTCATTCCTCCAAGGAGAAGCACTGTTATGAATGAGTACGCCCCTGAAGTAGGTTCCCTGAGCAGATACCTTCCTCCGCATCCCCTCTAAGGGGCCAGTATGAGACTCTTCCTGATTGCTCCCCAGACACATCCTAGAATTTTCACCTGAGCACAGATGCATCCCTGTCGTGAGAACTTACAGTAGCACAGTTCCCTCATATATTGGAAGTGTTTTGAGAAGAGGTAGACACTGTGGAACATCTCCGGTGTTGTAATTCCAGTATGCATCATAGAGTCCTATGTGCCTTACCCTGTACTTGACTCACGGTTTGCAACTTTCTCTCGGTCCGTCCTTGTTCTATCTTCTTTCCTCCACTGGAAAGACACTGTGAGAAGTGACATTCCGCATGAAGGAGTTTCCCTTACACAGAACTTGCTATAGTCCAACGGTTAGACGTCGGAGACTGGAAAGCTATGTGCGTCTACTGCGATTACCACAGAGTCAGTCCCCAAAGCTTCCTACTTTACCAGACGTAAAACTCCAGTGAAGCCCTCCTAAAGCACACTTCCCTCTCAGTGTTGGAAGCGTTTCAACGCAGAAACTAAGTGCGGATCACCACTGGTGGTGAACATCCAATATGTGTTTGGCAGACTTAAGCGCCATAGCCTGCCCTTTACTCACAGTACCTAATGTGCCCGTAGTCCGTCCGTGTTCTACCTTCATTCCTCCAAGGAGGAGCACTGTTATGAATGAGTACGCCCCTGAAGTAGGTTCCCTGAGCAGATACCTTCCTTCGCATCCCGTCTAAGGGGCCTGTATGAGACACTTCATGATTGCTCCCCAGACACATCCTAGAGTTTCCACCTGAGCACAGATGCATCCCCGTCGTGAGAACTTACTGTAGCACAGTTCCCTCATATATTGGAAGTGTTTTGAGCAGAGGTAGACACTGTGGAACACCTCCGCTGTTGTAATTCCAGTAGGCATCATAGAGGCCTAATTGCCTTACCATGTACTTGACTCACGGTTTGCAACGTTCTCTCTGACCATCCTTGTTCTATCTTCTTTCCTCCAGTGGAAAGACACTGTGAGAAGTGACTATCCGACTGAAGGAGTTTCCCTTAAAAAGAACTTGCTATAGTCCCACTGTTAGACGTCTGTGAATGGAGAGCTATGTGCGCCTATTGCGGTTACCACAGAGTCAGTCCCAAAGCTTCCTTCTTTAACAGTCGTAAGACTGAAATGAATTACACCTAAAGCACACTTCGCTCTCAGTACTGGTAGCGTTTTGGACGCAGAAACAAAGTGCGGATCACCACTCGTGGGGAACATCAAATATGTGTTTGGCGGCTTAAGCGCCATAGCCTGCCATTTACTCACAGTACCTAATGTGCCCCTAGTCCTTAACTGTTCTATCTTCATTCCTCAAAGGAGAAAAGCTGTTATGAATGAATACACAAGTGTAGTAGGTTCCCTGAGCAGATACCTTCCTTTGCATCCCCTCTATGGGGTCTGTATGAGACACTTCATGATTGCTCCCCAGACACGTCCTAGAGTTTCCAACTGAGCACAGAACCATCCCTGTCGTGAGAACTTACTGTAGCACAGTTCCCTCATATATTGGAAGTGTTTTGAAAAGAGTTAGACACTGTGGAACATCTCTGGTGTTGAATCTCCAGTATGCATAATAGAGGCCTAAGTGCATTACCCTGTACTTCACTCACGGGTTGCAACGTTCTCTCTGCTCCATCCTTGTTCTATCTTCTTTCCTCCACTGGAAAGACACTGTGTGAAGTGACATTCCGCATGAAGGAGTTTCCCTTAAAGAGAACTTGCTGTAGTCCAACGGATAGACGTTGGAGACTGGCAAGCTATGTGCGTCTATTGCGGTTACAACAGAGTCAGTCCCAAAAGCATCCTTCTTTAACAGACGTAACACTGCAGTGAATCCCTCCTAAATCAAACATCCCTCTCAGTGTTGGAAGCGTTTTAGACGCAGAAACTAAGTGCGGATCACCACTTATGGTGAACATCCAATAGGTGTTTGGCAGGCTTAAGCGCCATAGCCTGCCCTTTACTCACAGTACCTAATGTGCCCCTAGTCCGTCCGTGTTCTACCTTCATTCCTCCAAAGAGAAGCACTGTTATGAATGAGTACGCACCTGAAATAGGTTCCCTGAGCAGATACCTTCCTACGCATCCCCTCTAAGGGGCCTGTATGAGACACTTCATGATTGCTACCCAGACATGTCCTAGAGTTCTCAACTGAGCACAGATGCATCCCTGTGGTGATTGCTTACTGGATCACAGTTCCCTCATATATTGGAAGTGTTTTGAGAAGAGGTAGACACTGTGGAACATCTCCGGTGTTGTAATTCCAGTATGCATCATAGAGTCTTAAGTGCCTTACCCTGTACTTGACTCACGGTTTGCAACGTTCTCTCTGTCCGTCCTTGTTCTATCTTCTTTCCTCCACTGGAAAGAAACTTTGAGAAGTAACATTCCGCATGAAGGAGTTTCCCTTAAACAGAACTTCCTATAGTCTATCAGTTAGACGTTTGAGACTGGAAAGCTATGAGCGTCTAATGCGGTTACCCCAGAGTCAGTCCCAAAAGCTTCCTTCTTTAACAGACGTAACACTGCAGCGAATCCCTCCTAAAGCACACTTCCCGCTCAGTGTTGGAAGCGTTTTAGACGCAGAAACTAAGTGCGGATCACCACTGGTGGTGAACATCCATTTTGTGTTTGGCAGGCTAAGCGCCATAGCCTGCCCTTTACTCACAGTACCTAATGTGCCCGTAGTCCTTCCCTGTTCTATCTTCATCCTCAAAGGAGAAACGCTGTTATGAATGAGTACGCACCTGAAGTAGGATCCCAGAGCAGATACCTTCCTCCGCATCTCCTCTAAGGGGCCTGTAGGAGACACTTCATGATTGCTACCCAGACACGTCCTCCACTTTCCAACTGAGCGCAGACGCTTCCCTGTCGTGAGAACTTACTCTAGCACAGTTCTCTCATATATAGGAAGTGTTTTGAGAAGTGTTAGACACTGTGGAACATCCCAAGTGTTGAACTTCCAGTATGCATCATAGAGGCCTAATTGACTTACCCTGTACTTCACGCACGGTTTGCAACATTCTCTCTGCTCCGTCCTTGTTCTATCTTCTTTTCTCCACTTGAAGACACTGTGAGAAGTGCTATCCACCTGAAGGAATTTCCCTTAAACAGAACTTGCTATAGTCCAACGGTTAGACGACTTTGAATGGAAAGCTATGTACGCCTATTGCGGTTACCACAGAGTAAGTCCCCAAAGCTTCCTTCTTTAACAGACGTAACACTGCAGTGAATCCCTCCTAAAGCACACTTCCCTCTCAGTGTTGGAAGCGTTTTAGACGCAGAAACTAAGTGCGGATTACCAATGGTGGTGAACATCCAATATGTGTTTGGAGGGTAAGCGCCATAGCCTGGCCTTTACTCACAGTACCTAATGTGCCCGTAGTCCTTCCCTGTTTTATCTTCATCCTCAAAGGAGAAACACTGTTATGAATGAGTGCGCACCTGAAGTAGGTTCCCAGAGCAGATACCTTCCTCCGAAACCCCTCTAAGGGGCCTGTATGAGACACTTCAAAATTGCTACACAGACACGTCCTACACTTTCCAACTGAGCACAGACGCTTCCCTGTCGTGAGAAGTTACTGTAGCACAGCTCCTTCATATATTGGAAGTGTTTTGAGAAGCGGTAGACACTGTGGAACATCCCATGTGTTGAACTTCCAGTATGCATCATAGAGGCCTAAGTGCCTTACCCTTTCCTTCACCTACGGGTTGTAACATTCTCTCTGCTCCGTCCTTGTTCTATCTTCTTTACTCCACTGGAATGACACTGTGAGAAGTGACATTCTGCATGAAGGAGTTTCCCTTACACAGAACTTGCTATAGTGCAACGGTTAGACGTTGGAGCCTGGAAAGCTATGTGCGCCTATTGCGGTTACCACAGAGTCAGTCCCAAAAGCTTCCTTCTTTAACAGACGTAGCACTGCAGTGAATCCCTCCGAAAGCACACTTCCCCCTCAGTGTTGCAAGCGTTTTAGACGCATAAACTAAATGCGGATCACCACTGGTAGTGAACATCCAATATGTGTTTGGCAGACTTAAGCGCCATAGCCTGCCTTTTACTCACAGTATCTAATGTGCCCCTAGTCCGTCCGTGTTCTACCTTCATTCCTCCAAGGAGAAGCACTGTTATGAATGAGTACGCCCCTGAAGTAGGTTCCCTGAGCAGATACCTTCCTCCGCATCCCCTCTAAGGGGCCCGTATGAGACTCTTCCTGATTGCTCCCCAGACACATCCTAGAATTTTCACCTGAGCACAGATGCATCCCTGTCGTGAGAACTTACAGTAGCACAGTTCCCTCATATATTGGAAGTGTTTTGAGCAGAGGTAGACACTGTGGAACATCTCCGGTGTTGTAATTCCAGTATGCATCATAGAGTCCTATGTGCCTTACCCTGTACTTGACTCACGGTTTGCAACTTTCTCTCGGTCCGTCCTTGTTCTATCTTCTTTCCTCCACTGGAAAGACACTGTGAGAAGTGACATTCCGCATGAAGGAGTTTCCCTTACACAGAACTTGCTATAGTCCAACGGTTAGACGTCGGAGACTGGAAAGCTATGTGCGTCTACTGCGATTACCACGGAGTCAGTCCCCAAAGCTTCCTACTTTAACAGACGTAAAACTCCAGTGAAGCCCTCCTAAAGCACACTTCCCTCTCAGTGTTGGAAGCGTTTCAGACGCAGAAACTAAGTGCGGATCACCACTGGTGGTGAACATCCAATATGTGTTTGGCAGACTTAAGCGCCATAGCCTGCCCTTTACTCACAGTACCTAATGTGCCCGTAGTCCGTCCGTGTTCTACCTTCATTCCTCCAAGGAGGAGCACTGTTATGAATAAGTACGCCCCTGAAGTAGGTTCCCTGAGCAGATACCTTCCTTCGCATCCCCTCTAAGGGGCCTGTATGAGACACTTCATGATTGCTCCCCAGACACATCCTAGAGTTTCCACCTGAGCACAGATGCATCCCTGTGGTGAGAACTTACTGTAGCACAGTTCCCTCATATATTGGAAGTGTTTTGAGCAGAGGTAGACACTGTGGAACACCTCCGCTGTTGTAATTCCAGTATGCATCATAGAGGCCTAATTGCCTTACCCTGTACTTGACTCACGGTTTGCAACGTTCTCTCTGACCGTCCTTGTTCTATCTTCTTTCCTCCAGTGGAAAGATACTGTGAGAAGTGACTATCCGACTGAAGGAGTTTCCCTTAAAAAGAACTTGCTCTAGTCCCACTGTTAGACGTCTGTGAATGGAGAGCTATGTGCGCCTATTGCGGTTACCACAGAGTCAGTCCCAAAGCTTCCTTCTTTAACAGACGTAAGACTGAAATGAATTACACGTAAAGCACACTTCGCTCTCAGTACTGGTAGCGTTTTGGCCGCAGAAACAAAGTGCGGATCACCACTCGTGGGGAATATCAAATATGTGTTTGGCGGCTTAAGCGCCATAGCCTGCCATTTACTCACAGTACCTAATGTGCCCCTAGACCTTAACTGTTCTATCTTCATTCCTCAAAGGAGAAAAGCTGTTATGAATGAATACACAAGTGTAGTAGGTTCCCTGAGCAGATACCTTCCTTCGCATCCCCTCTATGGGGTCTGTATGAGACACTTCATGATTGCTACCCAGACACGTCCTAGAGTTTCCAACTGAGCACAGAACCATCCCTGTCGTGAGAACATACTGTAGCACAGTTCCCTCATATATTGGAAGTGTTTTGAGAAGAGGTAGACATTGTGGAACATCTCTGGTGTTGAATCTCCAGTATGCATAATAGAGGCCTAAGTGCATTACCCTGTACTTCACTCACGGGTTGCAACGTTCTCTCTGCTCCATCCTTGTTCTATCTTCTTTCCTCCACTGGAAAGACACTGTGTGAAGTGACATTCCGCATGAAGGAGTTTCCCTTAAAAGGAACTTGCTGTAGTCCAACGGATAGACGTTGGAGACTGGCAAGCTATGTGCGTCTATTGCGGTTACAACAGAGTCAGTCCCAAAAGCATCCTTCTTTAACAGACGTAACACTGCAGTGAATCCCTCCTAAATCAAACATCCCTCTCAGTGTTGGAAGCGTTTTAGAGGCAGAAACTAAGTGCGGATCACCACTTATGGTGAACATCCAATATGTGTTTGGCAGGCTTAAGCGCCATAGCCTGCACTTTACTCACAGTACTTAATGTGCCCCTAGTCCGTCCGTGTTCTACCTTCATTCCTCCAAAGAGAAGCACTGTTATGAATGAGTACGCACCTGAAATAGGTTCCCTGAGCAGATACCTTCCTACGCATCCCCTCTACGGGGCCTGTATGAGACACTTCATGATTGCTACCCAGACATGTCCTAGAGTTCTCAACTGAGCACAGATGCATCCCTGTGGTGAGAACTTACTGGATCACAGTTCCCTCATATATTGGAAGTGTTTTGAGAAGAGGTAGACACTGTGGAACATCTCCGGTGTTGTAATTCCAGTATGCATCATAGAGGCCTAAGTTCCTTACCCTGTACTTGACTCATTGTTTGCAACGTTCTCTCTGTCCGTCCTTGTTCTATCTTCTTTCCTCCACTGGAAAGAAACTGTGAGAAGTAACATTCCGCATGAAGGAGTTTCCCTTAAACAGAATTTCCTATAGTCTATCAGTTAGACGTTTGAGACTGGAAAGCTATGAGCGTCAAATGCGGTTACCACAGAGTCAGTCCCAAAAGCTTCCTTCTTTAACAGACGTAACACTGCAGTGAATCCCTTTTAAAGCACACTTCCCGCTCAGTGTTGGAAGCGTTTTAGACGCAGAAACTAAGTGCGGATCACCACTGGTGGTGAACATCCATTTTGTGTTTGGCAGGTTAAGCGCCATAGCCTGCCCTTTACTCACAGTACCTAATGTGCCCGTAGTCCTTCCCTGTTCTATATTCATCCTCAAAGGAGAAACGCTGTTATGAATGAGTACGCACCTGAAGTAGGTTCCCAGAGCAGATACCTTCCTCCGCATCTCCTCTAAGGGGCCTGTAGGAGACACTTCATGATTGCTACCCAGACACGTCCTCCACTTTCCAACTGAGCGCAGGCGCTTCCCTGTCGTGAGAACTTACTCTAGCACAGTTCTCTCATATATTGGAAGTGTTTTTAGAAGTGTTAGACACTGTGGAACATCCCAAGTGTTGAACTTCCAGTAGGCATCATAGAGGCCTAATTGACTTACCCTGTACTTCACGCACGGTTTGCAACATTCTCTCTGCTCCGTCCTTGTTCTATCTTCTTTTCTCCACTTGAAGACACTGTGAGAAGTGCTATCCACCTGAAGGAATTTCCCTTAAACAGAACTTGCTATAGTCCAACGGTTAGACGACTTTGAATGGAAAGCTATGTACGCCTATTGCGGTTACCACAGAGTAAGTCCCCAAAGCTTCCTTCTTTAACAGACGTAACACTGCAGTGAATCCCTCCTAAAGCACACTTCCCTCTCAGTGTTGGAAGCGTTTTAGACGCAGAAACTAAGTGCGGATTACCAATGGTGGTGAACATCCAATATGTGTTTGGAGGGTAAGCGCCATAGCCTGCCCTTTACTCACAGTACCTAATGTGCCCGTAGTCCTTCCCTGTTTTATCTTCATCCTCAAAGGAGAAACACTGTTATGAATGAGTGCGCACCTGAAGTAGGTTCCCAGAGCAGATACCTTCCTCCGAAACCCCTCTAAGGGGCCTGTATGAGACACTTCAAAATTGCTACACAGACACGTCCTACACTTTCCAACTGAGCACAGACGCTTCCCTGTCGTGAGAAGTTACTGTAGCACAGCTCCTTCATATATTGGAAGTGTTTTGAGAAGTGGTAGACACTGTGGAACATCCCATGTGTTGAACTTCCAGTATGCATCATAGAGGCCTAATTGCCTTACCCTTTCCTTCACCTACGGGTTGTAACATTCTCTCTGCTCCGTCCTTGTTCTATCTTCTTTCCTCCACTGGAATGACACTGTGAGAAGTGACATTCTGCATGAAGGAGTTTCCCTTACACAGAACTTGCTAGAGTGCAACGGTTAGACGTTGGAGCCTGGAAAGCTATGTGCGCCTATTGCGGTTACCACAGAGTCAGTCGCAAAAGCTTCCTTCTTTAACAGACGTAGCACTGCAGGAATCCCTCCGAAAGAACACTTCCCTCTCAGTGTTGGAAGCGTTTTAGACGCATAAACTAAATGCGGATCACCACTGGTAGTGAACATCCAATATGTGTTTGGCAGACTTAAGCGCCATAGCCTGCCTTTTACTCACAGTATCTAATGTGCCCCTAGTCCGTCCGTGTTCTACCTTCATTCCTCCAAGGAGAAGCACTGTTATGAATGAGTACGCCCCTGAAGTAGGTTCCCTGAGCAGATACCTTCCTCCGCATCCCCTCTAAGGGGCCAGTATGAGACTCTTCCTGATTGCTCCCCAGACACATCCTAGAATTTTCACCTGAGCACAGATGCATCCCTGTCGTGAGAACTTACAGTAGCACAGTTCCCTCATATATTGGAAGTGTTTTGAGAAGAGGTAGACACTGTGGAACATCTCCGGTGTTGTAATTCCAGTATGCATCATAGAGTCCTATGTGCCTTACCCTGTACTTGACTCACGGTTTGCAACTTTCTCTCGGTCCGTCCTTGTTCTATCTTCTTTCCTCCACTGGAAAGACACTGTGAGAAGTGACATTCCGCATGAAGGAGTTTCCCTTACACAGAACTTGCTATAGTCCAACGGTTAGACGTCGGAGACTGGAAAGCTATGTGCGTCTACTGCGATTACCACAGAGTCAGTCCCCAAAGCTTCCTACTTTACCAGACGTAAAACTCCAGTGAAGCCCTCCTAAAGCACACTTCCCTCTCAGTGTTGGAAGCGTTTCAGACGCAGAAACTAAGTGCGGATCACCACTGGTGGTGAACATCCAATATGTGTTTGGCAGACTTAAGCGCCATAGCCTGCCCTTTACTCACAGTACCTAATGTGCCCGTAGTCCGTCCGTGTTCTACCTTCATTCCTCCAAGGAGGAGCACTGTTATGAATGAGTACGCCCCTGAAGTAGGTTCCCTGAGCAGATACCTTCCTTCGCATCCCCTCTAAGGGGCCTGTATGAGACACTTCATGATTGCTCCCCAGACACATCCTAGAGTTTCCACCTGAGCACAGATGCATCCCCGTCGTGAGAACTTACTGTAGCACAGTTCCCTCATATATTGGAAGTGTTTTGAGCAGAGGTAGACACTGTGGAACACCTCCGCTGTTGTAATTCCAGTATGCCTCATAGAGGCCTAATTGCCTTACCCTGTACTTGACTCACGGTTTGCAACGTTCTCTCTGACCGTCCTTGTTCTATCTTCTTTCCTCCAGTGGAAAGACACTGTGAGAAGTGACTATCCGACTGAAGGAGTTTCCCTTAAAAAGAACTTGCTATAGTCCCACTGTTAGACGTCTGTGAATGGAGAGCTCTGTGCGCCTATTGCGGTTACCACAGAGTCAGTCCCAAAGCTTCCTTCTTTAACAGTCGTAAGACTGAAATGAATTACACCTAAAGCACACTTCGCTCTCAGTACTGGTAGCGTTTTGGACGCAGAAACAAAGTGCGGATCACCACTCGTGGGGAACATCAAATATGTGTTTGGCGGCTTCAGCGCCATAGCCTGCCATTTACTCACAGTACCTAATGTTCCCCTAGACCTTAACTGTTCTATCTTCATTCCTCAAAGGAGAAAAGCTGTTATGAATGAATACACAAGTGTAGTAGGTTCCCTGAGCAGATACCTTCCTTCGCATCCCCTCTATGGGGTCTGTATGAGACACTTCATGATTGCTCCCAGACACGTCCTAGAGTTTCCAACTGAGCACAGAACCATCCCTGTCGTGAGAACTTACTGTAGCACAGTTCCCTCATATATTGGAAGTGTTTTGAGAAGAGTTAGACACTGTGGAACATCTCTGGTGTTGAATCTCCAGTATGCATAATAGAGGCCTAAGTGCATTACCCTGTACTTCACTCACGGGTTGCAACGTTCTCTCTGCTCCATCCTTGTTCTATCTTCTTTCCTCCACTGGAAAGACACTGTGTGAAGTGACATTCCGCATGAAGGAGTTTCCCTTAAAGAGAACTTGCTGCAGTCCAACGGATAGACGTTGGAGACTGGCAAGCTATGTGCGTCTATTGCGGTTACAACAGAGTCAGTCCCAAAAGCATCCTTCTTTAACAGACATAACACTGCAGTGAATCCCTCCTAAATCAAACATCCCTCTCAGTGTTGGAAGCGTTTTAGACGCAGAAACTAAGTGCGGATCACCACTTATGGTGAACATCCAATAGGTGTTTGGCAGGCTTAAGCGCCATAGCCTGCCCTTTACTCACAGTACCTAATGTGCCCCTAGTCCGTCCGTGTTCTACCTTCATTCCTCCAAAGAGAAGCACTGTTATGAATGAGTACGCACCTGAAATAGGTTCCCTGAGCAGATACCTTCCTACGCATCCCCTCTAAGGGGCCTTTATGAGACACTTCATGATTGCTACCCAGACATGTCCTAGAGTTCTCAACTGAGCACAGATGCATCCCTGTGGTGATTGCTTACTGGATCACAGTTCCCTCATATATTGGAAGTGTTTTGAGAAGAGGTAGACACTGTGGAACATCTCCGCTGTTGTAATTCCAGTATGCATCATAGAGGCTTAAGTGCCTTACCCTGTACTTGACTCACGGTTTGCAACGTTCTCTCTGTCCGTCCTTTCTCTATCTTCTTTCCTCCACTGGAAAGAAACTTTGAGAAGTAACATTCCGCATGAAGGTGTTTCCCTTAAACAGAACTTCCTATAGTCTATCAGTTAGACGTTTGAGACTGGAAAGCTATGAGCGTCTAATGCGGTTACCCCAGAGTCAGTCCCCAAAGCTTCCTTCTTTAACAGACGTAACACTGCAGCGAATCCCTCCTAAAGCACACTTCCCGCTCAGTGTTGGAAGCGTTTTAGACGCAGAAACTAAGTGCGGATCACCACTGGTGGTGAACATCCATTTTGTGTTTGGCAGGCTAAGCGCCATAGCCTGCCCTTTATCACAGTACCTAATGTGCCCGTAGTCCTTCCCTGTTCTATCTTCATCCTCAAAGGAGAAACGCTGTTATGAATGAGTACGCACCTGAAGTAGGATCCCAGAGCAGATACCTTCCTCCGCATCTCCTCTAAGGGGCCTGTAGGAGACACTTCATGATTGCTACCCAGACACGTCCTCCACTTTCCAACTGAGCGCAGACGCTTCCCTGTCGTGAGAACTTACTCTAGCACAGTTCTCTCATATATAGGAAGTGTTTTGAGAAGTGTTAGACACTGTGGAACATCCCAAGTGTTGAACTTCCAGTATGCATCATAGAGGCCTAATTGACTTACCCTGTACTTCACGCACGGTTTGCAACATTCTCTCTGCTCCGTCCTTGTTCTATCTTCTTTTCTCCACTTGAAGACACTGTGAGAAGTGCTATCCACCTGAAGGAATTTCCCTTAAACAGAACTTGCTATAGTCCAACGGTTAGACGACTTTGAATGGAAAGCTATGTACGCCTATTGCGGTTACCACAGAGTAAGTCCCCAAAGCTTCCTTCTTTAACAGACGTAACACTGCAGTGAATCCCTCCTAAAGCACACTTCCCTCTCAGTGTTGGAAGCGTTTTAGACGCAGAAACTAAGTGCGGATTACCAATGGTGGTGAACATCCAATATGTGTTTGGAGGGTAAGCGCCATAGCCTGCCCTTTACTCACAGTACCTAATGTGCCCGTAGTCCTTCCCTGTTTTATCTTCATCCTCAAAGGAGAAACACTGTTATGAATGAGTGCGCACCTGAAGTAGGTTCCCAGAGCAGATACCTTCCTCCGAAACCCCTCTAAGGGGCCTGTATGAGACACTTCAAAATTGCTACACAGACACGTCCTACACTTTCCAACTGAGCACAGACGCTTCCCTGTCGTGAGAAGTTACTGTAGCACAGCTCCTTCATATACTGGAAGTGTTTTGAGAAGTGGTAGACACTGTGGAACATCCCATGTGTTGAACTTCCAGTATGCATCATAGAGGTCTAAGTGCCTTACCCTTTCCTTCACCTACGGGTTGTAACATTCTCTCTGCTCCGTCCTTGTTCTATCTTCTTTCCTCCACTGGAATGACACTGTGAGAAGTGACATTCTGCATGAAGGAGTTTCCCTTACACAGAACTTGCTAGAGTGCAACGGTTAGACGTTGGAGCCTGGAAAGCTATGTGCGCCTATTGCGGTTACCACAGAGTCAGTCCCAAAAGCTTCCTTCTTTAACAGACGTAGCACTGCAGTGAATCCCTCCGAAAGCACACTTCCCTCTCAGTGTTGGAAGCGTTTTAGACGCATAAACTAAATGCGGATCACCACTGGTAGTGAACATCCATTATGTGTTTGGCAGACTTAAGCGCCATAGCCTGCCTTTTACTCACAGTATCTAATGTGCCCCTAGTCCGTCCGTGTTCTACCTTCATTCCTCCAAAGAGAAGCACTGTTATGAATGAGTAAGCCCCTGAAGTAGGTTCCCTGAGCAGATACCTTCCTCCGCATCCCCTCTAAGGGGCCAGTATGAGCCTCTTCCTGATTGCTCCCCAGACACATCCTAGAATTTTCACCTGAGCACAGATGCATCCCTGTCGTGAGAACTTACAGTAGCACAGTTCCCTCATATATTGGAAGTGTTTTGAGAAGAGGTAGACACTGTGGAACATCTCCGGTGTTGTAATTCCAGTATGCATCATAGAGTCCTATGTGCCTTACCCTGTACTTGCCCCACGGTTTGCAACTTTCTCTCGGTCCGTCCTTGTTCTATCTTCTTTCCTCCACTGGAAAGACACTGTGAGAAGTGACATTCCGCATGAAGGAGTTTCCCTTACACAGAACTTGGTATAGTCCAACGGTTAGACGTCGGAGACTGGAAAGCTATGTGCGTCTACTGCGATTACCACAGAGTCAGTCCCCAAAGCTTCCTACTTTACCAGACGTAAAACTCCAGTGAAGCCCTCCTAAAGCACACTTCCCTCTCAGTGTTGGAAGCGTTTCAGACGCAGAAACTAAGTGCGGATCACCACTGGTGGTGAACATCCAATATGTGTTTGGCAGACTTAAGCGCCATAGCCTGCCTTTTACTCACAGTACCTAATGTGCCCGTAGTCCGTCCGTGTTCTACCTTCATTCCTCCAAGGAGGAGCACTGTTATGAATGAGTACGCCCCTGAAGTAGGTTCCCTGAGCAGATACCTTCCTTCGCATCCCCTCTAAGGGGCCTGTATGAGACACTTCATGATTGCTCCCCAGACACATCCTAGAGTTTCCACCTGAGCACAGATGCATCCCCGTCGTGAGAACTTACTGTAGCACAGTTCCCTCATATATTGGAAGTGTTTTGAGCAGAGGTAGACACTGTGGAACACCTCCGCTGTTGTAATTCCAGTATGCCTCATAGAGGCCTAAATGCCTTACCCTGTACTTGACTCACGGTTTGCAACGTTCTCTCTGACCGTCCTTGTTCTATCTTCTTTCCTCCAGTGGAAAGACACTGTGAGAAGTGACTATCCGACTGAAGGAGTTTCCCTTAAAAAGAACTTGCTATAGTCCCACTGTTAGACGTCTGTGAATGGAGAGCTATGTGCGCCTATTGCGGTTACCACAGAGTCAGTCCCAAAGCTTCCTTCTTTAACAGACGTAAGACTGAAATGAATTACACCAAAGCACCTTTCGCTCTCAGTACTGGTAGCGTTTTGGACGCAGAAACAAAGTGCGGATCACCACTCGTGGGGAACATCAAATATGTGTTTGGCGGCTTAAGCGCCATAGCCTGCCATTTACTCACAGTACCTAATGTGCCCCTAGTCCTTAACTGTTCTATCTTCATTCCTCAAAGGAGAAAAGCTGTTATGAATGAATACACAAGTGTAGTAGGTTCCCTGAGCAGATACCTTCCTTCGCATCCCCTCTATGGGGTCTGTAGGAGACACTTCATGATTGCTACCCAGACACGTCCTAGAGTTTCCAACTGAGCACAGAACCATCCCTGTCGTGAGAACTTACTGTAGCACAGTTCCCTCATATATTGGAAGTGTTTTGAGAAGAGGTAGACATTGTGGAACATCTCTGGTGTTGAATCTCCAGTATGCATAATAGAGGCCTAAGTGCATTACCCTGTACTTCACTCAAGGGTTGCAACATTCTCTCTGCTCCATCCATGTTCTATCTTCTTTCCTCCACTGGAAAGACACTGTGTGAAGTGACATTCCGCATGAAGGAGTTTCCCTTAAAGAGAACTTGCTGTAGTCCAACGGATAGACGTTGGAGACTGGCAAGCTCTGTGCGTCTATTGCGGTTACCACAGAGTCAGTCCCAAAAGCTTCCTTCTTTAACAGACGTAGCACTGCAGTGAATCCCTCCGAAAGCACACTTCCCTCTCAGTGTTGGAAGCGTTTTAGACGCATAAGCTAAATGCGGATCACCACTGGTAGTGAACATCCAATATGTGTTTGGCAGACTTAAGCGCCATAGCCTGCCTTTTACTCACAGTATCTAATGTGCCCCTAGTCCGTCCGTGTTCTACCTTCATTCCTCCAAGGAGAAGCACTGTTATGAATGAGTACGCCCCTGAAGTAGGTTCCCTGAGCAGATACCTTCCTCCGCATCCCCTCTAAGGGGCCAGTATGAGACTCTTCCTGATTGCTCCCCAGACACATCCTAGAATTTTCACCTGAGCACAGATGCATCCCTGTCGTGAGAACTTACAGTAGCACAGTTCCCTCATATATTGGAAGTGTTTTGAGAAGAGGTAGACACTGTGGAACATCTCCGGTGTTGTAATTCCAGTATGCATCATAGAGTCCTATGTGCCTTACCCTGTACTTGACTCACGGTTTGCAACTTTCTCTCGGTCCGTCCTTGTTCTATCTTCTTTCCTCCACTGGAAAGACACTGTGAGAAGTGACATTCCGCATGAAGGAGTTTCCCTTACACAGAACTTGCTATAGTCCAACGGTTAGACGTCGGAGACTGGAAAGCTATGTGCGTCTACTGCGATTACCACAGAGTCAGTCCCCAAAGCTTCCTACATTAACAGACGTAAAACTCCAGTGAAGCCCTCCTAAAGCACACTTCCCTCTCAGTGTTGGAAGCGTTTCAGACGCAGAAACTAAGTGCGGATCACCACTGGTCGTGAACATCCAATATGTGTTTGGCAGACTTAAGCGCGATAGCCTGCCCTTTACTCACAGTACCTAATGTGCCCGTAGTCCGTCCGTGTTCTACCTTCATTCCTCCAAGGAGGAGCACTGTTATGAATGAGTACGCCCCTGAAGTAGGTTACCTGAGCAGATACCTTCCTTCGCATCCCCTCTAAGGGGCCTGTATGAGACACTTCATGATTGCTCCCCAGACACATCCTAGAGTTTCCACCTGAGCACAGATGCATCCCCGTCGTGAGAACTTACTGTAGCACAGTTCCCTCATATATTGGAAGTGTTTTGAGCAGAGGTAGACACTGTGGAACACCTCCGCTGTTGTAATTCCAGTATGCCTCATAGAGGCCTAATTGCCTTACCCTGTACTTGACTCACGGTTTGCAACGTTCTCTCTGACCGTCCTTGTTCAATCTTCTTTCCTCCAGTGGAAAGACACTGTGAGAAGTGACTATCCGACTGAAGGAGTTTCCCTTAAAAAGAACTTGCTATAGTCCCACTGTTAGACGTCTGTGAATGGAGAGCTATGTGCGCCTATTGCGGTTACCACAGAGTCAGTCCCAAAGCTTCCTTCTTTAACAGACGTAAGACTGAAATGAATTACACCTAAAGCACACTTCGCTCTCAGTACTGGTAGCGTTTTGGACGCAGAAACAAAGTGGGGATCACCACTCGTGGGGAACATCAAATATGTGTTTGGCGGCTTAAGCGCCATAGCCTGCCATTTACTCACAGTACCTAATGTGCCCCTAGTCCTTAACTGTTCTATCTTCATTCCTCAAAGGAGAAAAGCTGTTATGAATGAATACACAAGTGTAGTAGGTTCCCTGAGCAGATACCTTCCTTCGCATCCCCTCTATGGGGTCTGTATGAGACACTTCATGATTGCTACCCAGACACGTCCTAGAGTTTCCAACTGAGCACAGAACCATCCCTGTCGTGAGAACTTACTGTAGCACAGTTCCCTCATATATTGGAAGTGTTTTGAGAAGAGGTAGACATTGTGGAACATCTCTGGTGTTGAATCTCCAGTATGCATAATAGAGACCTAAGTGCATTACCCTGTACTTCACTCACGGGTTGCAACGTTCTCTCTGCTCCATCCTTGTTCTATCTTCTTTCCTCCACTGGAAAGACACTGTGTGAAGTGACATTCCGCATGAAGGAGTTTCCCTTAAAGAGAACTTGCTGTAGTCCAACGGATAGACGTTGGAGACTGGCAAGCTCTGTGCGTCTATTGCGGTTACAACAGAGTCAGTCCCAAAAGCATCCTTCTTTAACAGACGTAACACTGCAGTGAATCCCTCCTAAATCAAACATCCCTCTCAGTGTTGGAAGCGTTTTAGACGCAGAAACTAAGTGCGGATCACCACTTATGGTGAACATCCAATATGTGTTTGGCAGGCTTAAGCGCCATAGCCTGCCCTTTACTCACAGTACCTAATGTGCCCCTAGTCCGTCCGTGTTCTACCTTCATTCCTCCAAAGAGAAGCACTGTTATGAATGAGTACGCACCTGAAATAGGTTCCCTGAGCAGATACCTTCCTACGCATCCCCTCTAAGGGGCCTGTATGAGACACTTCATGATTGCTACCCAGACATGTCCTAGAGTTCTCAACTGAGCACAGATGCATCCCTGTGGTGAGAACTTACTGGATCACAGTTCCCTCATATATTGGAAGTGTTTTGAGAAGAGGTAGACACTGTGGAACATCTCCGGTGTTGTAATTCCAGTATGCATCATAGAGGCCTAAGTGCCTTACCCTGTACTTGACTCACGGTTTGCAACGTTCTCTCTGTCCGTCCTTGTACTATCTTCTTTCCTCCACTGGAAAGAAACTGTGAGAAGTAACATTCCGCATGAAGGAGTTTCCCTTAAACAGAACTTCCTATAGTCTATCAGTTAGACGTTTGAGACTGGAAAGCTATGAGCGTCTAATGCGGTTACCACAGAGTCCGTCCCAAAAGTTTCCTTCTTTAACAGACGTAACACTGCAGCGAATCCCTCCTAAAGCACACTTCCCGCTCAGTGTTGGAAGCGTTTTAGACGCAGAAGCTAAGTGCGGATCACCACTGGTGGTGAACATCCATTTTGTGTTTGGCAGGCTAAGCGCCATAGCCTGCCCTTTACTCACAGTACCTAATGTGCCCGTAGTCCTTCCCTGTTCTATCTTCATCCTCAAAGGAGAAACGCTCTTATGAATGAGTACGCACCTGAAGTAGGTTCCCAGAGCAGATACCTTCCTCCGCATCTCCTCTAAGGGGCCTGTATGAGACACTTCATGATTGCTACCCAGACACGTCCTCCACTTTCCAACTGAGCGCAGACGCTTCCCTGTCGTGAGAACTTACTCTAGCACAGTTCTCTCATATATTGGAAGTGTTTTGAGAAGTGTTAGACACTGTGGAACATCCCAAGTGTTGAACTTCCAGTAGGCATCATAGAGGCCTAATTGACTTACCCTGTACTTCACGCACGGTTTGCAACATTCTCCCTGCTCCGTCCTTGTTCTATCTTCTTTTCTCCACTTGAAGACACTGTGAGAAGTGCTATCCACCTGAAGGAATTTCCCTTAAACAGAACTTGCTATAGTCCAACGGTTAGACGACTTTGAATGGAAAGCTATGTACGCCTATTGCGGTTACCACAGAGTAAGTCCCCAAAGCTTCCTTCTTTAACAGACGTAACACTGCAGTGAATCCCTCCTAAAGCACACTTCCCTCTCAGTGTTGGAAGCGTTTTAGACGCAGAAACTAAGTGCGGATTACCAATGGTGGTGAACATCCAATATGTGTTTGGAGGGTAAGCGCCATAGCCTGCCCTTTACTCACAGTACCTAATGTGCCCGTAGTCCTTCCCTGTTTTATCTTCATCCTCAAAGGAGAAACACTGTTATGAATGAGTGCGCACCTGAAGTAGGTTCCCAGAGCAGATACCTTCCTCCGAAACCACTCTAAGGGGCCTGTATGAGACACTTCAAAATTGCTACACAGACACGTCCTACACTTTCCAACTGAGCACAGACGCTTCCCTGTCGTGAGAAGTTACTGTAGCACAGCTCCTTCATATACTGGAAGTGTTTTGAGAAGTGGTAGACACTGTGGAACATCCCATGTGTTGAACTTCCAGTATGCATCATAGAGGCCTAAGTGCCTTACCCTTTCCTTCACCTACGGGTTGTAACATTCTCTCTGCTCCGTCCTTGTTCTATCTTCTTTCCTCCACTGGAATGACACTGTGAGAAGTGACATTCTGCATGAAGGAGTTTCCCTTACACAGAACTTGCTAGAGTGCAACGGTTAGACGTTGGAGCCTGGAAAGCTATGTGCGCCTATTGCGGTTACCACAGAGTCAGTCCCAAAAGCTTCCTTCTTTAACAGACGTAGCACTGCAGTGAATCCCTCCGAAAGCACACTTCCCTCTCAGTGTTGGAAGCGTTTTAGACGCATAAACTAAATGCGGATCACCACTGGTAGTGAACATCCATTATGTGTTTGGCAGACTTAAGCGCCATAGCCTGCTTTTTACTCACAGTATCTAATGTGCCCCTAGTCCGTCCGTGTTCTACCTTCATTCCTCCAAAGAGAAGCACTGGTATGAATGAGTAAGCCCCTGAAGTAGGTTCCCTGAGCAGATACCTTCCTCCGCATCCCCTCTAAGGGGCCAGTATGAGACTCTTCCTGATTGCTCCCCAGACACATCCTAGAATTTTCACCTGAGCACAGATGCATCCCTGTCGTGAGAACTTACAGTAGCACAGTTCCCTCATATATTGGAAGTGTTTTGAGAAGAGGTAGACACTGTGGAACATCTCCGGTGTTGTAATTCCAGTATGCATCATAGAGTCCTATGTGCCTTACCCTGTACTTGACTCACGGTTTGCAACTTTCTCTCGGTCCGTCCTTGTTCTATCTTCTTTCCTCCACTGGAAAGACACTGTGAGAAGTGACATTCCGCATGAAGGAGTTTCCCTTACACAGAACTTGCTATAGTCCAACGGTTAGACGTCGGAGACTGGAAAGCTATGTGCGTCTACTGCGATTACCACAGAGTCAGTCCCCAAAGCTTCCTACTTTAACAGACGTAAAACTCCAGTGAAGCCCTCCTAAAGCACACTTCCCTCTCAGTGTTGGAAGCGTTTCAGACGCAGAAACTAAGTGCGGATCACCACTGGTGGTGAACATCCAATACGTGTTTGGCAGACTTAAGCGCCATAGCCTGCCCTTTACTCACAGGACCTAATGTGCCCGTAGTCCGTCCGTGTTCTACCTTCATTCCTCCAAGGAGGAGCACTGTTATGAATGAGTACGCCCCTGAAGCAGGTTCCCTGAGCAGATACCTTCCTTCGCATCCCGTCTAAGGGGCCTGTATGAGACACTTCATGATTGCTCCCCAGACAATTCCTAGAGATTCCACCTGAGCACAGATGCATCCCTGTCGTGAGAACTTACTGTAGCACAGTTCCCCCATATATTAGAAGTGTTTTGAGCAGAGGTAGACACTGTGGAACACCTCCGCTGTTGTAATTCCAGTATGCATCATAGAGGCCTAATTGCCTCAACCT
Organism: Neogale vison; assembly: GCF_020171115.1. NCBI lineage: Eukaryota > Metazoa > Chordata > Mammalia > Carnivora > Mustelidae > Neogale > Neogale vison. Next base: position 3,621,208 of record NW_025334895.1, on the reverse strand, counting down.
GTACTTGACTCACGGTTTGAAACGTTCTCTCTGACCGTCCTTGTTCTATCTTCTTTCCTCCAGTGGAAAGACACTGTGAGAAGTGACTATCCGACTGAAGGAGTTTCCCTTAAAAAGAACTTGCTATAGTCCCACTGTTAGACGTCTGTGAATGGAGAGCTATGTGCGCCTATTGCGTTTACCACAGAGTCAGTCCCAAAGCTTCCTTCTTTAACAGACGTAAGACTGAAATGAATTACACCAAATCACCTTTCGCTCTCAGTACTGGTAGCGTTTTGGACGCAGAAACAAAGTGCGGATCACCACTCGTGGGGAACATCAAATATGTGTTTGGCGGCTTAAGCGCCATAGCCTGCCATTTACTCACAGTACCTAATGTGCCCCTAGTCCTTAACTGTTATATCTTCATTCCTCAAAGGAGAAAAGCTGTTATGAATGAATACACAAGTGTAGTAGGTTCCCTGAGCAGATACCTTCCTTCGCATCCCCTCTATGGGGTCTGTATGAGACACTTCATGATTGCTACCCAGACACGTCCTAGAGTTTCCAACTGAGCACAGAACCATCCCTGTCGTGAGAACTTACTGTAGCACAGTTCCCTCATATATTGGAAGTGTTTTGAGAAGAGGAAGACATTGTGGAACATCTCTGGTGTTGAATCTCCAGTATGCATAATAGAGGCCTAAGTGCATTACCCTGTACTTCACTCACGGGTTGCAACGTTCTCTCTGCTCCATCCATGTTCTATCTTCTTTCCTCCACTGGAAAGACACTGTGTGAAGTGACATTTCGCATGAAGGAGTTTCCCTTAAAGAGAACTTGCTGTAGTCCAACGGATAGACGTTGGAGACTGGCAAGCTATGTGCGTCTATTGCGGTTACAACAGAGTCAGTCCCAAAAGCATCCTTCTTTAACAGACGTAACACTGCAGTGAATCCCTCCTAAATCAAACATCCCTCTCAGTGTTGGAAGCGTTTTAGACGCAGAAACTAAGTGCGGATCACCACTTATGGTGAACATCCAATATGTGTTTGGCAGGCTTAAACGCCATAGCCTGCCCTTTACTCACAGTACCTAATGTGCCCCTAGTCCGTCCGTGTTCTACCTTCATTCCTCCAAAGAGAAGCACTGTTATGAATGAGTACGCACCTGAAATAGGTTCCCTGAGCAGATACCTTCCTACGCATCCCCTCTAAGGGGCCTGTATGAGACACTTCATGATTGCTACCCAGACATGTCCTAGAGTTCTCAAATGAGCACAGATGCATCCCTGTGGTGAGAACTTACTGGATCACAGTTCCCTCATATATTGGAAGTGTTTTGAGAAGAGGTAGACACTGAGGAACATCTCCGGTGTTGTAATTCCAGTATGCATCATAGAGGCCTAAGTGCATTATCCTGTACTTCACTCACGGTTTGCAACGTTCTCTCTGTCCGTCCTTGTTCTATCTTCTTTCCTCCACTGGAAAGAAACTGTGAGAAGTAACATTCCGCATGAAGGAGTTTCCCTTAAACAGAACTTCCTATAGTCTATCAGTTAGACGTTTGAGACTGGAAAGCTATGAGCGTCTAATGCGGTTACCACAGAGTCAGTCCCAAAAGCTTCCTTCTTTAACAGATGTAACACTGCAGTGAATCCCTCCTAAAGCACACTTCCCGCTCAGTGTTGGAAGCGTTTTAGACGCAGAAACTAAGTGCGGATCACCACTGGTGGTGAACATCCATTTTGTGTTTGGCAGGCTAAGCGCCATAGCCTGCCCTTTACTCACAGTACCTAATGTGCCCGTAGTCCTTCCCTGTTCTATCTTCATCCTCAAAGGAGAAACGCTGTTATGAATGAGTACGCACCTGAAGTAGGTTCCCAAAGCCGATACCTTCCTCCGCATCTCCTCTAAGGGGCCTGTATGAGACACTTCATGATTGCTACCCAGACACGTCCTCCACTTTCCAACTGAGTGCAGATGCTTCCCTGTCGTGAGAACTTACTCTAGCACAGTTCTCTCATATATTGGAAGTGTTTTGAGAAGTGTTAGACACTGTGGAACATCCCAAGTGTTGAACTTCCAGGAGGCATCATAGAGGCCTAATTGACTTACCCTGTACTTCACGCACGGTTTGCAACATTCTCTCTGCTCCGTCCTTGTTCTATCTTCTTTTCTCCACTTGAAGACACTGTGAGAAGTGCTATCCACCTGAAGGAATTTCCCTTAAACAGAACTTGCTATAGTCCAACGGTTAGACGACTTTGAATGGAAAGCTATGTACGCCTATTGCGGTTACCACAGAGTAAGTCCCCAAAGCTTCCTTCTTTAACAGACGTAACACTGCAGTGAATCCCTCCTAAAGCACACTTCCCTCTCAGTGTTGGAAGCGTTTTAGACGCAGAAACAAAGTGCGGATTACCAATGGTGGTGAACATCCAATATGTGTTTGGAGGGAGAGCGCCATAGCCTGCCCTTTACTCACAGTACCCTATGTGCCCGTAGTCCTTCCCTGTTTTATCTTCATCCTCAAAGGAGAAACACTGTTATGAATGAGTGCGCACCTGAAGTAGGTTCCCAGAGCAGATACCTTCCTCCGAAACCCCTCTAAGGGGCCTGTATGAGACACTTCAAAATTGCTACACAGACACGTCCTACACTTTCCAACTGAGCACAGACGCTTCCCTGTCGTGAGAAGTTACTGTAGCACAGCTCCTTCATATATTGGAAGTGTTTTGAGAAGTGGTAGACACTGTGGAACATCCCATGTGTTGAACTTCCAGTATGCATCATAGAGGCCTAAGTGCCTTACCCTTTCCTTCACCTACGGGTTGTAACATTCTCTCTGCTCCGTCCTTGTTCTATCTTCTTTCCTCCACTGGAATGACACTGTGAGAAGTGACATTCTGCATGAAGGAGTTTCCCTTACACAGAACTTGCTAGAGTGCAACGGTTAGACGTTGGAGCCTGGAAAGCTATGTGTGCCTATTGCGGTTACCACAGAGTCAGTCCCAAAAGCTTCCTTCTTTAACAGACGTAGCACTGCAGTGAATCCCTCCGAAAGCACACTTCCCTCTCAGTGTTGGAAGCGTTTTAGACGCATAAACTAAATGCGGATCACCACTGGTACTGAACATCCAATATGTGTTTGGCAGACTTAAGCGCCATAGCCTGCCTTTTACTCACAGTATCTAATGTGCCCCTAGTCCGTCCGTGTTCTACCTTCATTCCTCCAAGGAGAAGCACTGTTATGAATGAGTACGCCCCTGAAGTAGGTTCCCTGAGCAGATACCTTCCTCCGCATCCCCTCTAAGGGGCCAGTATGAGACTCTTCCTGATTGCTCCCCAGACACATCCTAGAATATTCACCTGAGAACAGATGCATCCCTGTCGTGAGAACTTACAGTAGCACAGTTCCCTCATATATTGGAAGTGTTTTGAGAAGAGGTAGACACTGTGGAACATCTCCGGTGTTGTAATTCCATAATGCATCATAGAGTCCTATGTGCCTTACCCTGTACTTGACTCACGGTTTGCAACTTTCTCTCGGTCCGTCCTTGTTCTATCTTCTTTCCTCCACTGGAAAGACACTGTGAGAAGTGACATTCCAAATGAAGGAGTTTCCCTTACACAGAACTTGCTATAGTCCAACGGTTAGACGTCGGAGACTGGAAAGCTATGTGCGTCTACTGCGATTACCACAGAGTCAGTCCCCAAAGGTTCCTACTTTAACAGACGTAAAACTCCAGTGAAGCCCTCCTAAAGCACACTTCCCTCTCAGTGTTGGAAGCGTTTCAGACGCAGAAACTAAGTGCGGATCACCACTGGTGGTGAACATCCAATATGTGTTTGGCAGACTTAAGCGCGATAGCCTGCCCTTTACTCACAGTACCTAATGTGCCCGTAGTCCGTCCGTGTTCTACCTTCATACCTCCAAGGAGGAGAACTGTTATGAATGAGTACGCCCCTGAAGTAGGTTACCTGAGCAGATACCTTCCTTCGCATCCCCTCTAAGGGGCCTGTATGAGACACTTCATGATTGCTCCCCAGACACATCCTAGAGTTTCCACCTGAGCACAGATGCATCCCCGTCGTGAGAACTTACTGTAGCACAGTTCCCTCATATATTGGAAGTGTTTTGAGCAGAGGTAGACACTGTGGAACACCTCCGCTGTTGTAATTCCAGTATGCCTCATAGAGGCCTAATTGCCTTACCCTGTACTTGACTCACGGTTTGCAACGTTCTCTCTGACCGTCCTTGTTCTATCTTCTTTCCTCCAGTGGAAAGACACTGTGAGAAGTGACTATCCGACTGAAGGAGTTTCCCTTAAAAAGAACTTGCTATAGTCCCACTGTTAGACGTCTGTGAATGGAGAGCTATGTGCGCCTATTGCGGTTACCACAGAGTCAGTCCCAAAGCTTCCTTCTTTAACAGACGTAAGACTGAAATGAATTACACCTAAAGCACACTTCGCTCTCAGTACTGGTAGCGTTTTGGACGCAGAAACAATGTGGGGATCACCACTCGTGGGGAACATCAAATATGTGTTTGGCGGCTTAAGCGCCATAGCCTGCCATTTACTCACAGTACCTAATGTGCCCCTAGTCCTTAACTGTTCTATCTTCATTCCTCAAAGGAGAAAAGCTGTTATGAATGAATACACAAGTGTAGTAGGTTCCCTGAGCAGATACCTTCCTTCGCATCCCCTCTATGGGGTCTGTATGAGACACTTCATGATTGCTACCCAGACACGTCCTAGAGTTTCCAACTGAGCACAGAACCATCCCTGTCGTGAGAACTTACTGTAGCACAGTTCCCTCATATATTGGAAGTGTTTTGAGAAGAGGTAGACATTGTGGAACATCTCTGGTTTTGAATCTCCAGTATGCATAATAGAGACCTAAGTGCATTACCCTGTACTTCACTCACGGGTTGCAACGTTCTCTCTGCTCCATCCTTGTTCTATCTTCTTTCCTCCACTGGAAAGACACTGTGTGAAGTGACATTCCGCATGAAGGAGTTTCCCTTAAAGAGAACTTGCTGTAGTCCAACGGATAGACGTTGGAGACTGGCAAGCTATGTGCGTCTATTGCGGTTACAACAGAGTCAGTCCCAAAAGCATCCTTCTTTAACAGACGTAACACTGCAGTGAATCCCTCCTAAATCAAACATCCCTCTCAGTGTTGGAAGCGTTTTAGACGCAGAAACTAAGTGCGGATCACCACTTATGGTGAACATCCAATATGTGTTTGGCAGGCTTAAACGCCATAGCCTGCCCTTTACTCACAGTACCTAATGTGCCCCTAGTCCGTCCGTGTTCTACCTTCATTCCTCCAAAGAGAAGCACTGTTATGAATGAGTACGCACCTGAAATAGGTTCCCTGAGCAGATACCTTCCTACGCATCCCCTCTAAGGGGCCTGTATGAGACACTTCATGATTGCTACCCAGACATGTCCTAGAGTTCTCAACTGAGCACAGATGCATCCCTGTGGTGAGAACTTACGGGATCACAGTTCCCTCATATATTGGAAGTGTTTTGAGAAGAGGTAGACACTGTGGAACATCTCCGGTGTTGTAATTCCAGTATGCATCATAGAGGCCTAAGTGCCTTACCCTGTACTTGACTCACGGTTTGCAACGTTCTCTCTGTCCGTCCTTGTTCTATCTTCTTTCCTCCACTGGAAAGAAACTGTGAGAAGTAACATTCCGCATGAAGGAGTTTCCCTTAAACAGAACTTCCTATAGTCTATCAGTTAGGCGTTTGAGACTGGAAAGCTATGAGCGTCTAATGCGGTTACCACAGAGTCAGTCCCAAAAGCTTCCTTCTTTAACAGACGTAACACTGCAGCGAATCCCTCCTAAAGCACACTTCCCGCTCAGTGTTGGAAGCGTTTTAGACGCAGAAACTAAGTGCGGATCACCACTGGTGGTGAACATCCATTTTGTGTTTGGCAGGCTAAGCGCCATAGCCTGCCCTTTACTAACAGTACCTAATGTGCCCGTAGTCCTTCCCTGTTCTATCTTCATCCTCAAAGGAGAAACGCTGATATGAATGAGTACGCACCTGAAGTAGGTTCCCAGAGCAGATACCTTCCTCCGCATCTCCTCTAAGGGGCCTGTAGGAGACACTTCATGATTGCTACCCAGACACGTCCTCCACTTTCCAACTGAGCGCAGACGCTTCCCTGTCGTGAGAACTTACTCTAGCACAGTTCTCTCATATATTGGAAGTGTTTTGAGAAGTGTTAGACACTGTGGAACATCCCAAGTGTTGAACTTCCAGTAGGCATCATAGAGGCCTAATTGACTTACCCTGTACTTCACGCACGGTTTGCAATATTCTCCCTGCTCCGTCCTTGTTCTATCTTCTTTTCTCCACTTGAAGACACTGTGAGAAGTGCTATCCACCTGAAGGAATTTCCCTTAAACAGAACTTGCTATAGTCCAACGGTTAGACGACTTTGAATGGAAAGCTATGTACGCCTATTGCGGTTACCACAGAGTAAGTCCCCAAAGCTTCCTTCTTTAACAGACGTAACACTGCAGTGAATCCCTCCTAAAGCACACTTCCCTCTCAGTGTTGGAAGCGTTTTAGACGCAGAAACTAAGTGCGGATTACCAATGGTGGTGAACATCCAATATGTGTTTGGAGGGTAAGCGCCATAGCCTGCCCTTTACTCACAGTACCTAATGTGCCCGTAGTCCTTCCCTGTTTTATCTTCATCCTCAAAGGAGAAACACTGTTATGAATGAGTGCGCACCTGAAGTAGGTTCCCAGAGCAGATACCTTCCTCCGAAACCCCTCTAAGGGGCCTGTATGAGACACTTCAAAATTGCTACACAGACACGTCCTACACTTTCCAACTGAGCACAGACGCTTCCCTGTCGTGAGAAGTTACTGTAGCACAGCTCCTTCATATACTGGAAGTGTTTTGAGAAGTGGTAGACACTGTGGAACATCCCATGTGTTGAACTTCCAGTATGCATCATAGAGGCCTAAGTGCCTTACCCTTTCCTTCACCTACGGGTTGTAACATTCTCTCTGCTCCGTCCTTGTTCTATCTTCTTTCCTCCACTGGAATGACACTGTGAGAAGTGACATTCTGCATGAAGGAGTTTCCCTTACACAGAACTTGCTAGAGTGCAACGGTTAGACGTTGGAGCCTGGAAAGCTATGTGCGCCTATTGCGGTTACCACAGAGTCAGTCCCAAAAGCTTCCTTCTTTAACAGACGTAGCACTGCAGTGAATCCCTCCGAAAGCACACTTCCCTCTCAGTGTTGGAAGCGTTTTAGACGCATAAACTAAATGCGGATCACCACTGGTAGTGAACATCCATTATGTGTTTGGCAGACTTAAGCGCCATAGCCTGCCTTTTACTCACAGTATCTAATGTGCCCCTAGTCCGTCCGTGTTCTACCTTCATTCCTCCAAAGAGAAGCACTGTTATGAATGAGTAAGCCCCTGAAGTAGGTTCCCTGAGCAGATACCTTCCTCCGCATCCCCTCTAAGGGGCCAGTATGAGACTCTTCCTGATTGCTCCCCAGACACATCCTAGAATTTTCACCTGAGCACAGATGCATCCCTGTCGTGAGAACTTACAGTAGCACAGTTCCCTCATATATTGGAAGTGTTTTGAGAAGAGGTAGACACTGTGGAACATCTCCGGTGTTGTAATTCCAGTATGCATCATAGAGTCCTATGTGCCTTACCCTGTACTTGACTCACGGTTTGCAACTTTCTCTCGGTCCGTCCTTGTTCTATCTTCTTTCCTCCACTGGAAAGACACTGTGAGAAGTGACATTCCGCATGAAGGAGTTTCCCTTACACAGAACTTGCTATAGTCCAACGGTTAGACGTCGGAGACTGGAAAGCTATGTGCGTCTACTGCGATTACCACAGAGTCAGTCCCCAAAGCTTCCTACTTTAACAGACGTAAAACTCCAGTGAAGCCCTCCTAAAGCACACTTCCCTCTCAGTGTTGGAAGCGTTTCAGACGCAGAAACTAAGTGCGGATCACCACTGGTGGTGAACATCCAATATGTGTTTGGCAGACTTAAGCGCCATAGCCTGCCCTTTACTCACAGGACCTAATGTGCCCGTAGTCCGTCCGTGTTCTACCTTCATTCCTCCAAGGAGGAGCACTGTTATGAATGAGTACGCCCCTGAAGCAGGTTCCCTGAGCAGATACCTTCCTTCGCATCCCGTCTAAGGGGCCTGTATGAGACACTTCATCATTGCTCCCCAGACAATTCCTAGAGTTTCCACCTGAGCACAGATGCATCCCTGTCGTGAGAACTTACTGTAGCACAGTTCCCCCATATATTAGAAGTGTTTTGAGCAGAGGTAGACACTGTGGAACACCTCCGCTGTTGTAATTCCAGTATGCATCATAGAGGCCTAATTGCCTCAACCTGTACTTGACTCACGGTTTGAAACGTTCTCTCTGACCGTCCTTGTTCTATCTTCTTTCCTCCAGTGAAAAGACACTGTGAGAAGTGACTATCCGAATGAAGGAGTTTCCCTTAAAAAGAACTTGCTATAGTCCCACTGTTAGACGTCTGTGAATGGAGAGCTATGTGCGCCTATTGCGGTTACCACAGAGTCAGTCCCAAAGCTTCCTTCTTTAACAGACGTAAGACTGAAATGAATTACACCAAAGACCTTTCGCTCTCAGTACTGGTAGCGTTTTGGACGCAGAAACAAAGTGCGGATCACCACTCGTGGGGAACATCAAATATGTGTTTGGCGGCTTAAGCGCCATAGCCTGCCATTTACTCACAGTACCTAATGTGCCCGTAGTCCTTAACTGTTCTATCTTCATTCCTCAAAGGAGAAAAGCTGTTATGAATGAATACACAAGTGTAGTAGGTTCCCTGAGCAGATACCTTCCTTCGCATCCTCTCTATGGGGTCTGTATGAGACACTTCATGATTGCTACCCAGACACGTCCTAGAGTTTCCAACTGAGCACAGAACCATCCCTATCGTGAGAACTTACTGTAGCACAGTTCCCTCATATATTGGAAGTGTTTTGAGCAGAGGTAGACACTGTGGAACATCTCTGGTGTTGAATCTCCAGTATGCATAATAGAGGCCTAAGTGCATTACCCTGTACTTCACTCACGGGTTGCAACGTTCTCTCTGCTCCATCCATGTTCTATCTTCTTTCCTCCACTGGAAAGACACTGTGTGAAGTGACATTCCGCATGAAGGAGTTTCCCTTAAGGAGAACTTGCTGTAGTCCAACGGATAGACGTTGGAGACTGGCAAGCTATGTGCGTCTATTGCGGTTACAACAGAGTCAGTCCCAAAAGCATCCTTCTTTAACAGACGTAACACTGCAGTGAATCCCTCCTAAATCAAACATCCCTCTCAGTGTTGGAAGCGTTTTAGACGCAGAAACTAAATGCGGATCACCACTGGTAGTGAACATCCAATATGTGTTTGGCAGACTTAAGCGCCATAGCCTGCCTTTTACTCACAGTATCTAATGTGCCCGTAGTCAGTCCGTGTTCTACCTTCATTCCTCCAACGAGGAGCACTGTTATGAATGAGTACGCCCCTGAAGTAGGTTCCCTGAGCAGATACCTTCCTTCGCATCCCCTCTAAGGGGCCTGTATGAGACACTTCATGATTGCTCCCCAGACACATCCTAGAGTTTCCACCTGAGCACAGATGCATCCCTGTCGTGAGAACTTACTGTAGCACAGTTCCCTCATATATTGGAAGTGTTTTGAGCAGAGGTAGACACTGTGGAACACCTCCGCTGTTGTAATTCCAGTATGCATCATAGAGGCCTAATTGCCTTACCCTGTACTTGACTCACGGTTTGCAACGTTCTCTCTGACCGTCCTTGTTCTATCTTCTTTCCTCCAGTGGAAAGACACTGTGAGAAGTGACTATCCGACTGAAGGAGTTTCCCTTAAAAAGAACTTGCTATAGTCCCACTGTTAGACGTCTGTGAATGGAGAGCTATGTGCGCCTATTGCGGTTACCACAGAGTCAGTCCCAAAGCTTCCTTCTTTAACAGACGTAAGACTGAAATGAATTACACCTAAAGCACACTTCGCTCTCAATACTGGTAGCGTTTTGGACGCAGAAACAAAGTGCGGATCACCACTCGTGGGGAACATCAAATATGTGTTTGGCGGCTTCAGCGCCATAGCCTGCCATTTACTCACAGTACCTAATGTGCCCCTAGTCCTTAACTGTTCTATCTTTATTCCTCAAAGGAGAAAAGCTGTTATGAATGAATACACAAGTGTAGTAGGTTCCCTGAGCAGATACCTTCCTTCGCATCCCCTCTATGGGGTCTGTATGAGACACTTCATGATTGCTACCCAGACACGTCCTAGAGTTTCCAACTGAGCACAGAACCATCCCTGTCGTGAGAACTTACTGTAGCACAGTTCCCTCATATATTGGAAGTGTTTTGAGAAGAGGTAGACATTGTGGAACATCTCTGGTGTTGAATCTCCAGTATGCATAATAGAGGCCTAAGTGCATTACCCTGTACTTCACTCACGGGTTGCAACGTTCTCTCTGCTCCATCCTTGTTCTATCTTCTTTCCTCCACTGGAAAGACACTGTGTGAAGTGACATTCCGCATGAAGGAGTTTCCCTTAAAGAGAACTTGCTGTAGTCCAACGGATAGACGTTGGAGACTGGCAAGCTATGTGCGTCTATTGCGGTTACAACAGAGTCAGTCCCAAAAGCATCCTTCTTTAACAGACGTAACACTGCAGTGAATCCCTCCTAAATCAAACATCCCTCTCAGTGTTGGAAGCGTTTTAGACGCAGAAACTAAGTGCGGATCACCACTTATGGTGAACATCCAATAGGTGTTTGGCAGGCTTAAGAGCCATAGCCTGCCCTTTACTCACAGTACCTAATGTGCCCCTAGTCCGTCCGTGTTCTACCTTCATTCCTCCAAAGAGAAGCACTGTTATGAATGAGTACGCACCTGAAATAGGTTCCCTGAGCAGATACCTTCCTACGCATCCCCTCTAAGGGGCCTGTATGAGACACTTCATGATTGCTACCCAGACATGTCCTAGAGTTCTCAACTGAGCACAGATGCATCCCTGTGATGAGAGCTTACTGGGTCACAGTTCCCTCATATATGGGAAGTGTTTTGAGAAGAGGTAGACACTGTGGAACATCTCCGGTGTTGTAATTCCAGTATGCATCATAGAGGCCTAAGTGCCTTACCCTGTACTTGACTCACGGTTTGCAACGTTCTCTCTGTCCGTCCTTGTTCTATCTTCTTTCCTCCACTGGAAAGAAACTGTGAGAAGTAACATTCCGCATGAAGGAGTTTCCCTTAAACAGAACTTCCTATAGTCTATCAGTTAGACGTTTGAGACTGGAAAGCTATGAGCGTCTAATGCGGTTACCACAGAGTCAGTCCCAAAAGCTTCCTTCTTTAACAGACGTAACACTGCAGCGAATCCCTCCTAAAGCACACTTCCCGCTCAGTGTTGGAAGCGTTTTAGACGCAGAAACTAAGTGCGGATCATCACTGGTGGTGAACATCCATTTTGTGTTTGGCAGGCTAAGCGCCATAGCCTGCCTTTACTCACAGTACCTAATGTGCCCGTAGTCCTTCCCTGTTTTATCTTCATTCCTCAAAGGAGAAAAGCTGTTATGAATGAATACACAAGTGTAGTAGGTTCCCTGAGCAGATACCTTCCTTCACATCCCCTCGAAGGGGCCTGTATGAGACGCTTCATGATTGCTCCCCAGACACATCCTAGAGTTTCCACCTGAGCACAGATGCATCCCTGTCGTGAGAACTTACTGTAGCACAGTTCCCTCATATATTGGAAGTGTTTTGAGCAGAGGTAGACACTGTGGAACACCTCCGCTGTTGTAATTCCAGTATGCATCATAGAGGCCTAATTGCCTTACCATGTACTTGACTCACGGTTTGCAACGTTCTCTCTGACCGTCCTTGTTCTATCTTCTTTCCTCCAGTGGAAAGACACTGTGAGAAGTGACTATCCGACTGAAGGAGTTTCCCTTAAAAAGAACTTGCTATAGTCCCACTGTTAGACGTCTGTGAATGGAGAGCTATGTGCGCCTATTGCGGTTAACACAGAGTCAGTCCCAAAGCTTCCTTCTTTACCAGACGTAAGACTGAAATGAATTACACCTAAAGCACACTTCGCTCTCAGTACTGGTAGCGTTTTGGACGCAGACAAAGTGCGGATCACCACTCGTGGGGAACATCAAATATGTGTTTGGCGGCTTAAGCGCCATAGCCTGCCATTTACTCACAGTACCTAATGTGCCCCTAGTCCTTAACTGTTCTATCTTCATTCCTCAAAGGAGAAAAGCTGTTATGAATGAATACACAAGTGTAGTAGGTTCCCTGAGCAGATACCTTCCTTCGCATCCCCTCTATGGGGTCTGTATGAGACACTTCATGATTGCTACCCAGACACGTCCTAGAGTTTCCAACTGAGCACAGAACCATCCCTGTCGTGAGAACTTACTGTAGCACAGTTCCCTCATATATTGGAAGTGTTTTGAGAAGAGGTAGACATTGTGGAACATCTCTGGTGTTGAATCTCCAGTATGCATAATAGAGGCCTAAGTGCATTACCCTGTACTTCACTCACGGGTTGCAACGTTCTCTCTGCTCCATCCTTGTTCTATCTTCTTTCCTCCACTGGAAAGACACTGTGTGAAGTGACATTCCGCATGAAGGAGTTTCCCTTAAAGAGAACTTGCTGTAATCCAACGGATAGACGTTGGAGACTGGCAAGCTATGTGCGTCTATTGCGGTTACAACAGAGTCAGTCCCAAAAGCATCCTTCTTTAACAGACGTAACACTGCAGTGAATCCCTCCTAAATCAAACATCCCTCTCAGTGTTGGAAGCGTTTTAGACGCAGAAACTAAATGCGGATCACCACTGGTAGTGAACATCCAATATGTGTTTGGCAGACTTAAGCGCCATAGCCTGCCTTTTACTCACAGTATCTAATGTGCCCGTAGTCAGTCCGTGTTCTACCTTCATTCCTCCAAGGAGGAGCACTGTTATGAATGAGTACGCCCCTGAAGTAGGTTCCCTGAGCAGATACCTTCCTTCGCATCCCCTCTAAGGGGCCTGTATGAGACACTTCATAATTGCTCCCCAGACACATCCTAGAGTTTCCACCTGAGCACAGATGCATCCCTGTCGTGAGAACTTACTGTAGCACAGTTCCCTCATATATTGGAAGTGTTTTGAGCAGAGGTAGACACTGTGGAACACCTCCGCTGTTGTAATTCCAGTATGCATCATAGAGGCCTAATTGCCTTACCCTGTACTTGACTCACGGTTTGCAACGTTCTCTCTGACCGTCCTTGTTCTATCTTCTTTCCTCCAGTGGAAAGACACTGTGAGAAGTGACTATCCGACTGAAGGAGTTTCCCTTAAAAAGAACTTGCTATAGTCCCACTGTTAGACGTCTGTGAATGGAGAGCTATGTGCGCCTATTGCGGTTACCAGAGAGTCAGTCCCAAAGCTTCCTTCTTTAACAGACGTAAGACTGAAATGAATTACACCTAAAGCACACTTCGCTCTCAATACTGGTAGCGTTTTGGACGCAGAAACAAAGTGCCCATCACCACTCGTGGGGAACATCAAATATGTGTTTGGCGGCTTCAGCGCCATAGCCTGCCATTTACTCACAGTACCTAATGTGCCCCTAGTCCTTAACTGTTCTATCTTCATTCCTCAAAGGAGAAAAGCTGTTATGAATGAATACACAAGTGTAGTAGGTTCCCTGAGCAGATACCTTCCTTCGCATCCCCTCTATGGGGTCTGTATGAGACACTTCATGATTGCTACCCAGACACGTCCTAGAGTTTCCAACTGAGCACAGAACCATCCCTGTCGTGAGAACTTACTGTAGCACAGTTCCCTCATATATTGGAAGTGTTTTGAGAAGAGGTAGACATTGTGGAACATCTCTGGTGTTGAATCTCCAGTATGCATAATAGAGGCCTAAGTGCATTACCCTGTACTTCACTCACGGGTTGCAACGTTCTCTCTGCTCCATCCTTGTTCTATCTTCTTTCCTCCACTGGAAAGACACTGTGTGAAGTGACATTCCGCATGAAGGAGTTTCCCTTAAAGAGAACTTGCTGTAGTCCAACGGATAGACGTTGGAGACTGGCAAGCTATGTGCGTCTATTGCGGTTACAACAGAGTCAGTCCCAAAAGCATCCTTCTTTAACAGACGTAACACTGCAGTGAATCCCTCCTAAATCAAACATCCCTCTCAGTGTTGGAAGCGTTTTAGACGCAGAAACTAAGTGCGGATCACCACTTATGGTGAACATCCAATAGGTGTTTGGCAGGCTTAAGCGCCATAGCCTGCCCTTTACTCACAGTACCTAATGTGCCCCTAGTCCGTCCGTGTTCTACCTTCATTCCTCCAAAGAGAAGCACTGTTATGAATGAGTACGCACCTGAAATAGGTTCCCTGAGCAGATACCTTCCTACGCATCCCCTCTAAGGGGCCTGTATGAGACACTTCATGATTGCTACCCAGACATGTCCTAGAGTTCTCAACTGAGCACAGATGCATCCCTGTGATGAGAGCTTACTGGGTCACAGTTCCCTCATATATGGGAAGTGTTTTGAGAAGAGGTAGACACTGTGGAACATCTCCGGTGTTGTAATTCCAGTATGCATCATAGAGGCCTAAGTGCCTTACCCTGTACTTGACTCACGGTTTGCAACGTTCTCTCTGTCCGTCCTTGTTCTATCTTCTTTCCTCCACTGGAAAGAAACTGTGAGAAGTAACATTCCGCATGAAGGAGTTTCCCTTAAACAGAACTTCCTATAGTCTATCAGTTAGACGTTTGAGACTGGAAAGCTATGAGCGTCTAATGCGGTTACCACAGAGTCAGTCCCAAAAGCTTCCTTCTTTAACAGACGTAACACTGCAGCGAATCCCTCCTAAAGCACACTTCCCGCTCAGTGTTGGAAGCGTTTTAGACGCAGAAACTAAGTGCGGATCACCACTGGTGGTGAACATCCATTTTGTGTTTGGCAGGCTAAGCGCCATAGCCTGTCTTTACTCACAGTACCTAATGTGCCCGTAGTCCTTCCCTGTTCTATCTTCATCCTCAAAGGAGAAACGCTGTTATGAATGAGTACGCACCTGAAGTAGGTTCCCAGAGCAGATACCTTCCTCCGCATCTCCTCTAAGGGGCCTGTATGAGACACTTCATGATTGCTACCCAGACACGTCCTCCACTTTCCAACTGAGCGCAGACGCTTCCCTGTCGTGAGAACTTACTCTAGCACAGTTCTCTCATATATTGGAAGTGTTTTGAGAAGTGTTAGACACTGTGGAACATCCCAAGTGTTGAACTTCCAGTAGGCATCATAGAGGCCTAATTGACTTACCCTGTACTTCACGCACGGTTTGCAACATTCTCTCTGCTCCGTCCTTGTTCTATCTTCTTTTCTCCACTTGAAGACACTGTGAGAAGTGCTATCCACCTGAAGGAATTTCCCTTAAACAGAACTTGCTATAGTCCAACGGTTAGACGACTTTGAATGGAAAGCTATGTACGCCTATTGCGGTTACCACAGAGTAAGTCCCCAAAGCTACCTTCTTTAACAGACGTAACACTGCAGTGAATCCCTCCTAAAGCACACTTCCCTCTCAGTGTTGGAAGCGTTTTAGACGCAGAAACTAAGTGCGGATTACCAATGGTGGTGAACATCTAATATGTGTTTGGAGGGTAAGCGCCATAGCCTGCCCTTTACTCACAGTACCTAATGTGCCCGTAGTCCTTCCCTGTTTTATCTTCATCCTCAAAGGAGAAACACTGTTATGAATGAGTGCGCACCTGAAGTAGGTTCCCAGAGCAGATACCTTCCTCCGAAACCCCTCTAAGGGGCCTGTATGAGACACTTCAAAATTGCTACACAGACACGTCCTACACTTTCCAACTGAGCACAGACGCTTCCCTGTCGTGAGAAGTTACTGTAGCACAGCTCCTTCATATATTGGAAGTGTTTTGAGAAGCGGTAGACACTGTGGAACATCCCATGTGTTGAACTTCCAGTATGCATCATAGAGGCCTAAGTGCCTTACCCTTTCCTTCACCTACGGGTTGTAACATTCTCTCTGCTCCGTCCTTGTTCTATCTTCTTTCCTCCACTGGAATGACACTGTGAGAAGTGACATTCTGCATGAAGGAGTTTCCCTTACACAGAACTTGCTAGAGTGCAACGGTTAGACGTTGGAGCCTGGAAAGCTATGTGCGCCTATTGCGGTTACCACAGAGTCAGTCCCAAAAGCTTCCTTCTTTAACAGACGTAGCACTGCAGTGAATCCCTCCGAAAGCACACTTCCCCCTCAGTGTTGCAAGCGTTTTAGACGCATAAACTAAATGCGGATCACCACTGGTAGTGAACATCCAATATGTGTTTGGCAGACTTAAGCGCCATAGCCTGCCTTTTACTCATAGTATCTAATGTGCCCCTAGTCCGTCCGTGTTCTACCTTCATTCCTCCAAGGAGAAGCACTGTTATGAATGAGTACGCCCCTGAAGTAGGTTCCCTGAGCAGATACCTTCCTCCGCATCCCCTCTAAGGGGCCCGTATGAGACTCTTCCTGATTGCTCCCCAGACACATCCTAGAATTTTCACCTGAGCACAGATGAATCCCTGTCGTGAGAACTTACAGTAGCACAGTTCCCTCATATATTGGAAGTGTTTTGAGCAGAGGTAGACACTGTGGAACATCTCCGGTGTTGTAATTCCAGTATGCATCATAGAGTCCTATGTGCCTTACCCTGTACTTGACTCACGGTTTGCAACTTTCTCTCGGTCCGTCCTTGTTCTATCTTCTTTCCTCCACTGGAAAGACACTGTGAGATGTGACATTCCGCATGAAGGAGTTTCCCTTACACAGAACTTGCTATAGTCCAACGGTTAGACGTCGGAGACTGGAAAGCTATGTGCGTCTACTGCGATTACCACGGAGTCAGTCCCCAAAGCTTCCTACTTTAACAGACGTAAAACTCCAGTGAAGCCCTCCTAAAGCACACTTCCCTCTCAGTGTTGGAAGCGTTTCAGACGCAGAAACTAAGTGCGGATCACCACTGGTGGTGAACATCCATTATGTGTTTGGCAGACTTAAGCGCCATAGCCTGCCCTTTACTCACAGTACCTAATGTGCCCGTAGTCCGTCCGTGTTCTACCTTCATTCCTCCAAGGAGGAGCACTGTTATGAATGAGTACGCCCCTGAAGTAGGTTCCCTGAGCAGATACCTTCCTTCGCATCCCCTCTAAGGGGCCTGTATGAGACACTTCATGATTGCTCCCCAGACACATCCTAGAGTTTCCACCTGAGCACAGATGCATCCCTGTGGTGAGAACTTACTGTAGCACAGTTCCCTCATATATTGGAAGTGTTTTGAGCAGAGGTAGACACTGTGGAACACCTCCGCTGTTGTAATTCCAGTATGCATCATAGAGGCCTAATTGCCTTACCCTGTACATGACTCACGGTTTGCAACGTTCTCTCTGACCGTCCTTGTTCTATCTTCTTTCCTCCAGTGGAAAGACACTGTGAAAAGTGACTATCCGACTGAAGGAGTTTCCCTTAAAAAGAACTTGCTATAGTCCCACTGTTAGACGTCTGTGAATGGAGAGCTATGTGCGCCTATTGCGGTTACCACAGAGTCAGTCCCAAAGCTTCCTTCTTTAACAGACGTAAGACTGAAATGAATTACACCTAAAGCACACTTCGCTCTCAGTACTGGTAGCTTTTTGGACGCAGAAACAAAGTGCGGATCACCACTCGTGGGGAACATCAAATATGTGTTTGGCGGCTTAAGCGCCATAGCCTGCCATTTACTCACAGTACCTAATGTGCCCGTGGTCCTTAACTGTTCTATCTTCATTCCTCAAAGGAGAAAAGCTGTTATGAATGAATACACAAGTGTAGTAGGTTCCCTGAGCAGATACCTTCCTTCGCATCCCCTCTATGGGGTCTGTATGAGACACTTCATGATTGCTACCCAGACACGTCCTAGAGTTTCCAACTGAGCACAGAACCATCCCTGTCGTGAGAACTTACTGTAGCACAGTTCCCTCATATATTGGAAGTGTTTTGAGAAGAGGTAGACACTGTGGAACATCTCTGGTGTTGAATCTCCAGTATGCATAATAGAGGCCTAAGTGCATTACCCTGTACTTCACTCACGGGTTGCAACGTTCTCTCTGCTCCATCCTTGTTCTATCTTCTTTCCTCCACTGGAAAGACACTGTGTGAAGTGACATTCCGCATGAAGGAGTTTCCCTTAAAAGGAACTTGCTGTAGTCCAACGGATAGACGTTGGAGACTGGCAAGCTCTGTGCGTCTATTGCGGTTACAACAGAGTCAGTCCCAAAAGCATCCTTCTTTAACAGACGTAACACTGCAGTGAATCCCTCCTAAATCAAACACCCCTCTCAGTGTTGGAAGCGTTTTAGACGCAGAAACTAAGTGCGGATCACCACTTATGGTGAACATCCAATATGTGTTTGGCAGGCTTAAGCGCCATAGCCTGCACTTTACTCACAGTACCTAATGTGCCCCTAGTCCGTCCGTGTTCTACCTTCATTCCTCCAAAGAGAAGCACTGTTATGAATGAGTACGCACCTGAAATAGGTTCCCTGAGCAGATACCTTCCTACGCATCCCCTCTAAGGGGCCTGTATGAGACACTTCATGATTGCTACCCAGACATGCCCTAGAGTTCTCAACTGAGCACAGATGCATCCCTGTGGTGAGAGCTTACTGGATCACAGTTCCCTCATATATTGGAAGTGTTTTGAGAAGAGGTAGACACTGTGGAACATCTCCGGTGTTGTAATTCCAGTATGCATCATAGAGGCCTAAGTGCCTTACCCTGTACTTGACTCACGGTTTGCAACGTTCTCTCTGTCCGTCCTTGTTCTATCTTCTTTCCTCCACTGGAAAGAAACTTTGAGAAGTAACATTCCGCATGAAGGAGTTTCCCTTAAACAGAACTTACTATAGTCTATCAGTTAGACGTTTGAGACTGGAAAGCTATGAGCGTCTAATGCGGTTACCCCAGAGTCAGTCCCAAAAGCTTCCTTCTTTAACAGACGTAACACTGCAGCGAATCCCTCCTAAAGCACACTTCCCGCTCAGTGTTGGAAGCGTTTTAGACGCAGAAACTAAGTGCGGATCACCACTGGTGGTGAACATCCATTTTGTGTTTGGCAGGCTAAGCGCCATAGCCTGCCCTTTACTCACAGTACCTAATGTGCCCGTAGTCCTTCCCTGTTCTATCTTCATCCTCAAAGGAGAAACGCTGTTATGAATGAGTACGCACCTGAAGTAGGTTCCCAGAGCAGATACCTTCCTCCGCATCTCCTCTAAGGGGCCTGTATGAGACACTTCATGATTGCTACCCAGACACGTCCTCCACTTTCCAACTGAGCGCAGACGCTTCCCTGTCGTGAGAACTTACTCTAGCACAGTTCTCTCATATATTGGAAGTGTTTTGAGAAGTGTTAGACACTGTGGAACATCCCAAGTGTTGAACTTCCAGTAGGCATCATAGAGGCCTAATTGACTTACCCTGTACTTCACGCACGGTTTGCAACATTCTCTCTGCTCCGTCCTTGTTCTATCTTCTTTTCTCCACTTGAAGACACTGTGAGAAGTGCTATCCACCTGAAGGAATTTCCCTTAAACAGAACTTGCTATAGTCCAACGGTTAGACGACTTTGAATGGAAAGCTATGTACGCCTATTGCGGTTACCACAGAGTAAGTCCTCAAAGCTTCCTTCTTTAACAGACGTAACACTGCAGTGAATCCCTCCTAAAGCACACTTCCCTCTCAGTGTTGGAAGCGTTTTAGACGCAGAAACAAAGTGCGGATTACCAATGGTGGTGAACATCCAATATGTGTTTGGAGGGTAAGCGCCATAGCCTGCCCTTTACTCACAGTACCTAATGTGCCCGTAGTCCTTCCCTGTCTTATCTTCATCCTCAAAGGAGAAACACTGTTATGAATGAGTGCGCACCTGAAGTAGGTTCCCAGAGCAGATACCTTCCTCCGAAACCCCTCTAAGGGGCCTGTATGAGACACTTCAAAATTGCTACACAGACACGTCCTACACTTTCCAACTGAGCACAGACGCTTCCCTGTCGTGAGAAGTTACTGTAGCACAGCTCCTTCATATATTGGAAGTGTTTTGAGAAGCGGTAGACACTGTGGAACATCCCATGTGTTGAACTTCCAGTATGCATCATAGAGGCCTAAGTGCCTTACCCTTTCCTTCACCTACGGGTTGTAACATTCTCTCTGCTCCGTCCTTGTTCTATCTTCTTTCCTCCACTGGAATGACACTGTGAGAAGTGACATTCTGCATGAAGGAGTTTCCCTTACACAGAACTTGCTAGAGTGCAACGGTTAGACGTTGGAGCCTGGAAAGCTATGTGCGCCTATTGCGGTTACCACAGAGTCAGTCCCAAAAGCTTCCTTCTTTAACAGACGTAGCACTGCAGTGAATCCCTCCGAAAGCACACTTCCCCCTCAGTGTTGCAAGCGTTTTAGACGCATAAACTAAATGCGGATCACCACTGGTAGTGAACATCCAATATGTGTTTGGCAGACTTAAGCGCCATAGCCTGCCTTTTACTCATAGTATCTAATGTGCCCCTAGTCCGTCCGTGTTCTACCTTCATTCCTCCAAGGAGAAGCACTGTTATGAATGAGTACGCCCCTGAAGTAGGTTCCCTGAGCAGATACCTTCCTCCGCATCCCCTCTAAGGGGCCCGTATGAGACTCTTCCTGATTGCTCCCCAGACACATCCTAGAATTTTCACCTGAGCACAGATGAATCCCTGTCGTGAGAACTTACAGTAGCACAGTTCCCTCATATATTGGAAGTGTTTTGAGCAGAGGTAGACACTGTGGAACATCTCCGGTGTTGTAATTCCAGTATGCATCATAGAGTCCTATGTGCCTTACCCTGTACTTGACTCACGGTTTGCAACTTTCTCTCGGTCCGTCCTTGTTCTATCTTCTTTCCTCCACTGGAAAGACACTGTGAGATGTGACATTCCGCATGAAGGAGTTTCCCTTACACAGAACTTGCTATAGTCCAACGGTTAGACGTCGGAGACTGGAAAGCTATGTGCGTCTACTGCGATTACCACAGAGTCAGTCCCCAAAGCTTCCTACTTTAACAGACGTAAAACTCCAGTGAAGCCCTCCTAAAGCACACTTCCCTCTCAGTGTTGGAAGCGTTTCAGACGCAGAAACTAAGTGCGGATCACCACTGGTGGTGAACATCCATTATGTGTTTGGCAGACTTAAGCGCCATAGCCTGCCCTTTACTCACAGTACCTAATGTGCCCGTAGTCCGTCCGTGTTCTACCTTCATTCCTCCAAGGAGGAGCACTGTTATGAATGAGTACGCCCCTGAAGTAGGTTCCCTGAGCAGATACCTTCCTTCGCATCCCCTCTAAGGGGCCTGTATGAGACACTTCATGATTGCTCCCCAGACACATCCTAGAGTTTCCACCTGAGCACAGATGCATCCCTGTGGTGAGAACTTACTGTAGCACAGTTCCCTCATATATTGGAAGTGTTTTGAGCAGAGGTAGACACTGTGGAACACCTCCGCTGTTGTAATTCCAGTATGCATCATAGAGGCCTAATTGCCTTACCCTGTACATGACTCACGGTTTGCAACGTTCTCTCTGACCGTCCTTGTTCTATCTTCTTTCCTCCAGTGGAAAGACACTGTGAAAAGTGACTATCCGACTGAAGGAGTTTCCCTTAAAAAGAACTTGCTATAGTCCCACTGTTAGACGTCTGTGAATGGAGAGCTATGTGCGCCTATTGCGGTTACCACAGAGTCAGTCCCAAAGCTTCCTTCTTTAACAGACGTAAGACTGAAATGAATTACACCTAAAGCACACTTCGCTCTCAGTACTGGTAGCTTTTTGGACGCAGAAACAAAGTGCGGATCACCACTCGTGGGGAACATCAAATATGTGTTTGGCGGCTTAAGCGCCATAGCCTGCCATTTACTCACAGTACCTAATGTGCCCGTGGTCCTTAACTGTTCTATCTTCATTCCTCAAAGGAGAAAAGCTGTTATGAATGAATACACAAGTGTAGTAGGTTCCCTGAGCAGATACCTTCCTTCGCATCCCCTCTATGGGGTCTGTATGAGACACTTCATGATTGCTACCCAGACACGTCCTAGAGTTTCCAACTGAGCACAGAACCATCCCTGTCGTGAGAACTTACTGTAGCACAGTTCCCTCATATATTGGAAGTGTTTTGAGAAGAGGTAGACACTGTGGAACATCTCTGGTGTTGAATCTCCAGTATGCATAATAGAGGCCTAAGTGCATTACCCTGTACTTCACTCACGGGTTGCAACGTTCTCTCTGCTCCATCCTTGTTCTATCTTCTTTCCTCCACTGGAAAGACACTGTGTGAAGTGACATTCCGCATGAAGGAGTTTCCCTTAAAAGGAACTTGCTGTAGTCCAACGGATAGACGTTGGAGACTGGCAAGCTCTGTGCGTCTATTGCGGTTACAACAGAGTCAGTCCCAAAAGCATCCTTCTTTAACAGACGTAACACTGCAGTGAATCCCTCCTAAATCAAACATCCCTCTCAGTGTTGGAAGCGTTTTAGACGCAGAAACTAAGTGCGGATCACCACTTATGGTGAACATCCAATATGTGTTTGGCAGGCTTAAGCGCCATAGCCTGCACTTTACTCACAGTACCTAATGTGCCCCTAGTCCGTCCGTGTTCTACCTTCATTCCTCCAAAGAGAAGCACTGTTATGAATGAGTACGCACCTGAAATAGGTTCCCTGAGCAGATACCTTCCTACGCATCCCCTCTAAGGGGCCTGTATGAGACACTTCATGATTGCTACCCAGACATGCCCTAGAGTTCTCAACTGAGCACAGATGCATCCCTGTGGTGAGAGCTTACTGGATCACAGTTCCCTCATATATTGGAAGTGTTTTGAGAAGAGGTAGACACTGTGGAACATCTCCGGTGTTGTAATTCCAGTATGCATCATAGAGGCCTAAGTGCCTTACCCTGTACTTGACTCACGGTTTGCAACGTTCTCTCTGTCCGTCCTTGTTCTATCTTCTTTCCTCCACTGGAAAGAAACTTTGAGAAGTAACATTCCGCATGAAGGAGTTTCCCTTAAACAGAACTTACTATAGTCTATCAGTTAGACGTTTGAGACTGGAAAGCTATGAGCGTCTAATGCGGTTACCCCAGAGTCAGTCCCAAAAGCTTCCTTCTTTAACAGACGTAACACTGCAGCGAATCCCTCCTAAAGCACACTTCCCGCTCAGTGTTGGAAGCGTTTTAGACGCAGAAACTAAGTGCGGATCACCACTGGTGGTGAACATCCATTTTGTGTTTGGCAGGCTAAGCGCCATAGCCTGCCCTTTACTCACAGTACCTAATGTGCCCGTAGTCCTTCCCTGTTCTATCTTCATCCTCAAAGGAGAAACGCTGTTATGAATGAGTACGCACCTGAAGTAGGTTCCCAGAGCAGATACCTTCCTCCGCATCTCCTCTAAGGGGCCTGTATGAGACACTTCATGATTGCTACCCAGACACGTCCTCCACTTTCCAACTGAGCGCAGACGCTTCCCTGTCGTGAGAACTTACTCTAGCACAGTTCTCTCATATATTGGAAGTGTTTTGAGAAGTGTTAGACACTGTGGAACATCCCAAGTGTTGAACTTCCAGTAGGCATCATAGAGGCCTAATTGACTTACCCTGTACTTCACGCACGGTTTGCAACATTCTCTCTGCTCCGTCCTTGTTCTATCTTCTTTTCTCCACTTGAAGACACTGTGAGAAGTGCTATCCACCTGAAGGAATTTCCCTTAAACAGAACTTGCTATAGTCCAACGGTTAGACGACTTTGAATGGAAAGCTATGTACGCCTATTGCGGTTACCACAGAGTAAGTCCTCAAAGCTTCCTTCTTTAACAGACGTAACACTGCAGTGAATCCCTCCTAAAGCACACTTCCCTCTCAGTGTTGGAAGCGTTTTAGACGCAGAAACAAAGTGCGGATTACCAATGGTGGTGAACATCCAATATGTGTTTGGAGGGTAAGCGCCATAGCCTGCCCTTTACTCACAGTACCTAATGTGCCCGTAGTCCTTCCCTGTTTTATCTTCATCCTCAAAGGAGAAACACTGTTATGAATGAGTGCGCACCTGAAGTAGGTTCCCAGAGCAGATACCTTCCTCCAAAACCCCTCTAAGGGGCCTGTATGAGACACTTCAAAATTGCTACACAGACACGTCCTACACTTTCCAACTGAGCACAGACGCTTCCCTGTCGTGAGAAGTTACTGTAGCACAGCTCCTTCATATATTGGAAGTGTTTTGAGAAGTGGTAGACACTGGGAACAACCCATGTGTTGAACTTCCAGTATGCATCATAGAGGCCTAAGTGCCTTACCCTTTCCTTCACCTACGGGTTGTAACATTCTCTCTGCTCCGTCCTTGTTCTATCTTCTTTCCTCCACTGGAATGACACTGTGAGAAGTGACATTCTGCATGAAGGAGTTTCCCTTACACAGAACTTGCTAGAGTGCAACGGTTAGACGTTGAGCCTGGAAAGCTATGTGCGCCTATTGCGGTTACCACAGAGTCAGTCCCAAAAGCTTCCTTCTTTAACAGACGTAGCACTGCAGTGAATCCCTCCGAAAGCACACTTCCCTCTCAGTATTGGAAGCGTTTTAGACGCATAAACTAAATGCGGATCACCACTGGTAGTGAACATCCAATATGTGTTTGGCAGACTTAAGCGCCATAGCCTGCCTTTTACTCACAGTATCTAATGTGCCCCTAGTCCGTCCGTGTTCTACCTTCATTCCTCCAAGGAGAAGCACTGTTATGAATGAGTAAGCCCCTGAAATAGGTTCCCTAAGCAGATACCTTCCTCCGCATCCCCTCTAAGGGGCCAGTATTAGACTCTTCCTGATTGCTCCCCAGACACATCCTAGAATTTTCACCTGAGCACAGAAGCATCCCTGTCGTGAGAACTTACTGTAGCACAATTCCCTCATATATTGGAAGTGTTTTGAGCAGAGGTAGACACTGTGGAACATCTCCGGTGTTGTAATTCCAGTATGCATAATAGAGTCCTATGTGCCTTACCCTGTACTTGACTCACGGTTTGCAACTTTCTCTCGGTCCGTCCTTGTTCTATCTTCTTTCCTCCACTGGAAAGACACTGTGAGAAGTGACATTCCGCATGAAGGAGTTTCCCTTACACAGAACTTGCTATAGTCCAACGGTTAGACGTCGGAGACTGGAAAGCTATGTGCGTCTACTGCAATTACCACAGAGTCAGTCCCCAAAGCTTCCAACTTTAACAGACGTAAAACTCCAGTGAAGCCCTCCTAAAGCACACTTCCCTCTCAGTGTTGGAAGCGTTTCAGACGCAGAAACTAAGTGCGGATCACCACTGGTGGTGAACATCCAATATGTGTTTGGCAGACTTAAGCGCCATAGCCTGCCCTTTACTCACAGTACCTAATGTGCCCGTAGTCCGTCCGTGTTCTACCTTCATTCCTCCAAGGAGGAGCACTGTTATGAATGAGTACGCCCCTGAAGTAGGTTCCCTGAGCAGATACCTTCCTTCGCATCCCCTCTAAGGGGCCTGTATGAGACACTTCATGATTGCTCCCCAGACACATCCTAGAGTTTCCACCTGAGCACAGATGCATCCCTGTCGTGCGAACTTACTGTAGCACAGTTCCCTCATATATTGGAAGTGTTTTGAGCAGAGGTAGACACTGTGGAACACCTCCGCTGTTGTAATTCCAGTATGCCTCATAGAGGCCTAATTGCCTTACCCTGTACTTGACTCACGGTTTGCAACGTTCTCTCTGACCGTCCTTGTTCTATCTTCTTTCCTCCAGTGGAAAGACACTGTGAGAAGTGACTATCCGACTGAAGGAGTTTCCCTTAAAAAGAACTTGCTATAGTCCCACTGTTATACGTCTGTGAATGGAGAGCTATGTGCGCCTATTGCGGTTACCACAGTCAGTCCCAAAGCTTCCTTCTTTAACAGACGTAAGACTGAAATGAATTACACCTAAAGCACACTTCGCTCTCAGTACTGGTAGCGTTTTGGACGCAGAAACAAAGTGCGGATCACCACTCGTGGGGAACATCAAATATGTGTTTGGCGGCTTAAGCGCCATAGCCTGCCATTTACTCACAGTATCTAATGTGCCCCTAGTCCTTAACTGTTCTATCTTCATTCCTCAAAGGAGAAAAGCTGTTATGAATGAATACACAAGTGTAGTAGGTACCCTCAGCAGATACCTTTCTTCGCATCCCCTCTATGGGGTCTGTATGAGACACTTCATGATTGCTACCCAGACACGTCCTAGAGTTTCCAACTGAGCACAGAACCATCCCTGTCGTGAGAACTTACTGTAGCACAGTTCCCTCATATATTGGAAGTGTTTTGAGAAGAGGTAGACATTGTGGAACATCTCTGGTGTTGAATCTCCAGTATGCATAATAGAGGCCTAAGTGCATTACCCTGTACTTCACTCACGGGTTGCAACGTTCTCTCTGCTCCATCCTTGTTCTATCTTCTTTCCTCCACTGGAAAGACACTGTGTGAAGTGACATTCCGCATGAATGAGTTTCCCTTAAAGAGAACTTGCTGTAGTCC
Organism: Neogale vison; assembly: GCF_020171115.1. Classification (NCBI taxonomy): domain Eukaryota; kingdom Metazoa; phylum Chordata; class Mammalia; order Carnivora; family Mustelidae; genus Neogale; species Neogale vison. The sequence goes on along the minus strand of NW_025334895.1, from coordinate 3,594,484 downwards.
AACGGATAGACGTTGGAGACTGGCAAGCTCTGTGCGTCTATTGCGGTTACAACAGAGTCAGTCCCAAAAGCATCCTTCTTTAAAAGACGTAACACTGCAGTGAATCCCTCCTAAATCAAACATCCCTCTCAGTGTTGGAAGCGTTTCAGACGCAGAAACTAAGTGCGGATCACCACTTATGGTGAACATCCAATATGTGTTTGGCAGGCTTAAGCGCCATAGCCTGCCCTTTACTCACAGTACCTAATGTGCCCCTAGTCCGTCCGTGTTCTACCTTCATTCCTCCAAAGAGAAGCACTGTTATGAATGAGTACGCACCTGAAATAGGTTCCCTGAGCAGATACCTTCCTACGCATCCCCTCTAAGGGGCCAGTATGAGACTCTTCCTGATTGCTCCCCAGACACATCCTAGAATTTTCACCTGAGCACAGATGCCTCCCTGTCGTGAGAACTTACAGTAGCACAGTTCCCCCAAATATTGGAAGTATTTTGAGAAGAGGTAGACACTGTGGAACATCTCCGGTGTTGTAATTCCAGTATGTATCATAGAGTCCTATGTGCCTTACCCTGTACTTGACTCACGGTTTGCAACTTTCTCTCGGTCCGTCCTTGTTCTATCTTCTTTCCTCCACTGGAAAGACACTGTGAGAAGTTACATTCCGCATGAAGGAGTTTCCCTTACACAGAACTTGCTATAGTCCAACGGTTAGACGTCGGAGACTGGAAAGCTATGTGCGTCTACTGCGATTACCACAGAGTCAGTCCCCAAAGCTTCCTACTTTAACAGACGTAAAACTCCAGTGAAGCCCTCCTAAAGCACACTTCCCTCTCAGTGTTGGAAGCGTTTCAGACGCAGAAACTAAGTGCGGATCACCACTGGTGGTGAACATCCAATATGTGTTTGGCAGACTTAAGCGCCATAGCCTGCCCTTTACTCACAGTACCTAATGTGCCCGTAGTCCGTCCGTGTTCTACCTTCATTCCTCCAAGGAGGAGCACTGTTATGAATGAGTACGCCCCTGAAGTAGGTTCCCTGAGCAGATACCTTCCTTCGCATCCCCTCTAAGGGGCCTGTATGAGACACTTCATGATTGCTCCCCAGACACATCCTAGAGTTTCGACCTGAGCACAGATGCATCCCTGTCGTGAGAACTTACTGTAGCACAGTTCCCTCATATATTAGAAGTGTTTTGAGCACAGGTAGACACTGTGGAACACCTCCGCTGTTGTAATTCCCGTATGCCTCATAGAGGCCTAATTGCCTTACCCTGTACTTGACTCACGGTTTGCAACGTTCTCTCTGACCGTCCTTGTTCTATCTTCCTTCCTCCAGTGGAAAGACACTGTGAGAAGTGACTATCCGACTGAAGGAGTTTCCCTTAAAAAGAACTTGCTATAGTCCCACTGTTATACGTCTGTGAATGGAGAGCTATGTGCGCCTATTGCGGTTACCACAGAGTCAGTCCCAAAGCTTCCTTCTTTAACAGACGTAAGACTGAAATGAATTACACCTAAAGCACACTTCGCTCTCAGTACTGGTAGTGTTTTGGACGCAGAAACAAAGTGCGGATCACCACTCGTGGGGAACATCAAATATGTGTTTGGCGGATTAAGCGCCATAGCCTGCCATTTACTCACAGTACCTAATGTGCCCCTAGTCCTTAACTGTTCTATCTTCATTCCTCAAAGGAGAAAAGCAGTTATGAATGAATACACAAGTGTAGTAGGTTCCCTGAGCAGATACCTTCCTTCGCATCCCCTCTATGGGGTCTGTATGAGACACTTCATGATTGCTACCCAGACACGTCCTAGAGTTTTCAACTGAGCACAGAACCATCCCTGTCGTGAGAACTTACTGTAGCACAGTTCCCTCATATATTGGAAGTGTTTTGAAAAGAGGTAGACACTGTGGAACATCTCTGGTGTTGAATCTCCAGTATGCATAATAGAGGCCTAAGTGCATTACCCTGTACTTCACTCACGGGTTGCAACGTTCTCTCTGCTCCATCCTTGTTCTATCTTCTTTCCTCCACTGGAAAGACACTGTGTGAAGTGACATTCCGCATGAAGGAGTTTCCCTTAAAGAGAACTTGCTGTAGTCCAACGGATAGACGTTGGAGACTGGCAAGCTCTGTGCGTCTATTGCGGTTACAACAGAGTCAGTCCCAAAAGCATCCTTCTTTAACAGACGTAACACTGCAGTGAATCCCTCCTAAATCAAACATCCCTCTCAGTGTTGGAAGCGTTTCAGACGCAGAAACTAAGTGCGGATCACCACTTATGGTGAACATCCAATATGTGTTTGGCAGGCTTAAGCGCCATAGCCTGCCCTTTACTCACAGTACCTAATGTGCCCCTAGTCCGTCCGTGTTCTAAGTTCATTCCTCCAAAGAGAAGCACTGTTATGAATGAGTACGCACCTGAAATAGGTTCCCTGAGCAGATACCTTCCTACGCATCCCCTCTAAGGGGCCTGTATGAGACACTTCATGATTGCTACCCAGACATGCCCTAGAGTTCTCAACTGAGCACAGATGCATCCCTGTGGTGAGAGCTTACTGGATCACAGTTCCCTCATATATTGGAAGTGTTTTGAGAAGAGGTAGACACTGTGGAACATCTCCGGTGTTGTAATTCCAGTATGCATCATAGAGGCCTAAGTGCCTTACCCTGTACTTGACTCACGGTTTGCAACGTTCTCTCTGTCCGTCCTTGTTCTATCTTCTTTCCTCCACTGGAAAGAAACTTTGAGAAGTAACATTCCGCATGAAGGAGTTTCCCTTAAACAGAACTTCCTATAGTCTATCAGTCAGACGTTTGAGACTGGAAAGCTATGAGCGTCTAATGCGGTTACCCCAGAGTCAGTCCCAAAAGCTTCCTTCTTTAACAGACGTAACACTGCAGCGAATCCCTCCTAAAGCACACTTCCCGCTCAGTGTTGGAAGCATTTTAGACGCAGAAACTAAGTGCGGATCACCACTGGTGGTAAACATCCATTTTGTGTTTGGCAGGCTAAGCGCCATAGCCTGCCCTTTACTCACAGTACCTAATGTGCCCGTAGTCCTTAACTGTTCTATCTTCATTCCTCAAAGGAGAAAAGCTGTTATGAATGAATACACAAGTGTAGTAGGTTCCCTGAGCAGATACCTTCCTTCGCATCCCCTCTATGGGGTCTGTATCATGATTGCTACCCAGACACGTCCTAGAGTTTCCAACTGAGCACAGAACCATCCCTGTCGTGAGAACTTACTGTAGCACAGTTCCCTCATATATTGGAAGTGTTTTGAGAAGAGGTAGACATTGTGGAACATCTCTGGTGTTGAATCTCCAGTATGCATAATAGAGGCCTAAGTGCATTACCCTGTACTTCACTCACGGGTTGCAACGTTCTCTCTGCTCCATCCTTGTTCTATCTTCTTTCCTCCACTGGAAAGACACTGTGTGAAGTGACATTCCGCATGAAGGAGTTTCCCTTGAAGAAAACTTGCTGTAGTCCATCGGATAGACGTTGGAGACTGGCAAGCTCTGTGCGTCTATTGCGGTTACAACAGAGTCAGTCCCAAAAGCATCCTTCTTTAACAGACGTAACACTGCAGTGAATCCCTCCTAAATCAAACATCCCTCTCAGTGTTGGAAGCGTTTCAGACGCAGAAACTAAGTGCGGATCACCACTTATGGTGAACATCCAATATGTGTTTGGCAGGCTTAAGCGCCATAGCCTGCCCTTTACTCACAGTACCTAATGTGCCCCTAGTCCGTCCGTGTTCTAAGTTCATTCCTCCAAAGAGAAGCACTGTTATGAATGAGTACGCACCTGAAATAGGTTCCCTGAGCAGATACCTTCCTACGCATCCCCTCTAAGGGGCCTGTATGAGACACTTCATGATTGCTACCCAGACATGCCCTAGAGTTCTCAACTGAGCACAGATGCATCCCTGTGGTGAGAGCTTACTGGATCACAGTTCCCTCATATATTGGAAGTGTTTTGAGAAGAGGTAGACACTGTGGAACATCTCCGGTGTTGTAATTCCAGTATGCATCATAGAGGCCTAAGTGCCTTACCCTGTACTTGACTCACGGTTTGCAACGTTCTCTCTGTCCGTCCTTGTTCTATCTTCTTTCCTCCACTGGAAAGAAACTTTGAGAAGTAACATTCCGCATGAAGGAGTTTCCCTTAAACAGAACTTCCTATAGTCTATCAGTCAGACGTTTGAGACTGGAAAGCTATGAGCGTCTAATGCGGTTACCCCAGAGTCAGTCCCAAAAGCTTCCTTCTTTAACAGACGTAACACTGCAGCGAATCCCTCCTAAAGCACACTTCCCGCTCAGTGTTGGAAGCATTTTAGACGCAGAAACTAAGTGCGGATCACCACTGGTGGTAAACATCCATTTTGTGTTTGGCAGGCTAAGCGCCATAGCCTGCCCTTTACTCACAGTACCTAATGTGCCCGTAGTCCTTAACTGTTCTATCTTCATTCCTCAAAGGAGAAAAGCTGTTATGAATGAATACACAAGTGTAGTAGGTTCCCTGAGCAGATACCTTCCTTCGCATCCCCTCTATGGGGTCTGTATCATGATTGCTACCCAGACACGTCCTAGAGTTTCCAACTGAGCACAGAACCATCCCTGTCGTGAGAACTTACTGTAGCACAGTTCCCTCATATATTGGAAGTGTTTTGAGAAGAGGTAGACATTGTGGAACATCTCTGGTGTTGAATCTCCAGTATGCATAATAGAGGCCTAAGTGCATTACCCTGTACTTCACTCACGGGTTGCAACGTTCTCTCTGCTCCATCCTTGTTCTATCTTCTTTCCTCCACTGGAAAGACACTGTGTGAAGTGACATTCCGCATGAAGGAGTTTCCCTTGAAGAAAACTTGCTGTAGTCCATCGGATAGACGTTGGAGACTGGCAAGCTCTGTGCGTCTATTGCGGTTACAACAGAGTCAGTCCCAAAAGCATCCTTCTTTAACAGACGTAACACTGCAGTGAATCCCTCCTAAATCAAACATCCCTCTCAGTGTTGGAAGCGTTTCAGACGCAGAAACTAAGTGCGGATCACCACTTATGGTGAACATCCAATATGTGTTTGGCAGGCTTAAGCGCCATAGCCTGCCCTTTACTCACAGTACCTAATGTGCCCCTAGTCCGTCCGTGTTCTAAGTTCATTCCTCCAAAGAGAAGCACTGTTATGAATGAGTACGCACCTGAAATAGGTTCCCTGAGCAGATACCTTCCTACGCATCCCCTCTAAGGGGCCTGTATGAGACACTTCATGATTGCTACCCAGACATGCCCTAGAGTTCTCAACTGAGCACAGATGCATCCCTGTGGTGAGAGCTTACTGGATCACAGTTCCCTCATATATTGGAAGTGTTTTGAGAAGAGGTAGACACTGTGGAACATCTCCGGTGTTGTAATTCCAGTATGCATCATAGAGGCCTAAGTGCCTTACCCTGTACTTGACTCACGGTTTGCAACGTTCTCTCTGTCCGTCCTTGTTCTATCTTCTTTCCTCCACTGGAAAGAAACTTTGAGAAGTAACATTCCGCATGAAGGAGTTTCCCTTAAACAGAACTTCCTATAGTCTATCAGTTAGACGTTTGAGACTGGAAAGCTATGAGCGTCTAATGCGGTTACCCCAGAGTCAGTCCCAAAAGCTTCCTTCTTTAACAGTCGTAACACTGCAGCGAATCCCTCCTAAAGCACACTTCCCGCTCAGTGTTGGAAGCGTTTTAGACGCAGAAACTAAGTGCGGATCACCACTGGTGGTAAACATCCATTTTGTGTTTGGCAGGCTAAGCGCCATAGCCTGCCCTTTACTCACAGTACCTAATGTGCCCGTAGTCCTTAACTGTTCTATCTTCATTCCTCAAAGGAGAAAAGCTGTTATGAATGAATACACAAGTGTAGTAGGTTCCCTGAGCATATACCTTCCTTCGCATCCCCTCTATGGGGTCTGTATCATGATTGCTACCCAGACACGTCCTAGAGTTTCCAACTGAGCACAGAACCATCCCTGTCGTGAGAACTTACTGTAGCACAGTTCCCTCATATATTGGAAGTGTTTTGAGAAGAGGTAGACATTGTGGAACATCTCTGGTGTTGAATCTCCAGTATGCATAATAGAGGCCTAAGTGCATTACCCTGTACTTCACTCACGGGTTGCAACGTTCTCTCTGCTCCATCCTTGTTCTATCTTCTTTCCTCCACTGGAAAGACACTGTGTGAAGTGACATTCCGCATGAAGGAGTTTCCCTTAAAGAGAACTTGCTGTAGTCCAACGGATAGACGTTGGAGACTGGCAAGCTATGTGCGTCTATTGCGGTTACAACAGAGTCAGTCCCAAAGCTTCCTTCTTTAACAGACGTAAGACTGAAATGAATTACACCTAAAGCACACTTCGCTCTCAGTACTGGTAGCGTTTTTGACGCAGAAACAAAGTGCGGATCACCACTCGTGGGGAACATCAAATATGTGTTTGGCGGCTTAAGCGCCATAGCCTGCCATTTACTCACAGTACCTAATGTGCCCCTAGTCCTTAACTGTTCTATCTTCATTCCTCAAAGGAGAAAAGCAGTTATGAATGAATACACAAGTGTAGTAGGTTCCCTGAGCAGATACCTTACTTCGCATCCCCTCTATGGGGTCTGTATGAGACACTTCATGATTGCTACCCAGACACGTCCTAGAGTTTCCAACTGAGCACAGAACCATCCCTGTCGTGAGAACTTACTGTAGCACAGTTCCCTCATATATTGGAAGTGTTTTGAAAAGAGGAAGACACTGTGGAACATCTCTGGTGTTGAATCTCCAGTATGCATAATAGAGGCCTAAGTGCATTACCCTGTACTTCACTCACGGGTTGCAACGTTCTCTCTGCTCCATCCTTGTTCTATCTTCTTTCCTCCACTGGAAAGACACTGTGTGAAGTGACATTCCGCATGAAGGAGTTTCCCTTAAAGAGAACTTGCTGTAGTCCAACAGATAGACGTTGGAGACTGGCAAGCTATGTGCGTCTATTGCGGTTACAACAGAGTCAGTCCCAAAAGCATCCTTCTTTAACAGACGTAACACTGCAGTGAATCCCTCCTAAATCAAACATCCCTCTCAGTGTTGGAAGCGTTTTAGACGCAGAAACTAAGTGCGGATCAACACTTATGGTGAACATCCAATATGTGTTTGGCAGGCTTAAGCGCCATAGCCTGCCCTTTACTCACAGTACCTAATGTGCCCCTAGTCCGTCCGTGTTCTACCTTCATTCCTCCAAAGAGAAGCACTGTTATGAATGAGTACGCACCTGAAATAGGTTCCCTGAGCAGATACCTTCCTACGCATCCCCTCTAAGGGGCCTGTATGAGACACTTCATGATTGCTACCCAGACATGTCCTAGAGTTCTCAACTGAGCACAGATGCATCCCTGTGGTGAGAACTTACTGGATCACAGTTCCCTCATATATTGGAAGTGTTTTGAGAAGAGGTAGACACTGTGGAACATCTCCGGTGTTGTAATTCCAGTATGCATCATAGAGGCCTAAGTGCCTTACCCTGTACTTGACTCACGGTTTGCAACGTTCTCTCTGTCCGTCCTTGTTCTATCTTCTTTCCTCCACTGGAAAGAAACTGTGAGAAGTAACATTCCGCATGAAGGAGTTTCCCTTAAACAGAACTTCCTATAGTCTATCAGTTAGACGTTTGAGACTGGAAAGCTATGAGCGTCTAATGCGGTTACAACAGAGTCAGTCCCAAAAGCTTCCTTCTTTAACAGACGTAACACTGCAGCGAATCCCTCCTAAAGCACACTTCCCGCTCAGTGTTGGAAGCGTTTTAGACGCAGAAACTAAGTGCGGATCACCACTGGTGGTGAACATCCATTTTGTGTTTGGCAGGCTAAGCGCCATAGCCTGCCCTTTACTAACAGTACCTAATGTGCCCGTAGTCCTTCCCTGTTCTATCTTCATCCTCAAAGGAGAAACGCTGATATGAATGAGTACGCACCTGAAGTAGGTTCCCAGAGCAGATACCTTCCTCCGCATCTCCTCTAAGGGGCCTGTATGAGACACTTCATGATTGCTACCCAGACACGTCCTCCACTTTCCAACTGAGCGCAGACGCTTCCCTGTCGTGAGAACTTACTCTAGCACAGTTCTCTCATATATTGGAAGTGTTTTGAGAAGTGTTAGACACTGTGGAACATCCCAAGTGTTGAACTTCCAGTATGCATCATAGAGGCCTAATTGATTTACCCTGTACTTCACGCACGGTTTGCAACATTCTCTCTGCTCCGTCCTTGTTCTATCTCCTTTTCTCCACTTGAAGACACTGTGAGAAGTGCTATCCACCTGAAGGAATTTCCCTTAAACAGAACTTGCTATAGTCCAACGGTTAGACGACTTTGAATGGAAAGCTATGTACGCCTATTGCGGTTACCACAGAGTAAGTCCCCAAAGCTTCCTTCTTTAACAGACGTAACACTGCAGTGAATCCCTCCTAAAGCACACTTCCCTCTCAGTGTTGGAAGCGTTTTAGACGCAGAAACTAAGTGCCGATTACCAATGGTGCTGAACATCCAATATGTGTTTGGAGGGTAAGCGCCATAGCCTGCCCTTTACTCACAGTACCTAATGTGCCCGTAGTCCTTCCCTGTTTTATCTTCATCCTCAAAGGAGAAACACTGTTATGAATGAGTGCGCACCTGAAGTAGGTTCCCAGAGCAGATACCTTCCTCCGAAACCCCTCTAAGGGGCCTGTATGAGACACTTCAAAATTGCTACACAGACACGTCCTACGCTTTCCAACTGAGCACAGACGCTTCCCTGTCGTGAGAAGTTACTGTAGAACAGCTCCTTCATATACTGGAAGTGTTTTGAGAAGTGGTAGACACTGTGGAACATCCCATGTGTTGAACTTCAGTATGCATCATAGAGGCCTAAGTGCCTTACCCTTTCCTTCACCTACGGGTTGTAACATTCTCTCTGCTCCGTCCTTGTTCTATCTTCTTTCCTCCACTGGAATGACACTGTGAGAAGTGACATTCTGCATGAAGGAGTTTCCCTTACACAGAACTTGCTAGAGTGCAACGGTTAGACGTTGGAGCCTGGAAAGCTATGTGCGCCTATTGCGGTTACCACAGAGTCAGTCCCAAAAGCTTCCTTCTTTAACAGACGTAGCACTGCAGTGAATCCCTCCGAAAGCACACTTCCCTCTCAGTGTTGGAAGCGTTTTAGACGCATAAACTAAATGCGGATCACCACTGGTAGTGAACATCCAATATGTGTTTGGCAGACTTAAGCGACATAGCCTGCCTTTTACTCACAGTATCTAATGTGCCCCTAGTCCGTCCGTGTTCTACCTTCATTCCACCAAGGAGGAGCACTGTTATGAATGAGTACGCCCCTGAAGTAGGTTCCCTGAGCAGATACCTTCCTCCGCATCCCCTCTAAGGGGCCAGTATGAGACTCTTCCTGATTGCTCCCCAGACACATCCTAGAATTTTCACCTGAGCACAGATGCATCCCTGTCGTGAGAACTTACTGTAGCACAGTTCCCTCATATATTGGAAGTGTTTTGAGAAGAGGTAGACACTGTGGAACATCTCCGGTGTTGTAATTCCATTATGCATCATAGAGTCCTATGTGCCTTACCCTGTACTTGACTCACGGTTTGCAACTCTCTCTCGGTCCGTCCTTGTTCTATCTTCTTTCCTCCACTGGAGAGACACCTTGAGAAGTGACATTCCGCATGAAGGAGTTTCCCTTACACAGAACTTGCTATAGTCCAACGGTTAGACGTCGGAGACTGGAAAGCTATGTGCGTCTACTGCGATTACCACAGTCAGTCCCCAATGCTTCCTACTTTAAAAGACGTAAAACTCCAGTGAAGCCCTCCTAATGCACACTTCCCTCTCAGTGTTGGAAGCATTTCAGACGCAGAAACTAAGTGCGGATCACCACTGGTGGTGAACATCCAATATGTGTTTGGCAGACTTAAGCGCCATAGCCTGCCCTTTACTCACAGTACCTAATGTGCCCGTAGTCCGTCCGTGTTCTACCTTCATTCCTCCAAGGAGGAGCACTGTTATGAATGAGTACGCCCCTGAAGTAGGTTCCTTGAGCAGATACCTTCCTTCGCATCCCCTCGATGGGGCCTGTATGAGACGCTTCATGATTGCTCCCCAGACACATCCTAGAGTTTCCACCTGAGCACAGATGCATCCCTGTCGTGAGAACTTACTGTAGCACAGTTCCCTCATATATTGGAAGTGTTTTGAGAAGAGGTAGACACTGTGGAACACCTCCGCTGTTGTAATTCCAGTATGCATCATAGAGGCCTAATTGCCTTACCCTGTACTTGACTCACGGTTTGCAACGTTCTCTCTGACCGTCCTTGTTCTATCTTCTTTCCTCCAGTGGAAAGACACTGTGAGAAGTGACTATCCGACTGAAGGAGTTTCCCTTAAAAAGAACTTGCTCTAGTCCCACTGTTAGACGTCTGTGAATGGAGAGCTATGTGCGCCTATTGCGGTTACCACAGAGTCTGTCCCAAAGCTTCCTTCTTTAACAGACGTAAGACTGAAATGAATTACACCTAAAGCACACTTCGCTCTCAGTACTGATAGCGTTTTGGACGCAGAAACAAAGTGCGGATCACCACTCGTGGGGAACATCAAATATGTGTTTGGCGGCTTCAGCGCCATAGCCTGCCATTTACTCACAGTACCTAATGTGCCCCTAGTTCTTAACTGTTCTATCTTCATTCCTCAAAGGAGAAAAGCTGTTATGAATGAATACACAAGTGTAGTAGGTTCCCTGAGCAGATACCTTCCTTCGCATCCCCTCTATGGGGTCTGTATGAGACACTTCATGATTGCTACCCAGACACGTCCTAGAGTTTCCAACTGAGCACAGAACCATCCCTGTCGTGAGAACTTACTGTAGCACAGTTCCCTCATATATTGGAAGTGTTTTGAGAAGAGGTAGACATTGTGGAACATCTCTGGTGTTGAATCTCCAGTATGCATAATAGAGGCCTAAGTGCATTACCCTGTACTTCACTCACGGGTTGCAACGTTCTCTCTGCTCCATCCTTGTTCTATCTTCTTTCCTCCACTGGAAAGACACTGTGTGAAGTGACATTCCGCATGAAGGAGTTTCCCTTAAAGAGAACTTGCTGTAGTCCAACGGATAGACGTTGGAGACTGGCAAGCTATGTGCGTCTATTGCGGTTACAACAGAGTCAGTCCCAAAAGCATCCTTCTTTAACAGACGTAACACTGCAGTGAATCCCTCCTAAATCAAACATCCCTCTCAGTGTTGGAAGCGTTTTAGACGCAGAAACTAAGTGCGGATCACCACTTATGGTGAACATCCAATAGGTGTTTGGCAGGCTTAAGCGCCATAGCCTGTCCTTTACTCACAGTACCTAATGTGCCCCTAGTCCGTCCGTGTTCTACCTTCATTCCTCCAAAGAGAAGCACTGTTATGAATGAGTACGCACCTGAAATAGGTTCCCTGAGCAGATACCTTCCTACGCATCCCCTCTAAGGGGCCTGTATGAGACACTTCATGATTGCTACCCAGACATGTCCTAGAGTTCTCAACTGAGCACAGATGCATCCCTGTGATGAGAGCTTACTGGGTCACAGTTCCCTCATATATGGGAAGTGTTTTGAAAAGAGGTAGACACTGTGGAACATCTCCGGTGTTGTAATTCCAGTATGCATCATAGAGGCCTAAGTGCCTTACCCTGTACTTGACTCACGGTTTGCAACGTTCTCTCTGTCCGTCCTTGTTCTATCTTCTTTCCTCCACTGGAAAGAAACTGTGAGAAGTAACATTCCGCATGAAGGAGTTTCCCTTAAACAGAACTTCCTATAGTCTATCAGTTAGACGTTTGAGACTGGAAAGCTATGAGCGTCTAATGCGGTTACCACAGAGTCAGTCCCAAAAGCTTCCTTCTTTAACAGACGTAACACTGCAGCGAATCCCTCCTAAAGCACACTTCCCGCTCAGTGTTGGAAGCGTTTTAGACGCAGAAACTAAGTGCGGATCACCACTGGTGGTGAACATCCATTTTGTGTTTGGCAGGCTAAGCGCCATAGCCTGCCTTTACTCACAGTACCTAATGTGCCCGTAGTCCTTCCCTGTTCTATCTTCATCCTCAAAGGAGAAACGCTCTTATGAATGAGTACGCACCTGAAGTAGGTTCCCAGAGCAGATACCTTCCTCCGCATCTCCTCTAAGGGGCCTGTATGAGACACTTCATGATTGCTACCCAGACACGTCCTCCACTTTCCAACTGAGCGCAGACGCTTCCCTGTCGTGAGAACTTACTCTAGCACAGTTCTCTCATATATTGGAAGTGTTTTGAGAAGTGTTAGACACTGTGGAACATCCCAAGTGTTGAACTTCCAGTAGGCATCATAGAGGCCTAATTGAATTACCCTGTACTTTACGCACGGTTTGCAACATTCTCTCTGCTCCGTCCTTGTTCTATCTTCTTTTCTCCACTTGAAGACACTGTGAGAAGTGCTATCCACCTGAAGGAATATCCCTTAAACAGAACTTGCTATAGTCCAACGGTTAGACGACTTTGAATGGAAAGCTATGTACGCCTATTGCGGTTACCACAGAGTAAGTCCCCAAAGCTTCCTTCTTTAACAGACGTAACACTGCAGTGAATCCCTTCTAAAGCACACTTCCCTCTCAGTGTTGGAAGCGTTTTAGACGCAGAAACTAAGTGCCGATTACCAATGGTGCTGAACATCCAATATGTGTTTGGAGGGTAAGCGCCATAGCCTGCCCTTTACTCACAGTACCTAATGTGCCCGTAGTCCTTCCCTGTTTTATCTTCATCCTCAAAGGAGAAACACTGTTATGAATGAGTGCGCACATGAAGTAGGTTCCCAGAGCAGATACCTTCCTCCGAAACCCCTCTAAGGGGCCTGTATGAGACACTTCAAAATTGCTACACAGACACGTCCTACACTTTCCAACTGAGCACAGACGCTTCCCTGTCGTGAGAAGTTACTGTAGCACAGCTCCATCATATATTGGAAGTGTTTTGAGAAGCGGTAGACACTGTGGAACATCCCATGTGTTGAACTTCCAGTATGCATCATAGAGGCCTAAGTGCCTTACCCTTTCCTTCACCTACGGGTTGTAACATTCTCTCTGCTCCGTCCTTGTTCTATCTTCTTTACTCCACTGGAATGACACTGTGAGAAGTGACATTCTGCATGAAGGAGTTTCCCTTACACAGAACTTGCTAGAGTGCAACGGTTAGACGTTGGAGCCTGGAAAGCTATGTGCGCCTATTGCGGTTACCACAGAGTCAGTCCCAAAAGCTTCCTTCTTTAACAGACGTAGCACTGCAGTGAATCCCTCCGAAAGCACACTTCCCCCTCAGTGTTGCAAGCGTTTTAGACGCATAAACTAAATGCGGATCACCACTGGTAGTGAACATCCAATATGTGTTTGGCAGACTTAAGCGCCATAGCCTGCCTTTTACTCACAGTATCTAATGTGCCGCTAGTCCGTCCGTGTTCTACCTTCATTCCTCCAAGGAGAAGCACTGTTATGAATGAGTACGCCCCTGAAGTAGGTTCCCTGAGCAGATACCTTCCTCCGCATCCCCTCTCAGGGGCCCGTATGAGACTCTTCCTGATTGCTCCCCAGACACATCCTAGAATTTTCACCTGAGCACAGATGCATCCCTGTCGTGAGAACTTACAGTAGCACAGTTCCCTCATATATTGGAAGTGTTTTGAGCAGAGGTAGACACTGTGGAACATCTCCGGTGTTGTAATTCCAGTATGCATCATAGAGTCCTATGTGCCTTACCCTGTACTTGACTCACGGTTTGCAACTTTCTCTCGGTCCGTCCTTGTTCTATCTTCTTTCCTCCACTGGAAAGACACTGTGAGAAGTGACATTCCGCATGAAGGAGTTTCCCTTACACAGAACTTGCTATAGTCCAACGGTTAGACGTCGGAGACTGGAAAGCTATGTGCGTCTACTGCGATTACCACAGAGTCAGTCCCAAAAGCTTCCTACTTTAACAGACGTAAAACTCCAGTGAAGCCCTCCTAAAGCACACTTCCCTCTCAGTGTTGGAAGCGTTTCAGACGCAGAAACTAAGTGCGGATCACCACTGGTGGTGAACATCCAATATGTGTTTGGCAGACTTAAGCGCCATAGCCTGCCCTTTACTCACAGTACCTAATGTGCCCGTAGTCCGTCCGTGTTCTACCTTCATTCCTCCAAGGAGGAGCACTGTTATGAATGAGTACGCCCCTGAAGTAGGTTCCCTGAGCAGATACCTTCCTTCGCATCCCCTCTAAGGGGCCTGTATGAGACACTTCATGATTGCTCCCCAGACACATCCTAGAGTTTCCACCTGAGCACAGATGCATCCCTGTCGTGAGAAATTACTGTAGCACAGTTCCCTCATATATTAGAAGTGTTTTGAGCAGAGGTAGACACTGTGGAACACCTCCGCTGTTGTAATTCCAGTATGCATCATAGAGGCCTAATTGCCTTACCCTGTACTTGACTCACGGTTTGCAACGTTCTCTCTGACCGTCCTTGTTCTATCTTCTTTCCTCCAGTGGAAAGACACTGTGAGAAGTGACTATCCGACTGAAGGAGTTTCCCTTAAAAAGAACTTGCTATAGTCCCACTGTTAGACGTCTGTGAATGGAGAGCTATGTGCGCCTATTGCGGTTACCACAGAGTCAGTCCCAAAGCTTCCTTCTTTAACAGACGTAAGACTGAAATGAATTACACCTAAAGCACACTTCGCTCTCAGTACTGGTAGCGTTTTGGACGCAGAAACAAAGTGCGGATCACCACTCGTGGGGAACATCAAATATGTGTTTGGCGGCTTAAGCGCCATAGCCTGCCATTTACTCACAGTACCTAATGTGCCCGTAGTCCTTAACTGTTCTATCTTCTTTCCTCAAAGGAGAAAAGCTGTTATGAATGAATACACAAGTGTAGTAGGTTCCCTGAGCAGATACCTTCCTTCGCATCCCCTCTATGGGGTCTGTATGAGACACTTCATGATTGCTACCCAGACACGTCCTAGAGTTTCCAACTGAGCACAGAACCATCCCTGTCGTGAGAACTTACTGTAGCACAGTTCCCTCATATATTGGAAGTGTTTTGAGAAGAGGTAGACATTGTGGAACATCTCTGGTGTTGAATCTCCAGTATGCATAATAGAGGCCTAAGTGCATTACCCTGTACTTCACTCACGGGTTGCAACGTTCTCTCTGCTCCATCCTTGTTCTATCATCTTTCCTCCACTGGAAAGACAAGTGTGAAGTGACATTCCGCATGAAGGAGTTTCCCTTAAAGAGAACTTGCTGTAGTCCAACGGATAGACGTTGGAGACTGGCAAGCTATGTGCGTCTATTGCGGTTACAACAGAGTCAGTCCCAAAAGCATCCTTCTTTAACAGACGTAACACTGCAGTGAATCCCTCCTAAATCAAACATCCCTCTCAGTGTTGGAAGCGTTTTAGACGCAGAAACTAAGTGCGGATCACCACTTATGGTGAACATCCAATAGGTGTTTGGCAGGCTTAAGCGCCATAGCCTGCCCTTTACTCACAGTACCTAAAGTGCCCCTAGTCCGTCCGTGTTCTACCTTCATTCCTCCAAAGAGAAGCACTGTTATGAATGAGTACGCACCTGAAATAGGTTCCCTGAGCAGATACCTTCCTACGCATCCCCTCTAAGGGGCCTGTATGAGACACTTCATGATTGCTACCCAGACATGTCCTAGAGTTCTCAACTGAGCACAGATGCATCCCTGTGATGAGAGCTTACTAGGTCACAGTTCCCTCATATATGGGAAGTGTTTTGAGAAGAGGTAGACACTGTGGAACATCTCCGGTGTTGTAATTCCAGTATGCATCATAGAGGCCTAAGTGCCTTACCCTGTACTTGACTCACCGTTTGCAACGTTCTCTCTGTCCGTCCTTGTTCTATCTTCTTTCCTCCACTGGAATGACACTGTGAGAAGTGACATTCTGCATGAAGGAGTTTCCCTTACACAGAACTTGCTATAGTGCAACGGTTAGACGTTGGAGCCTGGAAAGCTATGTGCGCCTATTGCGGTTACCACAGAGTCAGTCCCAAAAGCTTCCTTCTTTAACAGACGTAGCACTGCAGTGAATCCCTCCGAAAGCACACTTCCCGCTCAGTGTTGGAAGCGTTTTAGACGCATAAACTAAATGCGGATCACCAATGGTGGTGAACATCCAATATGTGTTTGGCAGACTTAAGCGCCATAGCCTGCCTTTTACTCACAGTATCTAATGTGCCCCTAGTCCGTCCGTGTTCTACCTTCATTCCTCCAAGGAGAAGCACTGTTATGAATGAGTACGCCCCTGAAGTAGGTTCCCTGAGCAGATACCTTCCTCCGCATCCCCTCTAAGGGGCCCGTATGAGACTCTTCCTGATTGCTCCCCAGACACATCCTAGAATTTTCACCTGAGCACAGATGCATCCCTGTCGTGAGAACTTACAGTAGCACAGTTCCCTCATATATTGGAAGTGTTTTGAGCAGAGGTAGACACTGTGGAACAATTCCGGTGTTGTAATTCCAGTATGCATTATAGAGTCCTATGTGCCTTACCCTGTACTTGACTCACGGTTTGCAACTCTCTCTCGGTCCGTCCTTGTTCTATCTTCTTTCCTCCACTGGAAAGACACTGTGAGAAGTGACATTCCGCATGAAGGAGTTTCCCTTACACAGAACTTGCTATAGTCCAACGGTTAGACGTCGGAGACTGGAAAGCTATGTGCGTCTACTGCGATTACCACAGAGTCAGTCCCCAAAGCTTCCTACTTTAACAGACGTAAAACTCCAGTGAAGCCCTCCTAAAGCACACTTCCCTCTCAGTGTTGGAAGCGTTTCAGACGCAGAAACTAAGTGCGGATCACCACTGGTGGTGAACATCCAATATGTGTTTGGCAGACTTAAGCGCCATAGCCTGCCCTTTACTCACAGTACCTAATGTGCCCGTAGTCCGTCCGTGTTCTACCTTCATTCCTCCAAGGAGGAGCACTGTTATGAATGAGTACGCCCCTGAAGTAGGTTCCCTGAGCAGATACCTTCCTTCGCATCCCCTCTAAGGGGCCTGTATGAGACACTTCATGATTGCTCCCCAGACACATCCTAGAGTTTCCACCTGAGCACAGATGCATCCCTGTCGTGAGAACTTACTGTAGCACAGTTCCCTCATATATTGGAAGTGTTTTGAGCAGAGGTAGACACTGTGGAACACCTCCGCTGTTGTAATTCCAGTATGCATCATAGAGGCCTAATTGCCTTACCCTGTACTTGACTCACGGTTTGCAACGTTCTCTCTGACCGTCCTTGTTCTATCTTCTTTCCTCCAGTGGAAAGACACTGTGAGAAGTGACTATCCGACTGAAGGAGTTTCCCTTAAAAAGAACTTGCTCTAGTCCCACTGTTAGACGTCTGTGAATGGAGAGCTATGTGCGCCTATTGCGGTTACCACAGAGTCAGTCCCAAAGCTTCCTTCTTTAACAGACGTAAGACTGAAATGAATTACACCTAAAGCACACTTCGCTCTCAGTACTGGTAGCGTTTTGGACGCAGAAACAAAGTGCGGATCACCACTCGTGGGGAACATCAAATATGTGTTTGGCGGCTTCAGCGCCATAGCCTGCCATTTACTCACAGTACCTAATGTGCCCGTTGACCTTAACTGTTCTATCTTCATTCCTCAAAGGAGAAAAGCTGTTATGAATGAATACACAAGTGTAGTAGGTTCCCTGAGCAGATACCTTCCTTCGCATCCCCTCTATGGGGTCTGTATGAGACACTTCATGATTGCTACCCAGACACGTCCTAGAGTTTCCAACTGAGCACAGAACCATCCCTGTCGTGAGAACTTACTGTAGCACAGTTCCCTCATATATTGGAAGTGTTTTGAGAAGAGGTAGACATTGTGGAACATCTCTGGTGTTGAATCTCCAGTATGCATAATAGAGGCCTAAGTGCATTACCCTGTACTTCACTCACGGGTTGCAACGTTCTCTCTGCTCCATCCTTGTTCTATCTTCTTTCCTCCACTGGAAAGACACTGTGTGAAGTGACATTCCGCATGAAGGAGTTTCCCTTAAAGAGAACTTGCTGTAGTCCAACGGATAGACGTTGGAGACTGGCAAGCTATGTGCGTCTATTGCGGTTACAACAGAGTCAGTCCCAAAAGCATCCTTCTTTAACAGACGTAACACTGCAGTGAATCCCTCCTAAATCAAACATCCCTCTCAGTGTTGGAAGCGTTTTAGACGCAGAAACTAAGTGCGGATCACCACTTATGGTGAACATCCAATAGGTGTTTGGCAGGCTTAAGCGCCATAGCCTGTCCTTTACTCACAGTACCTAATGTGCCCCTAGTCCGTCCGTGTTCTACCTTCATTCCTCCAAAGAGAAGCACTGTTATGAATGAGTACGCACCTGAAATAGGTTCCCTGAGCAGATACCTTCCTCCGCATCCCCTCTAAGGGGCCTGTATGAGACACTTCATGATTGCTACCCAGACATGTCCTAGAGTTCTCAACTGAGCACAGATGCATCCCTGTGATGAGAGCTTACTGGGTCACAGTTCCCTCATATATGGGAAGTGTTTTGAAAAGAGGTAGACACTGTGGGACATCTCCGGTGTTGTAATTCCAGTATGCATCATAGAGGCCTAAGTGCCTTACCCTGTACTTGACTCACGGTTTGCAACGTTCTCTCTGTCCGTCCTTGTTCTATCTTCTTTCCTCCACTGGAAAGAAACTGTGAGAAGTAACATTCCGCATGAAAGAGTTTCCCTTAAACAGAACTTCCTATAGTCTATCAGTTAGACGTTTGAGACTGGAAAGCTATGAGCGTCTAATGCGGTTACCACAGAGTCAGTCCCAAAAGCTTCCTTCTTTAACAGACGTAACACTGCAGCGAATCCCTCCTAAAGCACACTTCCCGCTCAGTGTTGGAAGCGTTTTAGACGCAGAAACTAAGTGCGGATCACCACTGGTGGTGAACATCCATTTTGTGTTTGGCAGGCTAAGCGCCATAGCCTGCCTTTACTCACAGTACCTAATGTGCCCGTAGTCCTTCCCTGTTCTATCTTCATCCTCAAAGGAGAAACGCTCTTATGAATGAGTACGCACCTGAAGTAGGTTCCCAGAGCAGATACCTTCCTCCGCATCTCCTCTAAGGGGCCTGTATGAGACACTTCATGATTGCTACCCAGACACGTCCTCCACTTTCCAACTGAGCGCAGACGCTTCCCTGTCGTGAGAACTTACTCTAGCACAGTTCTCTCATATATTGGAAGTGTTTTGAGAAGTGTTAGACACTGTGGAACATCCCAAGTGTTGAACTTCCAGTAGGCATCATAGAGGCCTAATTGACTTACCCTGTACTTTACGCACGGTTTGCAACATTCTCTCTGCTCCGTCCTTGTTCTATCTTCTTTTCTCCACTTGAAGACACTGTGAGAAGTGCTATCCACCTGAAGGAATATCCCTTAAACAGAACTTGCTATAGTCCAACGGTTAGACGACTTTGAATGGAAAGCTATGTACGCCTATTGCGGTTACCACAGAGTAAGTCCCCAAAGCTTCCTTCTTTAACAGACGTAACACTGCAGTGAATCCCTCCTAAAGCACACTTCCCTCTCAGTGTTGGAAGCGTTTTAGACGCAGAAACTAAGTGCGGATTACCAATGGTGGTGAACATCCAATATGTGTTTGGAGGGTAAGCGCCATAGCCTGCCCTTTACTCACAGTACCTAATGTGCCCGTAGTCCTTCCCTGTTTTATCTTCATCCTCAAAGGAGAAACACTGTTATGAATGAGTGCGCACATGAAGTAGGTTCCCAGAGCAGATACCTTCCTCCGAAACCCCTCTAAGGGGCCTGTATGAGACACTTCAAAATTGCTACACAGACACGTCCTACACTTTCCAACTGAGCATAGACGCTTCCCTGTCGTGAGAAGTTACTGTAGCACAGCTCCATCATATATTGGAAGTGTTTTGAGAAGCGGTAGACACTGTGGAACATCCCATGTGTTGAACTTCCAGTATGCATCATAGAGGCCTAAGTGCCTTACCCTTTCCTTCACCTACGGGTTGTAACATTCTCTCTGCTCCGTCCTTGTTCTATCTTCTTTACTCCACTGGAATGACACTGTGAGAAGTGACATTCTGCATGAAGGAGTTTCCCTTACACAGAACTTGCTAGAGTGCAACGGTTAGACGTTGGAGCCTGGAAAGCTATGTGCGCCTATTGCGGTTACCACAGAGTCAGTCCCAAAAGCTTCCTTCTTTAACAGACGTAGCACTGCAGTGAATCCCTCCGAAACCACACTTCCCCCTCAGTGTTGCAAGCGTTTTAGACGCATAAACTAAATGCGGATCACCACTGGTAGTGAACATCCAATATGTGTTTGGCAGACTTAAGCGCCATAGCCTGCCTTTTACTCACAGTATCTAATGTGCCGCTAGTCCGTCCGTGTTCTACCTTCATTCCTCCAAGGAGAAGCACTGTTATGAATGAGTACGCCCCTGAAGTAGGTTCCCTGAGCAGATACCTTCCTTCGCATCCCCTCTAAGGGGCATGTATGAGACACTTCATGATTGCTCCCCAGACACATCCTAGAGTTTCCACCTGAGCACAGATGCATCCCTGTGGTGAGAACTTACTGTAGCACAGTTCCCTCATATATTGGAAGTGTTTTGAGCAGAGGTAGACACAGTGGAACACCTCCGCTGTTGTAATTCCAGTATGCATCATAGAGGCCTAATTGCCTTACCCTGTACTTGACTCACGGTTTGCAACGTTCTCTCTGACCGTCCTTGTTCTATCTTCTTTCCTCCAGTGGAAAGACACTGTGAGAAGTGACTATCCGACTGAAGGAGTTTCCCTTAAAAAGAACTTGCTCTAGTCCCACTGTTAGACGTCTGTGAATGGAGAGCTATGTGCGCCTATTGCGGTTACCACAGAGTCAGTCCCAAAGCTTCCTTCTTTAACAGACGTAAGACTGAAATGAATTACACCTAAAGCACACTTCGCTCTCAGTACTGGTAGCTTTTTGGACGCAGAAACAAAGTGCGGATCACCACTCGTGGGGAACATCAAATATGTGTTTGGCGGCTTAAGCGCCATAGCCTGCCATTTACTCACAGTACCTAATGTGCCCGTAGTCCTTAACTGTTCTATCTTCATTCCTCAAAGGAGAAAAGCTGTTATGAATGAATACACAAGTGTAGTAGGTTCCCAGAGCAGATACCTTCCTTCGCATCCCCTCTATGGGGTCTGTATGAGACACTTCATGATTGCTACCCAGACACGTCCTAGAGTTTCCAACTGAGCACAGAACCATCCCTGTCGTGAGAACTTACTGTAGCACAGTTCCCTCATATATTGGAAGTGTTTTGAGAAGAGGTAGACATTGTGGAACATCTGTGGTGTTGAATCTCCAGTATGCATAATAGAGGCCTAAGTGCATTACCCTGTACTTCACTCACGGGTTGCAACGTTCTCTCTGCTCCATCCTTGTTCTATCTTCTTTCCTCCACTGGAAAGACACTGCGTGAAGTGACATTCCGCATGAAGGAGTTTCCCTTAAAAGGAACTTGCTGTAGTCCAACGGATAGACGTTGGAGACTGGGAAGCTCTGTGCGTCTATTGCGGTTACAACAGAGTCAGTCCCAAAAGCATCCTTCTTTAACAGACGTAACACTGCAGTGAATCCCTCCTAAATCAAACATCCCTCTCAGTGTTGGAAGCGTTTTAGACGCAGAAACTGAGTGCGGATCACCACTTATGGTGAACATCCAATATGTGTTTGGCAGGCTTAAGCGCCATAGCCTGCACTTTACTCACAGTACTTAATGTGCCCCTAGTCCGTCCGTGTTCTACCTTCATTCCTCCAAAGAGAAGCACTGTTATGAATGAGTACGCACCTGAAATAGGTTCCCTGAGCAGATACCTTCCTACGCATCCCCTCTAAGGGGCCTGTATGAGACACTTCATGATTGCTACCCAGACATGTCCTAGAGTTCTCAACTGAGCACAGATGCATCCCTGTGGTGAGAACTTACTGGATCACAGTTCCCTCATATATTGGAAGTGTTTTGAGAAGAGGTAGACACTGTGGAACATCTCCGGTGTTGTAATTCCAGTATGCATCATAGAGGCCTAAGTGCCTTACCCTGTACTTGACTCATGGTTTGCAACGTTCTCTCTGTCCGTCCTTGTTCTATCTTCTTTCCTCCACTGGAAAGAAACTGTGAGAAGTAACATTCCGCATGAAGGAGTTTCCCTTAAACAGAATTTCCTATAGTCTATCAGTTAGACGTTTGAGACTGGAAAGCTATGAGCGTCAAATGCGGTTACCCCAGAGTCAGTCCCAAAAGCTTCCTTCTTTAACAGACGTAACACTGCAGCGAATCCCTCCTAAAGCACACTTCCCGCTCAGTGTTGGAAGCGTTTTAGACGCAGAAACTAAGTGCGGATCACCACTGGTGGTGAACATCCATTTTGTGTTTGGCAGGCTAAGCGCCATAGCCTGCCCTTTACTCACAGTACCTAATATGCCCGTAGTCCTTCCCTGTTCTATCTTCATCCTCAAAGGAGAAACGCTGTTATGAATGAGTACGCACCTGAAGTAGGATCCCAGAGCAGATACCTTCCTCCGCATCTCCTCTAAGGGGCCTGTATGAGACACTTCATGATTGCTACCCAGACACGTCCTCCACTTTCCAACTGAGCGCAGACGCTTCCCTGTCGTGAGAACTTACTCTAGCACAGTTCTCTCATATATTGGAAGTGTTTTGAGAAGTGTTAGACACTGTGGAACATCCCAAGTGTTGAACTTCCAGTAGGCATCATAGAGGCCTAATAGACTTACCCTGTACTTCACGCACGGTTTGCAACATTCTCTCTGCTCCGTCCTTGTTCTATCTTCTTTTCTCCACTTGAAGACACTGTGAGAAGTGCTATCCACCTGAAGGAATTTCCCTTAAACAGAACTTGCTATAGTCCAACGGTTAGACGACTTTGAATGGAAAGCTATGTACGCCTATTGCGGTTACCACAGAGTAAGTCCCCAAAGCTTCCTTCTTTAACAGACGTAACACTGCAGTGAATCCCTCCTAAAGCACACTTCCCTCTCAGTGTTGGAAGCGTTTTAGACGCAGAAACTAAGTGCGGATTACCAATGGTGGTGAACATCCAATATGTGTTTGGAGGGTAAGCGCCATAGCCTGCCCTTTACTCACAGTACCCTATGTGCCCGTAGTCCTTCCCTGTTTTATCTTCATCCTCAAAGGAGAAACACTGTTATGAATGAGTGCGCACCTGAAGTAGGTTCCCAGAGCAGATACCTTCCTCCGCATCCCCTCTAAGGGGCCAGTATGAGACTCTTCCTGATTGCTCCCCAGACACATCCTAGAATTTTCACCTGAGCACAGATGCATCCCTGTCGTGAGAACTTACAGTAGCACAGTTCCCCATATATTGGAAGTGTTTTGAGAAGAGGTAGACACTGTGGAACATCTCCGGTGTTGTAATTCCAGTATGCATCATAGAGTCCTATGTGCCTTACCCTGTACTTGACTCACGGTTTGCAACTTTCTCTCGGTCCGTCCTTGTTCTATCTTCTTTCCTCCACTGGAAAGACACTGTGAGAAGTGACATTCCGCATGAAGGAGTTTCCCTTACACAGAACTTGCTATAGTCCAACGGTTAGACGTCGGAGACTGGAAAGCTATGTGCGTCTACTGCGATTACCACAGAGTCAGTCCCCAAAGCTTCCTACTTTAACAGACGTAAAACTCCAGTGAAGCCCTCCTAAAGCACACTTCCCTCTCAGTGTTGGAAGCGTTTCAGACGCAGAAACTAAGTGCGGATCACCACTGGTGGTGAACATCCAATATGTGTTTGGCAGACTTAAGCGCCATAGCCTGCCCTTTACTCACAGTACCTAATGTGCCCGTAGTCCGTCCATGTTCTACCTTCATTCCTCCAAGGAGGAGCACTGTTATGAATGAGTACGCTCCTGAAGCAGGTTCCCTGAGCAGATACCTTCCTTCACATCCCGTCTAAGGGGCCTGTATGAGACACTTCATGATTGCTCCCCAGACAATTCCTAGAGTTTCCACCTGAGCACCGATGCATCCCTGTCGTGAGAACTTACTGTAGCACAGTTCCCCCATATATTAGAAGTGTTTTGAGCAGCGGTAGACACTGTGGAACACCTCCGCTGTTGTAATTCCAGTATGCATCATAGAGGCCTAATTGCCTCAACCTGTACTTGACTCACGGTTTGAAACATTCTCTCTGACCGTCCTTGTTCTATCTTCTTTCCTCCAGTGGAAAGACACTGTGAGAAGTGACTATCCGACTGAAGGAGTTTCCCTTAAAAAGAACTTGCTATAGTCCCACTGTTAGACGTCTGTGAATGGAGAGCTATGTGCGCCTATTGCGGTTACCACAGAGTCAGTCCCAAAGCTTCCTTCTTTAACAGACGTAAGACTGAAATGAATTACACCTAAAGCACCTTTCGCTCTCAGTACTGGTAGCGTTTTGGACGCAGAAACAAAGTGCGGATCACCACTCGTGGGGAACATCAAATATGTGTTTGGCGGCTTAAGCGCCATAGCCTGCCATTTACTCACAGTACCTAATGTGCCCCTAGTCCTTAACTGTTATATCTTCATTCCTCAAAGGAGAAAAGCTGTTATGAATGAATACACAAGTGTAGTAGGTTCCCTGAGCAGATACCTTCCTTCGCATCCCCTCTATGGGGTCTGTATGAGACACTTCATGATTGCTACCCAGACACGTCCTAGAGTTTCCAACTGAGCACAGAACCATCCCTGTCGTGAGAACTTACTGTAGCACAGTTCCCTCATATATTGGAAGTGTTTTGAGAAGAGGTAGACATTGTGGAACATCTCTGGTGTTGAATCTCCAGTATGCATAATAGAGGCCTAAGTGCATTACCCTGTACTTCACTCACGGGTTGCAACGTTCTCTCTGCTCTATCCATGTTCTATCTTCATTCCTCCACTGGAAAGACACTGTGTGAAGTGACATTCCGCATGAAGGAGTTTCCCTTAAAGAGAACTTGCTGTAGTCCAACGGATAGACGTTGGAGACTGGCAAGCTATGTGCGTGTATTGCGGTTACAACAGAGTCAGTCCCAAAAGCATCCTTCTTTAACAGACGTAACACTGCAGTGAATCCCTCCTAAATCAAACATCCCTCTCAGTGTTGGAAGCGTTTTAGACGCAGAAACTAAGTGCGTATCACCACTTATGGTTAACATCCAATATGTGTTTGGCAGGCTTAAGCGCCATAGCCTGCACTTTACTCACAGTACCTAATGTGCCCCTAGTCCGTCCGTGTTCTACCTTCATTCCTCCAAAGAGAAGCACTGTTATGAATGAGTACGCACCTGAAATAGGTTCCCTGAGCAGATACCTTCCTACGCATCCCCTCTAAGGGGCCTGTATGAGACACTTCATGATTGCTACCCAGACATGTCCTAGAGTTCTCAAATGAGCACAGATGCATCCCTGTGGTGAGAACTTACTGGATCACAGTTCCCTCATATATTGGAAGTGTTTTGAGAAGAGGTAGACACTGAGGAATATCTCCGGTGTTGTAATTCCAGTATGCATCATAGAGGCCTAAGTGCATTATCCTGTACTTGACTCACGGTTTGCAACGTTCTCTCTGTCCGTCCTTGTTCTATCTTCTTTCCTCCACTGGAAAGAAACTGTGAGAAGTAACATTCCGCATGAAGGAGTTTCCCTTAAAAAGAACTTCCTATAGTCTATCAGTTAGACGTTTGAGACTGGAAAGCTATGAGCGTCTAATGCGGTTACCACAGAGTCAGTCCCAAAAGCTTCCTTCTTTAACAGATGTAACACTGCAGTGAATCCCTCCTAAAGCACACTTCCCGCTCAGTGTTGGAAGCGTTTTAGACGCAGAAACTAAGTGCGGATCACCACTGGTGGTGAACATCCATTTTGTGTTTGGCAGGCTAAGCGCCATAGCCTGCCCTTTACTCACAGTACCTAATGTGCCCGTAGTCCTTCCCTGTTCTATCTTCATCCTCAAAGGAGAAACGCTGTTATGAATGAGTACGCACCTGAAGTAGGTTCCCAGAGCAGATACCTTCCCCCGCATCTCCTCTAAGGGGCCTGTATGAGACACTTCATGATTGGTACCCAGACACGTCCTCCACTTTCCAACTGAGCGCAGATGCTTCCCTGTCGTGAGAACTTACTCTAGCACAGTTCTCTCATATATTGGAAGTGTTTTGAGAAGTGTTAGACACTGTGGAACATCCCAAGTGTTGAACTTCCAGTATGCATCATAGAGGCCTAATTGACTTACCCTGTACTTCACGCACGGTTTGCAACATTCTCTCTGCTCCGTCCTTGTTCTATCTTCTTTTCTCCACTTGAAGACACTGTGAGAAGTGCTATCCACCTGAAGGAATTTCCCTTAAACAGAACTTGCTATAGTCCAACGGTTAGACGACTTTGAATGGAAAGCTATGTACGCCTATTGCGGTTACCACAGAGTAAGTCCCCCAAGCTTCCTTCTTTAACAGACGTAACACTGCAGTGAATCCCTCCTAAAGCACACTTCCCTCTCAGTGTTGGAAGCGTTTTAGACGCAGAAACTAAGTGCGGATTACCAATGGTGGTGAACATCCAATATGTGTTTGGAGGGTAAGCGCCATAGCCTGCCCTTTACTCACAGTACCTAATGTGCCCGTAGTCCTTCCCTGTTTTATCTTCATCCTCAAAGGAGAAACACTGTTATGAATGAGTGCGCACCTGAAGTAGGTTCCCAGAGCAGATACATTCCTCCGAAACCCCTCTAAGGGGCCTGTATGAGACACTTCAAAATTGCTACACAGACAGGTCCTACACTTTCCAACTGAGCACAGACGCTTCCCTGTCGTGAGAAGTTACTGTAGCACAGCTCCTTCATATATTGGAAGTGTTTTGAGAAGTGGTAGACACTGTGGAACATCCCATGTGTTGAACTTCCAGTATGCATCATAGAGGCCTAAGTGCCTTACCCTTTCCTTCACCTACGGGTTGTAACATTCTCTCTGCTCCGTCCTTGTTCTATCTTCTTTCCTCCACTGGAATGACACTGTGAGAAGTGACATTCTGCATTAAGGAATTTCCCTTACACAGAACTTGCTAGAGTGCAACGGTTAGACTTGGAGCCTGGAAAGCTATGTGCGCCTATTGCGGTTACCACAGAGTCAGTCCCAAAAGCTTCCTTCTTTAACAGACGTAGCACTGCAGTGAATCCCTCCTAAAGCACACTTCCCTCTCAGTGTTGGAAGCGTTTTAGACGCATAAACTAAATGCGGATCACCACTGGTAGTGAACATCCAATATGTGTTTGGCAGACTTAAGCGCCATAGCCTGCCTTTTACTCACAGTATCTAATGTGCCCCTAGTCCGTCCGTGTTCTACCTTCATTCCTCCAAGGAGAAGCACTGTTATGAATGAGTACGCCCCTGAAGTAGGTTCCCTGAGCAGATACCTTCCTCCGCATCCCCTCTAAGGGGCCAGTATGAGACTCTTCCTGATTGCTCCCCAGACACATCCTAGAATTTTCACCTGAGCACAGATGCATCCCTGTCGTGAGAACTTACTGTAGCACAGTTCCCTCATGTATTGGAAGTGTTTTGAGAAGAGGTAGACACTGTGGGACATCTCCGGTGTTGTAATTCCAGTATGCATCATAGAGTCCTATGTGCCTTACCCTTTACTTGACTCACGGTTTGCAACTTTCTCTCGGTCCGTCCTTGTTCTATCTTCTTTCCTCCACTGGAAAGACACTGTGAGAAGTGACATTCCGCATGAAGGAGTTTCCCATACACAGAACTTGCTATAGTCCAACGGTTAGACGTCGGAGACTGGAAAGCTATGTGCGTCTACTGCGATTACCACAGAGTCAGTCCCCAAAGCTTCCTACTTTAACAGACGTAAAACTCCAGTGAAGCCCTCCTAAAGCACACTTCCCTCTCAGTGTTGGAAGCGTTTCAGACGCAGAAACTAAGTGCGGATCACCACTGGTGGTGAACATCCAATATGTGTTTGGCAGACTTAAGCGCCATAGCCTGCCCTTTACTCACAGTACCTAATGTGCCCGTAGTCCGTCCGTGTTCTACCTTCATTCCTCCAAGGAAGAGCACTGTTATGAATGAGTACGCCCCTGAAGCAGATTCCCTGAGCAGATACCTTCCTTCGCATCCCCTCTAAGGGGCCTGTATGAGACACTTCATGATTGCACCCCAGACACATCCTAGAGTTTCCACCTGAGCACAGATGCATCCCTGTCGTGCGAACTTACTGTAGCACAGTTCCCTCATATATTGGAAGTGTTTTGAGCAGAGGTAGACACTGTGGAACACCTCCGCTGTTGTAATTCCAGTATGCCTCATAGAGGCCTAAATGCCTTACCCTGTACTTGACTCACGGTTTGCAACGTTCTCTCTGACCGTCCTTGTTCTATCTTCTTTCCTCCAGTGGAAAGACACTGTGAGAAGTGACTATCCGACTGAAGGAGTTTCCCTTAAAAAGAACTTGCTATAGTCCCACTGTTATACGTCTGTGAATGGAGAGCTATGTGCGCCTATTGCGGTTACCACAGAGTCAGTCCCAAAGCTTCCTTCTTTAACAGACGTAAGACTGAAATGAATTACACCTAAAGCACACTTCGCTCTCAGTACTGGTAGCGTTTTGGACGCAGAAACAAAGTGCGGATCACCACTCGTGGGGAACATCAAATATGTGTTTGGCGGCTTAAGCGCCATAGCCTGCCATTTACTCACAGTACCTAATGTGCCCGTAGTCCTTAACTGTTCTATCTTCATTCCTCAAAGGAGAAAAGCTGTTATGAATGAATACAAAAGTGTAGTAGGTTCCCTGAGCAGATACCTTCCTTCGCATCCCCTCTATGGGGTCTGTATCATGATTGCTACCCAGACACGTCCTAGAGTTTCCAACTGAGCACAGAACCATCCCTGTCGTGAGAACTTACTGTAGCACAGTTCCCTCATATATTGGAAGTGTTTTGAGAAGAGGTAGACATTGTGGAACATCTCTGGTGTTGAATCTCCAGTATGCATAATAGAGGCCTAAGTGCATTACCCTGTACTTCACTCACGGGTTGCAACGTTCTCTCTGCTCCATCCTTGTTCTATCTTCTTTCCTCCACTGGAAAGACACTGTGTGAAGTGACATTCCGCATGAAGGAGTTTCCCTTAAAGAGAACTTGCTGTAGACCAACGGATAGACGTTGGAGACTGGCAAGCTTTGTGCGTCTATTGCGGTTACAACAGAGTCAGTCCCAAAAGCATCCTTCTTTAAAAGACGTAACACTGCAGTGAATCCCTCCTAAATCAAACATCCCTCTCAGTGTTGGAAGCGTTTTAGACGCAGAAACTAAGTGCGGATCACCACTTATGGTGAACATCCAATATGTGTTTGGCAGGCTTAAGCGCCATAGCCTGCCCTTTACTCTAAGTACCTAATGTGCCCCTAGTCCGTCCGTGTTCTAAGTTCATTCCTCCAAAGAGAAGCACTGTTATGAATGAGTACGCACCTGAAATAGGTTCCCTGAGCAGATACCTTCCTACGCATCCCCTCTAAGGGGCCTGTATGAGACACTTCATGATTGCTACCCAGACATGCCCTAGAGTTCTCAACTGAGCACAGATGCATCCCTGTGGTGAGAGCTTACTGGATCACAGTTCCCTCATATATTGGAAGTGTTTTGAGAAGAGGTAGACACTGTGGAACATCTCCGGTGTTGTAATTCCAGTATGCATCATAGAGGCCTATGTGCCTTACCCTGTACTTGACTCACGGTTTGCAACGTTCTCTCTGTCCGTCCTTGTTCTATCTTCTTTCCTCCACTGGAAAGAAACTTTGAGAAGTAACATTCCGCATGAAGGATTTTCCCTTAAACAGAACTTCCTATAGTCTATCAGTTAGACGTTTGAGACTGGAAAGCTATGAGCGTCTAATGCGGTTACCCCAGAGTCAGTCCCAAAAGCTTCCTTCTTTAACAGACGTAACACTGCAGCGAATCCCTCCTAAAGCACACTTCCCGCTCAGTGTTGGAAGCGTTTTAGACGCAGAAACTAAGTGCGGATCACCACTGGTGGTGAACATCCATTTTGTGTTTGGCAGGCTAAGCGCCATAGCCTGCCCTTTACTCACAGTACCTAATGTGCCCGTAGTCCTTAACTGTTCTATCTTCATTCCTCAAAGGAGAAAAGCTGTTATGAATGAATACACAAGTGTAGTAGGTTCCCTGAGCAGATACCTTCCTTCGCATCCCCTCTATGGGGTCTGTATCATGATTGCTACCCAGACACGTCCTAGAGTTTCCAACTGAGCACCGAACCATCCCTGTCGTGAGAACTTACTGTAGCACAGTTCCCTCATATATTGGAAGTGTTTTGAGAAGAGGTAGACATTGTGGAACATCTCTGGTGTTGAATCTCCAGTATGCATAATAGAGGCCTAAGTGCATTACCCTGTACTTCACTCACGGGTTGCAACGTTCTCTCTGCTCCATCCTTGTTCTATCTTCTTTCCTCCACTGGAAAGACACTGTGTGAAGTGACATTCCGCATGAAGGAGTTTCCCTTAAAGAGAACTTGCTGTAGTCCAACGGATAGACGTTGGAGACTGGCAAGCTCTGTGCGTCTATTGCGGTTACAACAGAGTCAGTCCCAAAAGCATCCTTCTTTAACAGACGTAACACTGCAGTGAATCCCTCCTAAATCAAACATCCCTCTCAGTGTTGGAAGCGTTTTAGACGCAGAAACTAAGTGCGGATCACCACTTATGGTGAACATCCAATATGTGTTTGGCAGGCTTAAGCGCCATAGCCTGCCCTTTACTCACAGTACCTAATGTGCCCCTAGTCCGTCCGTGTTCTACCTTCATTCCTCCAAAGAGAAGCACTGTTATGAATGAGTACGCACCTGAAATAGGTTCCCTGAGCAGATACCTTCCTACGCATCCCCTCTAAGGGGCCAGTATGAGACTCTTCCTGATTGCTCCCCAGACACATCCTAGAATTTTCACCTGAGCACAGATGCCTCCCTGTCGTGAGAACTTACAGTAGCACAGTTCCCCCAAATATTGGAAGTGTTTTGAGAAGAGGTAGACACTGTGGAACATCTCCGGTGTTGTAATTCCAGTATGTATCATAGAGTCCTATGTCCCTTACCCTGTACTTGACTCACGGTTTGCAACTTTCTCTCGGTCGTCCTTGTTCTATCTTCTTTCCTCCACTGGAAAGACACTGTGAGAAGTGACATTCCGCATGAAGGAGTTTCCCTTACACAGAACTTGCTATAGTCCAACGGTTAGACGTCGGAGACTGGAAAGCTATGTGCGTCTACTGCGATT
Source organism: Neogale vison (assembly GCF_020171115.1). Taxonomy (NCBI): domain Eukaryota; kingdom Metazoa; phylum Chordata; class Mammalia; order Carnivora; family Mustelidae; genus Neogale; species Neogale vison. The sequence continues at coordinate 3,562,979 of NW_025334895.1, read as the reverse complement.
ACCACAGAGTCAGTCCCCAAAGCTTCCTACTTTAACAGACGTAAAACTCCAGTGAAGCCCTCCTAAAGCACACTTCCCTCTCAGTGTTGGAAGCGTTTCAGACGCAGAAACTAAGTGCGGATCACCACTGGTGGTGAACATCCAATATGTGTTTGGCAGACTTAAGCGCCATAGCCTGCCCTTTACTCACTGTACCTAATGTGCCCGTAGTCCGTCCGTGTTCTACCTTCATTCCTCCAAGGAAGAGCACTGTTATGAATGAGTACGCCCCTGAAGTAGGTTCCCTGAGCAGATACCTTCCTTCGCATCCCCTCTAAGGGGCCTGTATGAGACACTTCATGATTGCTCCCCAGACACATCCTAGAGTTTCCACCTGAGCACAGATGCATCCCTGTCGTGAGAACTTACTGTAGCACAGTTCCCTCATATATTAGAAGTGTTTTGAGCACAGGTAGACACTGTGGAACACCTCCGCTATTGTAATTCCAGTATGCCTCATAGAGGCCTAATTGCCTTACCCTGTACTTGACTCTCGGTTTGCAACGTTCTCTCTGACCGTCCTTGTTCTATCTTCCTTCCTCCAGTGGAAAGACACTGTGAGAAGTGACTATCCGACTGAAGGAGTTTCCCTTAAAAAGAACTTGCTATAGTCCCACTGTTATACGTCTGTGAATGGAGAGCTATGTGCGCCTATTGCGGTTACCACAGAGTCAGTCCCAAAGCTTCCTTCTTTAACAGACGTAAGACTGAAATGAATTACACCTAAAGCACACTTCGCTCTCAGTACTGGTAGCGTTTTGGACGCAGAAACAAAGTGCGGATCACCACTCGTGGGGAACATCAAATATGTGTTTGGCGGCTTAAGCGCCATAGCCTGCCATTTACTCACAGTACCTAATGTGCCCGTAGTCCTTAACTGTTCTATCTTCATTCCTCAAAGGAGAAAAGCTGTTATGAATGAATACACAAGTGTAGTAGGTTCCCTGAGCAGATACCTTCCTTCGCATCCCCTCTATGGGGTCTGTATGAGACACTTCATGATTGCGACCCAGACACGTCCTAGAGTTTCCAACTGAGCACAGAACCATCCCTGTCGTGAGAACTTACTGTAGCACAGTTCCCTCATATATTGGAAGTGTTTTGAGAAGAGGTAGACATTGTGGAACATCTCTGGTGTTGAATCTCCAGTATGCATAATAGAGGCCTAAGTGCATTACCCTGTACTTCACTCACGGGTTGCAACGTTCTCTCTGCTCCATCCTTGTTCTATCTTCTTTCCTCCACTGGAAAGACACTGTGTGAAGTGACATTCCGCATGAAGGAGTTTCCCTTAAAGAGAACTTGCTGTAGTCCAACGGATAGACGTTGGAGACTGGCAAGCTATGTGCGTCTATTGCGGTTACAACAGAGTCAGTCCCAAAAGCATCCTTCTTTAACAGACGTAACACTGCAGTGAATCCCTCCTAAATCAAATATCCCTCTCAGTGTTGGAAGCGTTTTAGACGCAGAAACTAAGTGCGGATCACCACTCATGGTGAACATCCAATATGTGTTTGGCAGGCTTAAGCGCCATAGCCTGCCCTTTACTCACAGTACCTAATGTGCCCCTAGTCCGTCCGTGTTCTACCTTCATTCCTCCAAGGAGAAGCACTGTTATGAATGAGTACGCACCTGAAATAGGTTCCCTGAGCAGATACCTTCCTACGCATCCCCTCTAAGGGGCCTGTATGAGACACTTCATGATTGCTACCCAGACATGTCCTAGAGTTCTCAACTGAGCACAGATGCATCCCTGTGGTGAGAACTTACTGGATCACAGTTCCCTCATATATTGGAAGTGTTTTGAGATGAGGTAGACACTGTGGAACATCTCCGGTGTTGTAATTCCAGTATGCATCATAGAGGCCTAAGTGCCTTACCCTGTACTTGACTCACGGTTTGCAACGTTCTCTCTGTCCGTCCTTGTTCTATCTTCTTTCCTCCACTGGAAAGAAACTGTGAGAAGTAACATTCCGCATGAAGGAGTTTCCCTTAAACAGAACTTCCTATAGTCTATCAGTTAGACGTTTGAGACTGGAAAGCTATGAGCGTCTAATGCGGTTACCACAGAGTCAGTCCCAAAAGCATCCTTCTTTAACAGACGTAACACTGCAGTGAATCCCTCCTAAATCAAACATCCCTCTCAGTGTTGGAAGCGTTTTAGACGCAGAAACTAAGTGCGGATCACCACTTATGGTGAACATCCAATATGTGTTTGGCAGGCTTAAGCGCCATAGCCTGCCCTTTACTCACAGTACCTAATGTGCCCCTAGTCCGTCCGTGTTCTACCTTCATTCCTCCAAAGAGAAGCACTGTTATGAATGAGTAGGCACCTGAAATAGGTTCCCTGAGCAGATACCTTCCTACGCATCCCCTCTAAGGGGCCTGTATGAGACACTTCATGATTGCTACCCAGACATGTCCTAGAGTTCTCAACTGAGCACAGATGCATCCCTGTGGTGAGAACTTACTGGATCACAGTTCCCTCATATATTGGAAGTGTTTTGAGAAGATGTAGACACTGTGGAACATCTCCGGTGTTGTAATTCCAGTATGCATCATAGAGGCCTAAGTGCCTTACCCTGTACTTGACTCACGGTTTGCAACGTTCTCTCTGTCCGTCCTTGTTCTATCTTCTTTCCTCCACTGGAAAGAAACTGTGAGAAGTAACATTCCGCATGAAGGAGTTTCCCTTAAACAGAACTTCCTATAGTCTATCAGTTAGACGTTTGAGACTGGAAAGCTATGAGCGTCTAATGCGGTTACCACAGAGTCAGTCCCAAAAGCTTCCTTCTTTAACAGACGTAACACTGCAGCGAATCCCTCCTAAAGCACACTTCCCGCTCAGTGTTGGAAGCGTTTTAGACGCAGAAACTAAGTGCGGATCACCACTGGTGGTGAACATCCATTTTGTGTTTGGCAGGCTAAGCGCCATAGCCTGCCTTTACTCACAGTACCTAATGTGCCCGTAGTCCTTCCCTGTTCTATCTTCATCCTCAAAGGAGAAACGCTCTTATGAATGAGTACGCACCTGAAGTAGGTTCCCAGAGCAGATACCTTCCTCCGCATCTCCTCTAAGGGGCCTGTATGAGACACTTCATGATTGCTACCCAGACACGTCCTCCACTTTCCAACTGAGCGCAGACGCTTCCCTGTCGTGAGAACTTACTCTAGCACAGTTCTCTCATATATTGGAAGTGTTTTGAGAAGTGTTAGACACTGTGGAACATCCCAAGTGTTGAACTTCCAGTAGGCATCATAGAGGCCTAATTGAATTACCCTGTACTTTACGCACGGTTTGCAACATTCTCTCTGCTCCGTCCTTGTTCTATCTTCTTTTCTCCACTTGAAGACACTGTGAGAAGTGCTATCCACCTGAAGGAATATCCCTTAAACAGAACTTGCTATAGTCCAACGGTTAGACGACTTTGAATGGAAAGCTATGTACGCCTATTGCGGTTACCACAGAGTAAGTCCCCAAAGCTTCCTTCTTTAACAGACGTAACACTGCAGTGAATCCCTTCTAAAGCACACTTCCCTCTCAGTGTTGGAAGCGTTTTAGACGCAGAAACTAAGTGCCGATTACCAATGGTGCTGAACATCCAATATGTGTTTGGAGGGTAAGCGCCATAGCCTGCCCTTTACTCACAGTACCTAATGTGCCCGTAGTCCTTCCCTGTTTTATCTTCATCCTCAAAGGAGAAACACTGTTATGAATGAGTGCGCACATGAAGTAGGTTCCCAGAGCAGATACCTTCCTCCGAAACCCCTCTAAGGGGCCTGTATGAGACACTTCAAAATTGCTACACAGACACGTCCTACACTTTCCAACTGAGCACAGACGCTTCCCTGTCGTGAGAAGTTACTGTAGCACAGCTCCATCATATATTGGAAGTGTTTTGAGAAGCGGTAGACACTGTGGAACATCCCATGTGTTGAACTTCCAGTATGCATCATAGAGGCCTAAGTGCCTTACCCTTTCCTTCACCTACGGGTTGTAACATTCTCTCTGCTCCGTCCTTGTTCTATCTTCTTTACTCCACTGGAATGACACTGTGAGAAGTGACATTCTGCATGAAGGAGTTTCCCTTACACAGAACTTGCTAGAGTGCAACGGTTAGACGTTGGAGCCTGGAAAGCTATGTGCGCCTATTGCGGTTACCACAGAGTCAGTCCCAAAAGCTTCCTTCTTTAACAGACGTAGCACTGCAGTGAATCCCTCCGAAAGCACACTTCCCCCTCAGTGTTGCAAGCGTTTTAGACGCATAAACTAAATGCGGATCACCACTGGTAGTGAACATCCAATATGTGTTTGGCAGACTTAAGCGCCATAGCCTGCCTTTTACTCACAGTATCTAATGTGCCGCTAGTCCGTCCGTGTTCTACCTTCATTCCTCCAAGGAGAAGCACTGTTATGAATGAGTACGCCCCTGAAGTAGGTTCCCTGAGCAGATACCTTCCTCCGCATCCCCTCTCAGGGGCCCGTATGAGACTCTTCCTGATTGCTCCCCAGACACATCCTAGAATTTTCACCTGAGCACAGATGCATCCCTGTCGTGAGAACTTACTGTAGCACAGTTCCCTCATATATTGGAAGTGTTTTGAGCAGAGGTAGACACTGTGGAACATCTCCGGTGTTGTAATTCCAGTATGCATCATAGAGTCCTATGTGCCTTACCCTGTACTTGACTCACGGTTTGCAACTTTCTCTCGGTCCGTCCTTGTTCTATCTTCTTTCCTCCACTGGAAAGACACTGTGAGAAGTGACATTCCGCATGAAGGAGTTTCCCTTACACAGAACTTGCTATAGTCCAACGGTTAGACGTCGGAGACTGGAAAGCTATGTGCGTCTACTGCGATTACCACAGAGTCAGTCCCAAAAGCTTCCTACTTTAACAGACGTAAAACTCCAGTGAAGCCCTCCTAAAGCACACTTCCCTCTCAGTGTTGGAAGCGTTTCAGACGCAGAAACTAAGTGCGGATCACCACTGGTGGTGAACATCCAATATGTGTTTGGCAGACTTAAGCGCCATAGCCTGCCCTTTACTCACAGTACCTAATGTGCCCGTAGTCCGTCCGTGTTCTACCTTCATTCCTCCAAGGAGGAGCACTGTTATGAATGAGTACGCCCCTGAAGTAGGTTCCCTGAGCAGATACCTTCCTTCGCATCCCCTCTAAGGGGCCTGTATGAGACACTTCATGATTGCTCCCCAGACACATCCTAGAGTTTCCACCTGAGCACAGATGCATCCCTGTCGTGAGAAATTACTGTAGCACAGTTCCCTCATATATTAGAAGTGTTTTGAGCAGAGGTAGACACTGTGGAACACCTCCGCTGTTGTAATTCCAGTATGCATCATAGAGGCCTAATTGCCTTACCCTGTACTTGACTCACGGTTTGCAACGTTCTCTCTGACCGTCCTTGTTCTATCTTCTTTCCTCCAGTGGAAAGACACTGTGAGAAGTGACTATCCGACTGAAGGAGTTTCCCTTAAAAAGAACTTGCTATAGTCCCACTGTTAGACGTCTGTGAATGGAGAGCTATGTGCGCCTATTGCGGTTACCACAGAGTCAGTCCCAAAGCTTCCTTCTTTAACAGACGTAAGACTGAAATGAATTACACCTAAAGCACACTTCGCTCTCAGTACTGGTAGCGTTTTGGACGCAGAAACAAAGTGCGGATCACCACTCGTGGGGAACATCAAATATGTGTTTGGCGGCTTAAGCGCCATAGCCTGCCATTTACTCACAGTACCTAATGTGCCCGTAGTCCTTAACTGTTCTATCTTCTTTCCTCAAAGGAGAAAAGCTGTTATGAATGAATACACAAGTGTAGTAGGTTCCCTGAGCAGATACCTTCCTTCGCATCCCCTCTATGGGGTCTGTATGAGACACTTCATGATTGCTACCCAGACACGTCCTAGAGTTTCCAACTGAGCACAGAACCATCCCTGTCGTGAGAACTTACTGTAGCACAGTTCCCTCATATATTGGAAGTGTTTTGAGAAGAGGTAGACATTGTGGAACATCTCTGGTGTTGAATCTCCAGTATGCATAATAGAGGCCTAAGTGCATTACCCTGTACTTCACTCACGGGTTGCAACGTTCTCTCTGCTCCATCCTTGTTCTATCATCTTTCCTCCACTGGAAAGACAAGTGTGAAGTGACATTCCGCATGAAGGAGTTTCCCTTAAAGAGAACTTGCTGTAGTCCAACGGATAGACGTTGGAGACTGGCAAGCTATGTGCGTCTATTGCGGTTACAACAGAGTCAGTCCCAAAAGCATCCTTCTTTAACAGACGTAACACTGCAGTGAATCCCTCCTAAATCAAACATCCCTCTCAGTGTTGGAAGCGTTTTAGACGCAGAAACTAAGTGCGGATCACCACTTATGGTGAACATCCAATAGGTGTTTGGCAGGCTTAAGCGCCATAGCCTGCCCTTTACTCACAGTACCTAAAGTGCCCCTAGTCCGTCCGTGTTCTACCTTCATTCCTCCAAAGAGAAGCACTGTTATGAATGAGTACGCACCTGAAATAGGTTCCCTGAGCAGATACCTTCCTACGCATCCCCTCTAAGGGGCCTGTATGAGACACTTCATGATTGCTACCCAGACATGTCCTAGAGTTCTCAACTGAGCACAGATGCATCCCTGTGATGAGAGCTTACTAGGTCACAGTTCCCTCATATATGGGAAGTGTTTTGAGAAGAGGTAGACACTGTGGAACATCTCCGGTGTTGTAATTCCAGTATGCATCATAGAGGCCTAAGTGCCTTACCCTGTACTTGACTCACCGTTTGCAACGTTCTCTCTGTCCGTCCTTGTTCTATCTTCTTTCCTCCACTGGAATGACACTGTGAGAAGTGACATTCTGCATGAAGGAGTTTCCCTTACACAGAACTTGCTATAGTGCAACGGTTAGACGTTGGAGCCTGGAAAGCTATGTGCGCCTATTGCGGTTACCACAGAGTCAGTCCCAAAAGCTTCCTTCTTTAACAGACGTAGCACTGCAGTGAATCCCTCCGAAAGCACACTTCCCGCTCAGTGTTGGAAGCGTTTTAGACGCATAAACTAAATGCGGATCACCAATGGTGGTGAACATCCAATATGTGTTTGGCAGACTTAAGCGCCATAGCCTGCCTTTTACTCACAGTATCTAATGTGCCCCTAGTCCGTCCGTGTTCTACCTTCATTCCTCCAAGGAGAAGCACTGTTATGAATGAGTACGCCCCTGAAGTAGGTTCCCTGAGCAGATACCTTCCTCCGCATCCCCTCTAAGGGGCCCGTATGAGACTCTTCCTGATTGCTCCCCAGACACATCCTAGAATTTTCACCTGAGCACAGATGCATCCCTGTCGTGAGAACTTACAGTAGCACAGTTCCCTCATATATTGGAAGTGTTTTGAGCAGAGGTAGACACTGTGGAACAATTCCGGTGTTGTAATTCCAGTATGCATTATAGAGTCCTATGTGCCTTACCCTGTACTTGACTCACGGTTTGCAACTCTCTCTCGGTCCGTCCTTGTTCTATCTTCTTTCCTCCACTGGAAAGACACTGTGAGAAGTGACATTCCGCATGAAGGAGTTTCCCTTACACAGAACTTGCTATAGTCCAACGGTTAGACGTCGGAGACTGGAAAGCTATGTGCGTCTACTGCGATTACCACAGAGTCAGTCCCCAAAGCTTCCTACTTTAACAGACGTAAAACTCCAGTGAAGCCCTCCTAAAGCACACTTCCCTCTCAGTGTTGGAAGCGTTTCAGACGCAGAAACTAAGTGCGGATCACCACTGGTGGTGAACATCCAATATGTGTTTGGCAGACTTAAGCGCCATAGCCTGCCCTTTACTCACAGTACCTAATGTGCCCGTAGTCCGTCCGTGTTCTACCTTCATTCCTCCAAGGAGGAGCACTGTTATGAATGAGTACGCCCCTGAAGTAGGTTCCCTGAGCAGATACCTTCCTTCGCATCCCCTCTAAGGGGCCTGTATGAGACACTTCATGATTGCTCCCCAGACACATCCTAGAGTTTCCACCTGAGCACAGATGCATCCCTGTCGTGAGAACTTACTGTAGCACAGTTCCCTCATATATTGGAAGTGTTTTGAGCAGAGGTAGACACTGTGGAACACCTCCGCTGTTGTAATTCCAGTATGCATCATAGAGGCCTAATTGCCTTACCCTGTACTTGACTCACGGTTTGCAACGTTCTCTCTGACCGTCCTTGTTCTATCTTCTTTCCTCCAGTGGAAAGACACTGTGAGAAGTGACTATCCGACTGAAGGAGTTTCCCTTAAAAAGAACTTGCTCTAGTCCCACTGTTAGACGTCTGTGAATGGAGAGCTATGTGCGCCTATTGCGGTTACCACAGAGTCAGTCCCAAAGCTTCCTTCTTTAACAGACGTAAGACTGAAATGAATTACACCTAAAGCACACTTCGCTCTCAGTACTGGTAGCGTTTTGGACGCAGAAACAAAGTGCGGATCACCACTCGTGGGGAACATCAAATATGTGTTTGGCGGCTTCAGCGCCATAGCCTGCCATTTACTCACAGTACCTAATGTGCCCGTTGACCTTAACTGTTCTATCTTCATTCCTCAAAGGAGAAAAGCTGTTATGAATGAATACACAAGTGTAGTAGGTTCCCTGAGCAGATACCTTCCTTCGCATCCCCTCTATGGGGTCTGTATGAGACACTTCATGATTGCTACCCAGACACGTCCTAGAGTTTCCAACTGAGCACAGAACCATCCCTGTCGTGAGAACTTACTGTAGCACAGTTCCCTCATATATTGGAAGTGTTTTGAGAAGAGGTAGACATTGTGGAACATCTCTGGTGTTGAATCTCCAGTATGCATAATAGAGGCCTAAGTGCATTACCCTGTACTTCACTCACGGGTTGCAACGTTCTCTCTGCTCCATCCTTGTTCTATCTTCTTTCCTCCACTGGAAAGACACTGTGTGAAGTGACATTCCGCATGAAGGAGTTTCCCTTAAAGAGAACTTGCTGTAGTCCAACGGATAGACGTTGGAGACTGGCAAGCTATGTGCGTCTATTGCGGTTACAACAGAGTCAGTCCCAAAAGCATCCTTCTTTAACAGACGTAACACTGCAGTGAATCCCTCCTAAATCAAACATCCCTCTCAGTGTTGGAAGCGTTTTAGACGCAGAAACTAAGTGCGGATCACCACTTATGGTGAACATCCAATAGGTGTTTGGCAGGCTTAAGCGCCATAGCCTGTCCTTTACTCACAGTACCTAATGTGCCCCTAGTCCGTCCGTGTTCTACCTTCATTCCTCCAAAGAGAAGCACTGTTATGAATGAGTACGCACCTGAAATAGGTTCCCTGAGCAGATACCTTCCTCCGCATCCCCTCTAAGGGGCCTGTATGAGACACTTCATGATTGCTACCCAGACATGTCCTAGAGTTCTCAACTGAGCACAGATGCATCCCTGTGATGAGAGCTTACTGGGTCACAGTTCCCTCATATATGGGAAGTGTTTTGAAAAGAGGTAGACACTGTGGGACATCTCCGGTGTTGTAATTCCAGTATGCATCATAGAGGCCTAAGTGCCTTACCCTGTACTTGACTCACGGTTTGCAACGTTCTCTCTGTCCGTCCTTGTTCTATCTTCTTTCCTCCACTGGAAAGAAACTGTGAGAAGTAACATTCCGCATGAAAGAGTTTCCCTTAAACAGAACTTCCTATAGTCTATCAGTTAGACGTTTGAGACTGGAAAGCTATGAGCGTCTAATGCGGTTACCACAGAGTCAGTCCCAAAAGCTTCCTTCTTTAACAGACGTAACACTGCAGCGAATCCCTCCTAAAGCACACTTCCCGCTCAGTGTTGGAAGCGTTTTAGACGCAGAAACTAAGTGCGGATCACCACTGGTGGTGAACATCCATTTTGTGTTTGGCAGGCTAAGCGCCATAGCCTGCCTTTACTCACAGTACCTAATGTGCCCGTAGTCCTTCCCTGTTCTATCTTCATCCTCAAAGGAGAAACGCTCTTATGAATGAGTACGCACCTGAAGTAGGTTCCCAGAGCAGATACCTTCCTCCGCATCTCCTCTAAGGGGCCTGTATGAGACACTTCATGATTGCTACCCAGACACGTCCTCCACTTTCCAACTGAGCGCAGACGCTTCCCTGTCGTGAGAACTTACTCTAGCACAGTTCTCTCATATATTGGAAGTGTTTTGAGAAGTGTTAGACACTGTGGAACATCCCAAGTGTTGAACTTCCAGTAGGCATCATAGAGGCCTAATTGACTTACCCTGTACTTTACGCACGGTTTGCAACATTCTCTCTGCTCCGTCCTTGTTCTATCTTCTTTTCTCCACTTGAAGACACTGTGAGAAGTGCTATCCACCTGAAGGAATATCCCTTAAACAGAACTTGCTATAGTCCAACGGTTAGACGACTTTGAATGGAAAGCTATGTACGCCTATTGCGGTTACCACAGAGTAAGTCCCCAAAGCTTCCTTCTTTAACAGACGTAACACTGCAGTGAATCCCTCCTAAAGCACACTTCCCTCTCAGTGTTGGAAGCGTTTTAGACGCAGAAACTAAGTGCGGATTACCAATGGTGGTGAACATCCAATATGTGTTTGGAGGGTAAGCGCCATAGCCTGCCCTTTACTCACAGTACCTAATGTGCCCGTAGTCCTTCCCTGTTTTATCTTCATCCTCAAAGGAGAAACACTGTTATGAATGAGTGCGCACATGAAGTAGGTTCCCAGAGCAGATACCTTCCTCCGAAACCCCTCTAAGGGGCCTGTATGAGACACTTCAAAATTGCTACACAGACACGTCCTACACTTTCCAACTGAGCATAGACGCTTCCCTGTCGTGAGAAGTTACTGTAGCACAGCTCCATCATATATTGGAAGTGTTTTGAGAAGCGGTAGACACTGTGGAACATCCCATGTGTTGAACTTCCAGTATGCATCATAGAGGCCTAAGTGCCTTACCCTTTCCTTCACCTACGGGTTGTAACATTCTCTCTGCTCCGTCCTTGTTCTATCTTCTTTACTCCACTGGAATGACACTGTGAGAAGTGACATTCTGCATGAAGGAGTTTCCCTTACACAGAACTTGCTAGAGTGCAACGGTTAGACGTTGGAGCCTGGAAAGCTATGTGCGCCTATTGCGGTTACCACAGAGTCAGTCCCAAAAGCTTCCTTCTTTAACAGACGTAGCACTGCAGTGAATCCCTCCGAAACCACACTTCCCCCTCAGTGTTGCAAGCGTTTTAGACGCATAAACTAAATGCGGATCACCACTGGTAGTGAACATCCAATATGTGTTTGGCAGACTTAAGCGCCATAGCCTGCCTTTTACTCACAGTATCTAATGTGCCGCTAGTCCGTCCGTGTTCTACCTTCATTCCTCCAAGGAGAAGCACTGTTATGAATGAGTACGCCCCTGAAGTAGGTTCCCTGAGCAGATACCTTCCTTCGCATCCCCTCTAAGGGGCATGTATGAGACACTTCATGATTGCTCCCCAGACACATCCTAGAGTTTCCACCTGAGCACAGATGCATCCCTGTGGTGAGAACTTACTGTAGCACAGTTCCCTCATATATTGGAAGTGTTTTGAGCAGAGGTAGACACAGTGGAACACCTCCGCTGTTGTAATTCCAGTATGCATCATAGAGGCCTAATTGCCTTACCCTGTACTTGACTCACGGTTTGCAACGTTCTCTCTGACCGTCCTTGTTCTATCTTCTTTCCTCCAGTGGAAAGACACTGTGAGAAGTGACTATCCGACTGAAGGAGTTTCCCTTAAAAAGAACTTGCTCTAGTCCCACTGTTAGACGTCTGTGAATGGAGAGCTATGTGCGCCTATTGCGGTTACCACAGAGTCAGTCCCAAAGCTTCCTTCTTTAACAGACGTAAGACTGAAATGAATTACACCTAAAGCACACTTCGCTCTCAGTACTGGTAGCTTTTTGGACGCAGAAACAAAGTGCGGATCACCACTCGTGGGGAACATCAAATATGTGTTTGGCGGCTTAAGCGCCATAGCCTGCCATTTACTCACAGTACCTAATGTGCCCGTAGTCCTTAACTGTTCTATCTTCATTCCTCAAAGGAGAAAAGCTGTTATGAATGAATACACAAGTGTAGTAGGTTCCCAGAGCAGATACCTTCCTTCGCATCCCCTCTATGGGGTCTGTATGAGACACTTCATGATTGCTACCCAGACACGTCCTAGAGTTTCCAACTGAGCACAGAACCATCCCTGTCGTGAGAACTTACTGTAGCACAGTTCCCTCATATATTGGAAGTGTTTTGAGAAGAGGTAGACATTGTGGAACATCTGTGGTGTTGAATCTCCAGTATGCATAATAGAGGCCTAAGTGCATTACCCTGTACTTCACTCACGGGTTGCAACGTTCTCTCTGCTCCATCCTTGTTCTATCTTCTTTCCTCCACTGGAAAGACACTGCGTGAAGTGACATTCCGCATGAAGGAGTTTCCCTTAAAAGGAACTTGCTGTAGTCCAACGGATAGACGTTGGAGACTGGGAAGCTCTGTGCGTCTATTGCGGTTACAACAGAGTCAGTCCCAAAAGCATCCTTCTTTAACAGACGTAACACTGCAGTGAATCCCTCCTAAATCAAACATCCCTCTCAGTGTTGGAAGCGTTTTAGACGCAGAAACTGAGTGCGGATCACCACTTATGGTGAACATCCAATATGTGTTTGGCAGGCTTAAGCGCCATAGCCTGCACTTTACTCACAGTACTTAATGTGCCCCTAGTCCGTCCGTGTTCTACCTTCATTCCTCCAAAGAGAAGCACTGTTATGAATGAGTACGCACCTGAAATAGGTTCCCTGAGCAGATACCTTCCTACGCATCCCCTCTAAGGGGCCTGTATGAGACACTTCATGATTGCTACCCAGACATGTCCTAGAGTTCTCAACTGAGCACAGATGCATCCCTGTGGTGAGAACTTACTGGATCACAGTTCCCTCATATATTGGAAGTGTTTTGAGAAGAGGTAGACACTGTGGAACATCTCCGGTGTTGTAATTCCAGTATGCATCATAGAGGCCTAAGTGCCTTACCCTGTACTTGACTCATGGTTTGCAACGTTCTCTCTGTCCGTCCTTGTTCTATCTTCTTTCCTCCACTGGAAAGAAACTGTGAGAAGTAACATTCCGCATGAAGGAGTTTCCCTTAAACAGAATTTCCTATAGTCTATCAGTTAGACGTTTGAGACTGGAAAGCTATGAGCGTCAAATGCGGTTACCCCAGAGTCAGTCCCAAAAGCTTCCTTCTTTAACAGACGTAACACTGCAGCGAATCCCTCCTAAAGCACACTTCCCGCTCAGTGTTGGAAGCGTTTTAGACGCAGAAACTAAGTGCGGATCACCACTGGTGGTGAACATCCATTTTGTGTTTGGCAGGCTAAGCGCCATAGCCTGCCCTTTACTCACAGTACCTAATATGCCCGTAGTCCTTCCCTGTTCTATCTTCATCCTCAAAGGAGAAACGCTGTTATGAATGAGTACGCACCTGAAGTAGGATCCCAGAGCAGATACCTTCCTCCGCATCTCCTCTAAGGGGCCTGTATGAGACACTTCATGATTGCTACCCAGACACGTCCTCCACTTTCCAACTGAGCGCAGACGCTTCCCTGTCGTGAGAACTTACTCTAGCACAGTTCTCTCATATATTGGAAGTGTTTTGAGAAGTGTTAGACACTGTGGAACATCCCAAGTGTTGAACTTCCAGTAGGCATCATAGAGGCCTAATAGACTTACCCTGTACTTCACGCACGGTTTGCAACATTCTCTCTGCTCCGTCCTTGTTCTATCTTCTTTTCTCCACTTGAAGACACTGTGAGAAGTGCTATCCACCTGAAGGAATTTCCCTTAAACAGAACTTGCTATAGTCCAACGGTTAGACGACTTTGAATGGAAAGCTATGTACGCCTATTGCGGTTACCACAGAGTAAGTCCCCAAAGCTTCCTTCTTTAACAGACGTAACACTGCAGTGAATCCCTCCTAAAGCACACTTCCCTCTCAGTGTTGGAAGCGTTTTAGACGCAGAAACTAAGTGCGGATTACCAATGGTGGTGAACATCCAATATGTGTTTGGAGGGTAAGCGCCATAGCCTGCCCTTTACTCACAGTACCCTATGTGCCCGTAGTCCTTCCCTGTTTTATCTTCATCCTCAAAGGAGAAACACTGTTATGAATGAGTGCGCACCTGAAGTAGGTTCCCAGAGCAGATACCTTCCTCCGCATCCCCTCTAAGGGGCCAGTATGAGACTCTTCCTGATTGCTCCCCAGACACATCCTAGAATTTTCACCTGAGCACAGATGCATCCCTGTCGTGAGAACTTACAGTAGCACAGTTCCCCATATATTGGAAGTGTTTTGAGAAGAGGTAGACACTGTGGAACATCTCCGGTGTTGTAATTCCAGTATGCATCATAGAGTCCTATGTGCCTTACCCTGTACTTGACTCACGGTTTGCAACTTTCTCTCGGTCCGTCCTTGTTCTATCTTCTTTCCTCCACTGGAAAGACACTGTGAGAAGTGACATTCCGCATGAAGGAGTTTCCCTTACACAGAACTTGCTATAGTCCAACGGTTAGACGTCGGAGACTGGAAAGCTATGTGCGTCTACTGCGATTACCACAGAGTCAGTCCCCAAAGCTTCCTACTTTAACAGACGTAAAACTCCAGTGAAGCCCTCCTAAAGCACACTTCCCTCTCAGTGTTGGAAGCGTTTCAGACGCAGAAACTAAGTGCGGATCACCACTGGTGGTGAACATCCAATATGTGTTTGGCAGACTTAAGCGCCATAGCCTGCCCTTTACTCACAGTACCTAATGTGCCCGTAGTCCGTCCATGTTCTACCTTCATTCCTCCAAGGAGGAGCACTGTTATGAATGAGTACGCTCCTGAAGCAGGTTCCCTGAGCAGATACCTTCCTTCACATCCCGTCTAAGGGGCCTGTATGAGACACTTCATGATTGCTCCCCAGACAATTCCTAGAGTTTCCACCTGAGCACCGATGCATCCCTGTCGTGAGAACTTACTGTAGCACAGTTCCCCCATATATTAGAAGTGTTTTGAGCAGCGGTAGACACTGTGGAACACCTCCGCTGTTGTAATTCCAGTATGCATCATAGAGGCCTAATTGCCTCAACCTGTACTTGACTCACGGTTTGAAACATTCTCTCTGACCGTCCTTGTTCTATCTTCTTTCCTCCAGTGGAAAGACACTGTGAGAAGTGACTATCCGACTGAAGGAGTTTCCCTTAAAAAGAACTTGCTATAGTCCCACTGTTAGACGTCTGTGAATGGAGAGCTATGTGCGCCTATTGCGGTTACCACAGAGTCAGTCCCAAAGCTTCCTTCTTTAACAGACGTAAGACTGAAATGAATTACACCTAAAGCACCTTTCGCTCTCAGTACTGGTAGCGTTTTGGACGCAGAAACAAAGTGCGGATCACCACTCGTGGGGAACATCAAATATGTGTTTGGCGGCTTAAGCGCCATAGCCTGCCATTTACTCACAGTACCTAATGTGCCCCTAGTCCTTAACTGTTATATCTTCATTCCTCAAAGGAGAAAAGCTGTTATGAATGAATACACAAGTGTAGTAGGTTCCCTGAGCAGATACCTTCCTTCGCATCCCCTCTATGGGGTCTGTATGAGACACTTCATGATTGCTACCCAGACACGTCCTAGAGTTTCCAACTGAGCACAGAACCATCCCTGTCGTGAGAACTTACTGTAGCACGGTTCCCTCATATATTGGAAGTGTTTTGAGAAGAGGTAGACATTGTGGAACATCTCTGGTGTTGAATCTCCAGTATGCATAATAGAGGCCTAAGTGCATTACCCTGTACTTCACTCACGGGTTGCAACGTTCTCTCTGCTCTATCCATGTTCTATCTTCATTCCTCCACTGGAAAGACACTGTGTGAAGTGACATTCCGCATGAAGGAGTTTCCCTTAAAGAGAACTTGCTGTAGTCCAACGGATAGACGTTGGAGACTGGCAAGCTATGTGCGTGTATTGCGGTTACAACAGAGTCAGTCCCAAAAGCATCCTTCTTTAACAGACGTAACACTGCAGTGAATCCCTCCTAAATCAAACATCCCTCTCAGTGTTGGAAGCGTTTTAGACGCAGAAACTGAGTGCGGATCACCACTTATGGTGAACATCCAATATGTGTTTGGCAGGCTTAAGCGCCATAGCCTGCACTTTACTCACAGTACTTAATGTGCCCCTAGTCCGTCCGTGTTCTACCTTCATTCCTCCAAAGAGAAGCACTGTTATGAATGAGTACGCACCTGAAATAGGTTCCCTGAGCAGATACCTTCCTACGCATCCCCTCTAAGGGGCCTGTATGAGACACTTCATGATTGCTACCCAGACATGTCCTAGAGTTCTCAACTGAGCACAGATGCATCCCTGTGGTGAGAACTTACTGGATCACAGTTCCCTCATATATTGGAAGTGTTTTGAGAAGAGGTAGACACTGTGGAACATCTCCGGTGTTGTAATTCCAGTATGCATCATAGAGGCCTAAGTGCCTTACCCTGTACTTGACTCATGGTTTGCAACGTTCTCTCTGTCCGTCCTTGTTCTATCTTCTTTCCTCCACTGGAAAGAAACTGTGAGAAGTAACATTCCGCATGAAGGAGTTTCCCTTAAACAGAATTTCCTATAGTCTATCAGTTAGACGTTTGAGACTGGAAAGCTATGAGCGTCAAATGCGGTTACCCCAGAGTCAGTCCCAAAAGCTTCCTTCTTTAACAGACGTAACACTGCAGCGAATCCCTCCTAAAGCACACTTCCCGCTCAGTGTTGGAAGCGTTTTAGACGCAGAAACTAAGTGCGGATCACCACTGGTGGTGAACATCCATTTTGTGTTTGGCAGGCTAAGCGCCATAGCCTGCCCTTTACTCACAGTACCTAATATGCCCGTAGTCCTTCCCTGTTCTATCTTCATCCTCAAAGGAGAAACGCTGTTATGAATGAGTACGCACCTGAAGTAGGATCCCAGAGCAGATACCTTCCTCCGCATCTCCTCTAAGGGGCCTGTATGAGACACTTCATGATTGCTACCCAGACACGTCCTCCACTTTCCAACTGAGCGCAGACGCTTCCCTGTCGTGAGAACTTACTCTAGCACAGTTCTCTCATATATTGGAAGTGTTTTGAGAAGTGTTAGACACTGTGGAACATCCCAAGTGTTGAACTTCCAGTAGGCATCATAGAGGCCTAATAGACTTACCCTGTACTTCACGCACGGTTTGCAACATTCTCTCTGCTCCGTCCTTGTTCTATCTTCTTTTCTCCACTTGAAGACACTGTGAGAAGTGCTATCCACCTGAAGGAATTTCCCTTAAACAGAACTTGCTATAGTCCAACGGTTAGACGACTTTGAATGGAAAGCTATGTACGCCTATTGCGGTTACCACAGAGTAAGTCCCCAAAGCTTCCTTCTTTAACAGACGTAACACTGCAGTGAATCCCTCCTAAAGCACACTTCCCTCTCAGTGTTGGAAGCGTTTTAGACGCAGAAACTAAGTGCGGATTACCAATGGTGGTGAACATCCAATATGTGTTTGGAGGGTAAGCGCCATAGCCTGCCCTTTACTCACAGTACCCTATGTGCCCGTAGTCCTTCCCTGTTTTATCTTCATCCTCAAAGGAGAAACACTGTTATGAATGAGTGCGCACCTGAAGTAGGTTCCCAGAGCAGATACCTTCCTCCGCATCCCCTCTAAGGGGCCAGTATGAGACTCTTCCTGATTGCTCCCCAGACACATCCTAGAATTTTCACCTGAGCACAGATGCATCCCTGTCGTGAGAACTTACAGTAGCACAGTTCCCCATATATTGGAAGTGTTTTGAGAAGAGGTAGACACTGTGGAACATCTCCGGTGTTGTAATTCCAGTATGCATCATAGAGTCCTATGTGCCTTACCCTGTACTTGACTCACGGTTTGCAACTTTCTCTCGGTCCGTCCTTGTTCTATCTTCTTTCCTCCACTGGAAAGACACTGTGAGAAGTGACATTCCGCATGAAGGAGTTTCCCTTACACAGAACTTGCTATAGTCCAACGGTTAGACGTCGGAGACTGGAAAGCTATGTGCGTCTACTGCGATTACCACAGAGTCAGTCCCCAAAGCTTCCTACTTTAACAGACGTAAAACTCCAGTGAAGCCCTCCTAAAGCACACTTCCCTCTCAGTGTTGGAAGCGTTTCAGACGCAGAAACTAAGTGCGGATCACCACTGGTGGTGAACATCCAATATGTGTTTGGCAGACTTAAGCGCCATAGCCTGCCCTTTACTCACAGTACCTAATGTGCCCGTAGTCCGTCCATGTTCTACCTTCATTCCTCCAAGGAGGAGCACTGTTATGAATGAGTACGCTCCTGAAGCAGGTTCCCTGAGCAGATACCTTCCTTCACATCCCGTCTAAGGGGCCTGTATGAGACACTTCATGATTGCTCCCCAGACAATTCCTAGAGTTTCCACCTGAGCACCGATGCATCCCTGTCGTGAGAACTTACTGTAGCACAGTTCCCCCATATATTAGAAGTGTTTTGAGCAGCGGTAGACACTGTGGAACACCTCCGCTGTTGTAATTCCAGTATGCATCATAGAGGCCTAATTGCCTCAACCTGTACTTGACTCACGGTTTGAAACATTCTCTCTGACCGTCCTTGTTCTATCTTCTTTCCTCCAGTGGAAAGACACTGTGAGAAGTGACTATCCGACTGAAGGAGTTTCCCTTAAAAAGAACTTGCTATAGTCCCACTGTTAGACGTCTGTGAATGGAGAGCTATGTGCGCCTATTGCGGTTACCACAGAGTCAGTCCCAAAGCTTCCTTCTTTAACAGACGTAAGACTGAAATGAATTACACCTAAAGCACCTTTCGCTCTCAGTACTGGTAGCGTTTTGGACGCAGAAACAAAGTGCGGATCACCACTCGTGGGGAACATCAAATATGTGTTTGGCGGCTTAAGCGCCATAGCCTGCCATTTACTCACAGTACCTAATGTGCCCCTAGTCCTTAACTGTTATATCTTCATTCCTCAAAGGAGAAAAGCTGTTATGAATGAATACACAAGTGTAGTAGGTTCCCTGAGCAGATACCTTCCTTCGCATCCCCTCTATGGGGTCTGTATGAGACACTTCATGATTGCTACCCAGACACGTCCTAGAGTTTCCAACTGAGCACAGAACCATCCCTGTCGTGAGAACTTACTGTAGCACAGTTCCCTCATATATTGGAAGTGTTTTGAGAAGAGGTAGACATTGTGGAACATCTCTGGTGTTGAATCTCCAGTATGCATAATAGAGGCCTAAGTGCATTACCCTGTACTTCACTCACGGGTTGCAACGTTCTCTCTGCTCTATCCATGTTCTATCTTCATTCCTCCACTGGAAAGACACTGTGTGAAGTGACATTCCGCATGAAGGAGTTTCCCTTAAAGAGAACTAGCTGTAGTCCAACGGATAGACGTTGGAGACTGGCAAGCTATGTGCGTGTATTGCGGTTACAACAGAGTCAGTCCCAAAAGCATCCTTCTTTAACAGACGTAACACTGCAGTGAATCCCTCCTAAATCAAACATCCCTCTCAGTGTTGGAAGCGTTTTAGACGCAGAAACTAAGTGCGTATCACCACTTATGGTTAACATCCAATATGTGTTTGGCAGGCTTAAGCGCCATAGCCTGCACTTTACTCACAGTACCTAATGTGCCCCTAGTCCGTCCGTGTTCTACCTTCATTCCTCCAAAGAGAAGCACTGTTATGAATGAGTACGCACCTGAAATAGGTTCCCTGAGCAGATACCTTCCTACGCATCCCCTCTAAGGGGCCTGTATGAGACACTTCATGATTGCTACCCAGACATGTCCTAGAGTTCTCAAATGAGCACAGATGCATCCCTGTGGTGAGAACTTACTGGATCACAGTTCCCTCATATATTGGAAGTGTTTTGAGAAGAGGTAGACACTGAGGAATATCTCCGGTGTTGTAATTCCAGTATGCATCATAGAGGCCTAAGTGCATTATCCTGTACTTGACTCACGGTTTGCAACGTTCTCTCTGTCCGTCCTTGTTCTATCTTCTTTCCTCCACTGGAAAGAAACTGTGAGAAGTAACATTCCGCATGAAGGAGTTTCCCTTAAAAAGAACTTCCTATAGTCTATCAGTTAGACGTTTGAGACTGGAAAGCTATGAGCGTCTAATGCGGTTACCACAGAGTCAGTCCCAAAAGCTTCCTTCTTTAACAGATGTAACACTGCAGTGAATCCCTCCTAAAGCACACTTCCCGCTCAGTGTTGGAAGCGTTTTAGACGCAGAAACTAAGTGCGGATCACCACTGGTGGTGAACATCCATTTTGTGTTTGGCAGGCTAAGCGCCATAGCCTGCCCTTTACTCACAGTACCTAATGTGCCCGTAGTCCTTCCCTGTTCTATCTTCATCCTCAAAGGAGAAACGCTGTTATGAATGAGTACGCACCTGAAGTAGGTTCCCAGAGCAGATACCTTCCCCCGCATCTCCTCTAAGGGGCCTGTATGAGACACTTCATGATTGGTACCCAGACACGTCCTCCACTTTCCAACTGAGCGCAGATGCTTCCCTGTCGTGAGAACTTACTCTAGCACAGTTCTCTCATATATTGGAAGTGTTTTGAGAAGTGTTAGACACTGTGGAACATCCCAAGTGTTGAACTTCCAGTATGCATCATAGAGGCCTAATTGACTTACCCTGTACTTCACGCACGGTTTGCAACATTCTCTCTGCTCCGTCCTTGTTCTATCTTCTTTTCTCCACTTGAAGACACTGTGAGAAGTGCTATCCACCTGAAGGAATTTCCCTTAAACAGAACTTGCTATAGTCCAACGGTTAGACGACTTTGAATGGAAAGCTATGTACGCCTATTGCGGTTACCACAGAGTAAGTCCCCCAAGCTTCCTTCTTTAACAGACGTAACACTGCAGTGAATCCCTCCTAAAGCACACTTCCCTCTCAGTGTTGGAAGCGTTTTAGACGCAGAAACTAAGTGCGGATTACCAATGGTGGTGAACATCCAATATGTGTTTGGAGGGTAAGCGCCATAGCCTGCCCTTTACTCACAGTACCTAATGTGCCCGTAGTCCTTCCCTGTTTTATCTTCATCCTCAAAGGAGAAACACTGTTATGAATGAGTGCGCACCTGAAGTAGGTTCCCAGAGCAGATACATTCCTCCGAAACCCCTCTAAGGGGCCTGTATGAGACACTTCAAAATTGCTACACAGACAGGTCCTACACTTTCCAACTGAGCACAGACGCTTCCCTGTCGTGAGAAGTTACTGTAGCACAGCTCCTTCATATATTGGAAGTGTTTTGAGAAGTGGTAGACACTGTGGAACATCCCATGTGTTGAACTTCCAGTATGCATCATAGAGGCCTAAGTGCCTTACCCTTTCCTTCACCTACGGGTTGTAACATTCTCTCTGCTCCGTCCTTGTTCTATCTTCTTTCCTCCACTGGAATGACACTGTGAGAAGTGACATTCTGCATTAAGGAATTTCCCTTACACAGAACTTGCTAGAGTGCAACGGTTAGACTTGGAGCCTGGAAAGCTATGTGCGCCTATTGCGGTTACCACAGAGTCAGTCCCAAAAGCTTCCTTCTTTAACAGACGTAGCACTGCAGTGAATCCCTCCGAAAGCACACTTCCCTCTCAGTGTTGGAAGCGTTTTAGACGCATAAACTAAATGCGGATCACCACTGGTAGTGAACATCCAATATGTGTTTGGCAGACTTAAGCGCCATAGCCTGCCTTTTACTCACAGTATCTAATGTGCCCCTAGTCCGTCCGTGTTCTACCTTCATTCCTCCAAGGAGAAGCACTGTTATGAATGAGTACGCCCCTGAAGTAGGTTCCCTGAGCAGATACCTTCCTCCGCATCCCCTCTAAGGGGCCAGTATGAGACTCTTCCTGATTGCTCCCCAGACACATCCTAGAATTTTCACCTGAGCACAGATGCATCCCTGTCGTGAGAACTTACTGTAGCACAGTTCCCTCATGTATTGGAAGTGTTTTGAGAAGAGGTAGACACTGTGGGACATCTCCGGTGTTGTAATTCCAGTATGCATCATAGAGTCCTATGTGCCTTACCCTTTACTTGACTCACGGTTTGCAACTTTCTCTCGGTCCGTCCTTGTTCTATCTTCTTTCCTCCACTGGAAAGACACTGTGAGAAGTGACATTCCGCATGAAGGAGTTTCCCATACACAGAACTTGCTATAGTCCAACGGTTAGACGTCGGAGACTGGAAAGCTATGTGCGTCTACTGCGATTACCACAGAGTCAGTCCCCAAAGCTTCCTACTTTAACAGACGTAAAACTCCAGTGAAGCCCTCCTAAAGCACACTTCCCTCTCAGTGTTGGAAGCGTTTCAGACGCAGAAACTAAGTGCGGATCACCACTGGTGGTGAACATCCAATATGTGTTTGGCAGACTTAAGCGCCATAGCCTGCCCTTTACTCACAGTACCTAATGTGCCCGTAGTCCGTCCGTGTTCTACCTTCATTCCTCCAAGGAAGAGCACTGTTATGAATGAGTACGCCCCTGAAGCAGATTCCCTGAGCAGATACCTTCCTTCGCATCCCCTCTAAGGGGCCTGTATGAGACACTTCATGATTGCACCCCAGACACATCCTAGAGTTTCCACCTGAGCACAGATGCATCCCTGTCGTGCGAACTTACTGTAGCACAGTTCCCTCATATATTGGAAGTGTTTTGAGCAGAGGTAGACACTGTGGAACACCTCCGCTGTTGTAATTCCAGTATGCCTCATAGAGGCCTAAATGCCTTACCCTGTACTTGACTCACGGTTTGCAACGTTCTCTCTGACCGTCCTTGTTCTATCTTCTTTCCTCCAGTGGAAAGACACTGTGAGAAGTGACTATCCGACTGAAGGAGTTTCCCTTAAAAAGAACTTGCTATAGTCCCACTGTTATACGTCTGTGAATGGAGAGCTATGTGCGCCTATTGCGGTTACCACAGAGTCAGTCCCAAAGCTTCCTTCTTTAACAGACGTAAGACTGAAATGAATTACACCTAAAGCACACTTCGCTCTCAGTACTGGTAGCGTTTTGGACGCAGAAACAAAGTGCGGATCACCACTCGTGGGGAACATCAAATATGTGTTTGGCGGCTTAAGCGCCATAGCCTGCCATTTACTCACAGTACCTAATGTGCCCGTAGTCCTTAACTGTTCTATCTTCATTCCTCAAAGGAGAAAAGCTGTTATGAATGAATACAAAAGTGTAGTAGGTTCCCTGAGCAGATACCTTCCTTCGCATCCCCTCTATGGGGTCTGTATCATGATTGCTACCCAGACACGTCCTAGAGTTTCCAACTGAGCACAGAACCATCCCTGTCGTGAGAACTTACTGTAGCACAGTTCCCTCATATATTGGAAGTGTTTTGAGAAGAGGTAGACATTGTGGAACATCTCTGGTGTTGAATCTCCAGTATGCATAATAGAGGCCTAAGTGCATTACCCTGTACTTCACTCACGGGTTGCAACGTTCTCTCTGCTCCATCCTTGTTCTATCTTCTTTCCTCCACTGGAAAGACACTGTGTGAAGTGACATTCCGCATGAAGGAGTTTCCCTTAAAGAGAACTTGCTGTAGACCAACGGATAGACGTTGGAGACTGGCAAGCTTTGTGCGTCTATTGCGGTTACAACAGAGTCAGTCCCAAAAGCATCCTTCTTTAAAAGACGTAACACTGCAGTGAATCCCTCCTAAATCAAACATCCCTCTCAGTGTTGGAAGCGTTTTAGACGCAGAAACTAAGTGCGGATCACCACTTATGGTGAACATCCAATATGTGTTTGGCAGGCTTAAGCGCCATAGCCTGCCCTTTACTCTAAGTACCTAATGTGCCCCTAGTCCGTCCGTGTTCTAAGTTCATTCCTCCAAAGAGAAGCACTGTTATGAATGAGTACGCACCTGAAATAGGTTCCCTGAGCAGATACCTTCCTACGCATCCCCTCTAAGGGGCCTGTATGAGACACTTCATGATTGCTACCCAGACATGCCCTAGAGTTCTCAACTGAGCACAGATGCATCCCTGTGGTGAGAGCTTACTGGATCACAGTTCCCTCATATATTGGAAGTGTTTTGAGAAGAGGTAGACACTGTGGAACATCTCCGGTGTTGTAATTCCAGTATGCATCATAGAGGCCTAAGTGCCTTACCCTGTACTTGACTCACGGTTTGCAACGTTCTCTCTGTCCGTCCTTGTTCTATCTTCTTTCCTCCACTGGAAAGAAACTTTGAGAAGTAACATTCCGCATGAAGGATTTTCCCTTAAACAGAACTTCCTATAGTCTATCAGTTAGACGTTTGAGACTGGAAAGCTATGAGCGTCTAATGCGGTTACCCCAGAGTCAGTCCCAAAAGCTTCCTTCTTTAACAGACGTAACACTGCAGCGAATCCCTCCTAAAGCACACTTCCCGCTCAGTGTTGGAAGCGTTTTAGACGCAGAAACTAAGTGCGGATCACCACTGGTGGTGAACATCCATTTTGTGTTTGGCAGGCTAAGCGCCATAGCCTGCCCTTTACTCACAGTACCTAATGTGCCCGTAGTCCTTAACTGTTCTATCTTCATTCCTCAAAGGAGAAAAGCTGTTATGAATGAATACACAAGTGTAGTAGGTTCCCTGAGCAGATACCTTCCTTCGCATCCCCTCTATGGGGTCTGTATCATGATTGCTACCCAGACACGTCCTAGAGTTTCCAACTGAGCACCGAACCATCCCTGTCGTGAGAACTTACTGTAGCACAGTTCCCTCATATATTGGAAGTGTTTTGAGAAGAGGTAGACATTGTGGAACATCTCTGGTGTTGAATCTCCAGTATGCATAATAGAGGCCTAAGTGCATTACCCTGTACTTCACTCACGGGTTGCAACGTTCTCTCTGCTCCATCCTTGTTCTATCTTCTTTCCTCCACTGGAAAGACACTGTGTGAAGTGACATTCCGCATGAAGGAGTTTCCCTTAAAGAGAACTTGCTGTAGTCCAACGGATAGACGTTGGAGACTGGCAAGCTCTGTGCGTCTATTGCGGTTACAACAGAGTCAGTCCCAAAAGCATCCTTCTTTAACAGACGTAACACTGCAGTGAATCCCTCCTAAATCAAACATCCCTCTCAGTGTTGGAAGCGTTTTAGACGCAGAAACTAAGTGCGGATCACCACTTATGGTGAACATCCAATATGTGTTTGGCAGGCTTAAGCGCCATAGCCTGCCCTTTACTCACAGTACCTAATGTGCCCCTAGTCCGTCCGTGTTCTACCTTCATTCCTCCAAAGAGAAGCACTGTTATGAATGAGTACGCACCTGAAATAGGTTCCCTGAGCAGATACCTTCCTACGCATCCCCTCTAAGGGGCCAGTATGAGACTCTTCCTGATTGCTCCCCAGACACATCCTAGAATTTTCACCTGAGCACAGATGCCTCCCTGTCGTGAGAACTTACAGTAGCACAGTTCCCCCAAATATTGGAAGTGTTTTGAGAAGAGGTAGACACTGTGGAACATCTCCGGTGTTGTAATTCCAGTATGTATCATAGAATCCTATGTCCCTTACCCTGTACTTGACTCACGGTTTGCAACTTTCTCTCGGTCGTCCTTGTTCTATCTTCTTTCCTCCACTGGAAAGACACTGTGAGAAGTGACATTCCGCATGAAGGAGTTTCCCTTACACAGAACTTGCTATAGTCCAACGGTTAGACGTCGGAGACTGGAAAGCTATGTGCGTCTACTGCGATTACCACAGAGTCAGTCCCCAAAGCTTCCTACTTTAACAGACGTAAAACTCCAGTGAAGCCCTCCTAAAGCACACTTCCCTCTCAGTGTTGGAAGCGTTTCAGACGCAGAAACTAAGTGCGGATCACCACTGGTGGTGAACATCCAATATGTGTTTGGCAGACTTAAGCGCCATAGCCTGCCCTTTACTCACTGTACCTAATGTGCCCGTAGTCCGTCCGTGTTCTACCTTCATTCCTCCAAGGAAGAGCACTGTTATGAATGAGTACGCCCCTGAAGTAGGTTCCCTGAGCAGATACCTTCCTTCGCATCCCCTCTAAGGGGCCTGTATGAGACACTTCATGATTGCTCCCCAGACACATCCTAGAGTTTCCACCTGAGCACAGATGCATCCCTGTCGTGAGAACTTACTGTAGCACAGTTCCCTCATATATTAGAAGTGTTTTGAGCACAGGTAGACACTGTGGAACACCTCCGCTATTGTAATTCCAGTATGCCTCATAGAGGCCTAATTGCCTTACCCTGTACTTGACTCTCGGTTTGCAACGTTCTCTCTGACCGTCCTTGTTCTATCTTCCTTCCTCCAGTGGAAAGACACTGTGAGAAGTGACTATCCGACTGAAGGAGTTTCCCTTAAAAAGAACTTGCTATAGTCCCACTGTTATACGTCTGTGAATGGAGAGCTATGTGCGCCTATTGCGGTTACCACAGAGTCAGTCCCAAAGCTTCCTTCTTTAACAGACGTAAGACTGAAATGAATTACACCTAAAGCACACTTCGCTCTCAGTACTGGTAGCGTTTTGGACGCAGAAACAAAGTGCGGATCACCACTCGTGGGGAACATCAAATATGTGTTTGGCGGCTTAAGCGCCATAGCCTGCCATTTACTCACAGTACCTAATGTGCCCGTAGTCCTTAACTGTTCTATCTTCATTCCTCAAAGGAGAAAAGCTGTTATGAATGAATACACAAGTGTAGTAGGTTCCCTGAGCAGATACCTTCCTTCGCATCCCCTCTATGGGGTCTGTATGAGACACTTCATGATTGCGACCCAGACACGTCCTAGAGTTTCCAACTGAGCACAGAACCATCCCTGTCGTGAGAACTTACTGTAGCACAGTTCCCTCATATATTGGAAGTGTTTTGAGAAGAGGTAGACATTGTGGAACATCTCTGGTGTTGAATCTCCAGTATGCATAATAGAGGCCTAAGTGCATTACCCTGTACTTCACTCACGGGTTGCAACGTTCTCTCTGCTCCATCCTTGTTCTATCTTCTTTCCTCCACTGGAAAGACACTGTGTGAAGTGACATTCCGCATGAAGGAGTTTCCCTTAAAGAGAACTTGCTGTAGTCCAACGGATAGACGTTGGAGACTGGCAAGCTATGTGCGTCTATTGCGGTTACAACAGAGTCAGTCCCAAAAGCATCCTTCTTTAACAGACGTAACACTGCAGTGAATCCCTCCTAAATCAAATATCCCTCTCAGTGTTGGAAGCGTTTTAGACGCAGAAACTAAGTGCGGATCACCACTCATGGTGAACATCCAATATGTGTTTGGCAGGCTTAAGCGCCATAGCCTGCCCTTTACTCACAGTACCTAATGTGCCCCTAGTCCGTCCGTGTTCTACCTTCATTCCTCCAAGGAGAAGCACTGTTATGAATGAGTACGCACCTGAAATAGGTTCCCTGAGCAGATACCTTCCTACGCATCCCCTCTAAGGGGCCTGTATGAGACACTTCATGATTGCTACCCAGACATGTCCTAGAGTTCTCAACTGAGCACAGATGCATCCCTGTGGTGAGAACTTACTGGATCACAGTTCCCTCATATATTGGAAGTGTTTTGAGATGAGGTAGACACTGTGGAACATCTCCGGTGTTGTAATTCCAGTATGCATCATAGAGGCCTAAGTGCCTTACCCTGTACTTGACTCACGGTTTGCAACGTTCTCTCTGTCCGTCCTTGTTCTATCTTCTTTCCTCCACTGGAAAGAAACTGTGAGAAGTAACATTCCGCATGAAGGAGTTTCCCTTAAACAGAACTTCCTATAGTCTATCAGTTAGACGTTTGAGACTGGAAAGCTATGAGCGTCTAATGCGGTTACCACAGAGTCAGTCCCAAAAGCATCCTTCTTTAACAGACGTAACACTGCAGTGAATCCCTCCTAAATCAAACATCCCTCTCAGTGTTGGAAGCGTTTTAGACGCAGAAACTAAGTGCGGATCACCACTTATGGTGAACATCCAATATGTGTTTGGCAGGCTTAAGCGCCATAGCCTGCCCTTTACTCACAGTACCTAATGTGCCCCTAGTCCGTCCGTGTTCTACCTTCATTCCTCCAAAGAGAAGCACTGTTATGAATGAGTAGGCACCTGAAATAGGTTCCCTGAGCAGATACCTTCCTACGCATCCCCTCTAAGGGGCCTGTATGAGACACTTCATGATTGCTACCCAGACATGTCCTAGAGTTCTCAACTGAGCACAGATGCATCCCTGTGGTGAGAACTTACTGGATCACAGTTCCCTCATATATTGGAAGTGTTTTGAGAAGATGTAGACACTGTGGAACATCTCCGGTGTTGTAATTCCAGTATGCATCATAGAGGCCTAAGTGCCTTACCCTGTACTTGACTCACGGTTTGCAACGTTCTCTCTGTCCTTCCTTGTTCTATCTTCTTTCCTCGACTGGAAAGAAACTGTGAGAAGTAACATTCCGCATGAAGGAGTCCCTTAAACAGAACTTCCTATAGTCTATCAGTTAGATGTTTGAGACTGGAAAGCTATGAGCGTCTAATGCGGTTACCACAGAGTCAGTCCCAAAAGCTTCCTTCTTTAACAGACGTAACACTGCAGCGAATCCCTCCTAAAGCACACTTCCCGCTCAGTGTTGGAAGCGTTTTAGACGCAGAAACTAAGTGCGGATCACCACTGGTGGTGAACATCCATTTTGTGTTTGGCAGGCTAAGCGCCATAGCCTGCCCTTTACTCACAGTACCTAATGTGCCCGTAGTCCTTCCCTGTTCTATCTTCATCCTCAAAGGAGAAACGCTGTTATGAATGAGTACGCACCTGAAGTAGGTTCCCAGAGCAGATACCTTCCTCCGCATCTCCTCTAAGGGGCCTGTATGAGACACTTCATGATTGCTACCCAGAAACGTCCTCCACTTTCCAACTGAGCGCAGACGCTTCCCTGTCGTGAGAACTTACTGTAGCACAGTTCTCTCATATATTGGAAGTGTTTTGAGAAGTGTTAGACACTGTGGAACATCCCAAGTGTTGAACTTCCAGTAGGCATCATAGAGGCCTAATTGACTTACCCTGTACTTCACGCACGGTTTGCAACATTCTCTCTGCTCCGTCCTTGTTCTATCTTCTTTTCTCCACTTGAAGACACTGTGAGAAGTGCTATCCACCTGAAGGAATTTCCCTTAAACAGAACTTGCTATAGTCCAACGGTTAGACGACTTTGAATGGAAAGCTATGTACGCCTATTGCGGTTACCACAGAGTAAGTCCCCAAAGCTTCCTTCTTTAACAGACGTAACACTGCAGTGAATCCCTCCTAAAGCACACTTCCCTCTCAGTGTTGGAAGCGTTTTAGACGCAGAAACTAAGTGCGGATTACCAATGGTGGTGAACATCCAATATGTGTTTGGAGGGTAAGCGCCATAGCCTGCCCTTTACTCACAGTACCTAATGGGCCCGTAGTCCTTCCCTGTTTTATCTTCATCCTCAAAGGAGAAACACTGTTATGAATGAGTGCGCACCTGAAGTAGGTTCCCAGAGCAGATACCTTCCTCCGAAACCCCTCTAAGGGGCCTGTATGAGACACTTCAAAATTGCTACACAGACACGTCCTACACTTTCCAACTGAGCACAGACGCTTCCCTGTCGTGAGAAGTTACTGTAGCACAGCTCCTTCATATATTGGAAGTGTATTGAGAAGTGGTAGACACTGTGGAACATCCCATGTGTTGAACTTCCAGTATGCATCATAGAGGCCTAAGTGCCTTACCCTTTCCTTCACCTACGGGTTGTAACATTCTCTCTGCTCCGTCCTTGTTCTATCTT
This sequence comes from Neogale vison, assembly GCF_020171115.1. Taxonomy (NCBI): domain Eukaryota; kingdom Metazoa; phylum Chordata; class Mammalia; order Carnivora; family Mustelidae; genus Neogale; species Neogale vison. The sequence continues at coordinate 3,533,031 of NW_025334895.1, read as the reverse complement.
CTTTCCTCCACTGGAATGACACTGTGAGAAGTAACATTCTGCATGAAGGAGTTTCCCTTACACAGAACTTGCTAGAGTGCAACGGTTAGACTTTGGAGCCTGGAAAGCTATGTGCGCCTATTGCGGTTACCACAAAGTCAGTCCCAAAAGCTTCCTTCTTTAACAGACGTAGCACTGCAGTGAATCCCTCCGAAAGCACACTTCCCTCTCAGTGTTGGAAGCGTTTTAGACGCATAAACTAAATGCGGATCACCACTGGTAGTGAACATCCAATATGTGTTTGGCAGACTTAAGCGCCATAGCCTGCCTTTTACTCACAGTATCTAATGTGCCCCTAGTCCGTCCGTGTTCTACCTTCATTCCTCCAAGGAGAAGCACTGTTATGAATGAGTACGCCCCTGAAGTAGGTTCCCTGAGCAGATACCTTCCTCCGCATCCCCTCTAAGGGGCCAGTATGAGACTCTTCCTGATTGGTCCCCAGACACATCCTAGAATTTTCACCTGAGCACCGATGCATCCCTGTCGTGAGACCTTACTGTAGCACAGTTCCCTCATATATTGGAAGTGTTTTGAGAAGAGGTAGACACTGTGGAACATCTCCGGTGTTGTAATTCCAGTATGCATCATAGAGTCCTATGTGCCTTACCCTGTACTTGACTCACGGTTTGCAACTCTCTCTCGGTCCGACCTTGTTCTATCTTCTTTCCTCCACTGGAAAGACACTGTGAGAAGTGACATTCCGCATGAAGGAGTTTCCCTTACACAGAACTTGCTATAGTCCAACGGTTAGACGTCGGAGACTGGAAAGCTATGTGCGTCTACTGCGATTACCACAGAGTCAGTCCCCAAAGCTTCCTACTTTAACAGACGTAAAACTCCAGTGAAGCCCTCCTAAAGCACACTTCCCTCTCAGTGTTGGAAGCGTTTCAGACGCAGAAACTAAGTGCGGATCACCACTGGTGGCGAACATCCATTTTGTGTTTGGCAGGCTAAGCGCCATAGCCTGCCCTTTACTCACAGTACCTAATGTGCCCGTAGTCCGTCCGTGTTCTACCTTCATTCCTCCAAGGAGGAGCACTGTTATGAATGAGTACGCCCCTGAAGTAGGTTCCCTGAGCAGATACCTTCCTTCGCATCCCCTCTAAGGGGCCTGTATGAGACACTTCATGATTGCTCCCCAGACACATCCTAGAGTTTCCACCTGAGCACAGATGCATCCCTGTCGTGAAAACTTACTGTAGCACAGTTCCCTCATATACTGGAAGTGTTTTGAGCAGAGGTAGACACTGTGGAACACCTCCGCTGTTGTAATTCCAGTATGCCTCATAGAGGCCTAATTGCCTTACCCTGTACTTGACTCACGGTTTGCAACGTTCTCTCTGACCGTCCTTGTTCTATCTTCTTTCCTCCAGTGGAAAGACACTGTGAGAAGTGACTATCCGACTGAAGGAGTTTCCCTTAAAAAGAACTTGCTATAGTCCCACTGTTAGACGTCTGTGAATGGAGAGCTATGTGCGCCTATTGCGGTTACCACAGAGTCAGTCCCAAAGCTTCCTTCTTTACCAGACGTAAGACTGAAATGAATTACACCTAAAGCACACTTCGCTCTCAGTACTGATAGCGTTTTGGACGCAGAAACAAAGTGCGGATCACCACTCGTGGGGAACATCAAATATGTGTTTGGCGGCTTAAGCGCCATAGCTTGCCATTTACTCACAGTACCTAATGTGCCCGTAGTCCTTAACTGTTCTATCTTCATTCCTCAAAGGAGAAAAGCTGTTATGAATGAATACACAAGTGTAGTAGGTTCCCTGAGCAGATACCTTCCTTCGCATCCCCTCTATGGGGTCTGTATGAGACACTTCATGATTGCTACCCAGACACGTCCTAGAGTTTCCAACTGAGCACAGAACCATCCCTGCCGTGAGAACTTACTGTAGCACAGTTCCCTCATATATTGGAAGTGTTTTGAGAAGAGGTAGACATTGTGGAACATCTCTGGTGTTGAATCTCCAGTATGCATAATAGAGGCCTAAGTGCATTACCCTGTACTTCACTCACGGGTTGCAACATTCTCTCTGCTCCATCCTTGTTCTATCTTCTTTCCTCCACTGGAAAGACACTGTGTGAAGTGACATTCCGCATGAAGGAGTTTCCCTTAAAGAGAACTTGCTGTAGTCCAACGGATAGACGTTGGAGACTGGCAAGCTTTGTGCGTCTATTGCGGTTACAACAGAGTCAGTCCCAAAAGCATCCTTCTTTAACAGACGTAACACTGCAGTGAATCCCTCCTAAATCAAACATCCCTCTCAGTGTTGGAAGCGTTTTAGACGCAGAAACTAAGTGCGGTTCACCACTTATGGTGAACATTCAATAGGTGTTTGGCAGGCTTAAGCGCCATAGCCTGCCCTTTACTCACAGTACCTAATGTGCCCCTAGTCCGTCCGTGTTCTACCTTCATTCCTCCAAAGAGAAGCACTGTTATGAATGAGTACGCACCTGAAATAGGTTCCCTGAGCAGATACCTTCCTACGCATCCCCTCTAAGGGGCCTGTATGAGACACTTCATGATTGCTACCCAGACATGTCCTAGAGTTCTCAACTGAGCACAGATGCATCCCTGTGGTGAGAACTTACTGGATCACAGTTCCCTCATATATTGGAAGTGTTTTGAGAAGAGGTAGACACTGTGGAACATCTCCGGTGTTGTAATTCCAGTATGCATCATAGAGGCCTAAGTGCCTTACCCTGTACTTGACTCACGGTTTGCAACGTTCTCTCTGTCCGTCTTGTTCTATCTTCTTTCCTCCACTGGAAAGAAACTGTGAGAAGTAACATTCCGCATGAAGGAGTTTCCCTTAAACAGAACTTCCTATAGTCTATCAGTTAGACGTTTGAGACTGGAAAGCTATGAGCGTCTAATGCGGTTACCACAGAGTCAGTCCCAAAAGCTTCCTTCTTTAACAGACGTAACACTGCAGCGAATCCCTCCTAAAGCACACTTCCCGCTCAGTGTTGGAAGCGTTTTAGACGCAGAAACTAAGTGCGGATCACCACTGGTGGTGAACATCCATTTTGTGTTTGGCAGGCTAAGCGCTATAGCCTGCCCTTTACTCACAGTACGTAATGTGCCCGTAGTCCGTCCGTGTTCTACCTTCATTCCTCCAAGGAGGAGCACTGTTATGAATGAGTACGCCCCTGAAGTAGGTTCCCTGAGCAGATACCTTCCTTCGCATCCCCTCTAAGGGGCCTGTATGAGACACTTCATGATTGCTCCCCAGACACATCCTAGAGTTTCCACCTGAGCACAGATGCATCCCTGTCGTGAAAACTTACTGTAGCACAGTTCCCTCATATACTGGAAGTGTTTTGAGCAGAGGTAGACACTGTGGAACACCTCCGCTGTTGTAATTCCAGTATGCCTCATAGAGGCCTAATTGCCTTACCCTGTACTTGACTCACGGTTTGCAACGTTCTCTCTGACCGTCCTTGTTCTATCTTCTTTCCTCCAGTGGAAAGACACTGTGAGAAGTGACTATCCGACTTAAGGAGTTTCCCTTAAAAAGAACTTGCTATAGTCCCACTGTTAGACGTCTGTGAATGGAGAGCTATGTGCGCCTATTGCGGTTACCACAGAGTCAGTCCCAAAGCTTCCTTCTTTAACAGACGTAAGACTGAAATGAATTACACCTAAAGCACACTTCGCTCTCAGTACTGGTAGCGTTTTGGACGCAGAAACAAAGTGCGGATCACCACTCGTGGGGAACATCAAATATGTGTTTGGCGGCTTAAGCGCCATAGCTTGCCATTTACTCACAGTACCTAATGTGCCCCTAGTCCTTCCCTGTTTTATCTTCATTCCTCAAAGGAGAAAAGCTGTTATGAATGAATACACAAGTGTAGTAGGTTCCCTGAGCAGATACCTTCCTTCGCATCCCCTCTATGGGGTCTGTATGAGACACTTCATGATTGCTACCCAGACACGTCCTAGAGTTTCCAACTGAGCACAGAACCATCCCTGTCGTGAGAACTTACTGTAGCACAGTTCCCTCATATATTGGAAGTGTTTTGAGAAGAGGTAGACATTGTGGAACATCTCTGGTGTTGAATCTCCAGTATGCATAATAGAGGCCTAAGTGCATTACCCTGTACTTCACTCACGGGTTGCAACGTTCTCTCTGCTCCATCCTTGTTCTATCTTCTTTCCTCCACTGGAAAGACACTGTGTGAAGTGACATTCCGCATGAAGGAGTTTCCCTTAAAGAGAACTTGCTGTAGTCCAACGGATAGACGTTGGAGACTGGCAAGCTCTGTGCGTCTATTGCGGTTACAACAGAGTCAGTCCCAAAAGCATCCTTCTTTAACAGACGTAACACTGCAGTGAATCCCTCCTAAATCAAACATCCCTCTCAGTGTTGGAAGCGTTTTAGACGCAGAAACTAAGTGCGGATCACCACTTATGGTGAACATCCAATATGTGTTTGGCAGGCTTAAGCGCCATAGCCTGCCCTTTACTCACAGTACCTAATGTGCCCCTAGTCCGTCCGTGTTCAACCTTCATTCCTCCAAGGAGAAGCACTGTTATGAATGAGTACGCACCTGAAATAGGTTCCCTGAGCAGATACCTTCCTACGCATCCCCTCTAAGGGGCCTGTATGAGACACTTCATGATTGCTACCCAGACATGTCCTAGAGTTCTCAACTGAGCACAGATGCATCCCTGTGGTGAGAACTTACTGGATCACAGTTCCCTCATATATTGGAAGTGTTTTGAGATGAGGTAGACACTGTGGAACATCTCCGGTGTTGTAATTCCAGTATGCATCATAGAGGCCTAAGTGCCTTACCCTGTACTTGACTCACGGTTTGCAACGTTCTCTCTGTCCGTCCTTGTTCTATCTTCTTTCCTCCACTGGAAAGAAACTGTGAGAAGTAACATTCCGCATGAAGGAGTTTCCCTTAAACAGAACTTCCTATAGTCTATCAGTTAGACGTTTGAGACTGGAAAGCTATGAGCGTCTAATGCGGTTACCACAGACTCAGTCCCAAAAGCATCCTTCTTTAACAGACGTAACACTGCAGTGAATCCCTCCTAAATCAAACATCCCTCTCAGTGTTGGAAGCGTTTTAGACGCAGAAACTAAGTGCGGATCACCACTTATGGTGAACATCCAATATGTGTTTGGCAGGCTTAAGCGCCATAGCCTGCCCTTTACTCACAGTACCTAATGTGCCCCTAGTCCGTCCGTGTTCTACCTTCATTCCTCCAAAGAGAAGCACTGTTATGAATGAGTAGGCACCTGAAATAGGTTCCCTGAGCAGATACCTTCCTACGCATCCCCTCTAAGGGGCCTGTATGAGACACTTCATGATTGCTACCCAGACATGTCCTAGAGTTCTCAACTGAGCACAGATGCATCCCTGTGGTGAGAACTTACTGGATCACAGTTCCCTCATATATTGGAAGTGTTTTGAGAAGAGGTAGACACTGTGGAACATCTCCGGTGTTGTAATTCCAGTATGCATCATAGAGGCCTAAGTGCCTTACCCTGTACTTGACTCACGGTTTGCAACGTTCTCTCTGTCCGTCCTTGTTCTATCTTCTTTCCTCCACTGGAAAGAAACTGTGAGAAGTAACATTCCGCATGAAGGAGTCCCTTAAACAGAACTTCCTATAGTCTATCAGTTAGATGTTTGAGACTGGAAAGCTATGAGCGTCTAATGCGGTTACCACAGAGTCAGTCCCAAAAGCTTCCTTCTTTAACAGACGTAACACTGCAGCGAATCCCTCCTAAAGCACACTTCCCGCTCAGTGTTGGAAGCGTTTTAGACGCAGAAACTAAGTGCGGATCACCACTGGTGGTGAACATCCATTTTGTGTTTGGCAGGCTAAGCGCCATAGCCTGCCCTTTACTCACAGTACCTAATGTGCCCGTAGTCCTTCCCTGTTCTATCTTCATCCTCAAAGGAGAAACGCTGTTATGAATGAGTACGCACCTGAAGTAGGTTCCCAGAGCAGATACCTTCCTCCGCATCTCCTCTAAGGGGCCTGTATGAGACACTTCATGATTGCTACCCAGACACGTCCTCCACTTTCCAACTGAGCGCAGACGCTTCCCTGTCGTGAGAACTTACTGTAGCACAGTTCTCTCATATATTGGAAGTGTTTTGAGAAGTGTTAGACACTGTGGAACATCCCAAGTGTTGAACTTCCAGTAGGCATCATAGAGGCCTAATTGACTTACCCTGTACTTCACGCACGGTTTGCAACATTCTCTCTGCTCCGTCCTTGTTCTATCTTCTTTTCTCCACTTGAAGACACTGTGAGAAGTGCTATCCACCTGAAGGAATTTCCCTTAAACAGAACTTGCTATAGTCCAACGGTTAGACGACTTTGAATGGAAAGCTATGTACGCCTATTGCGGTTAACACAGAGTAAGTCCCCAAAGCTTCCTTCTTTAACAGACGTAACACTGCAGTGAATCCCTCCTAAAGCACACTTCCCTCTCAGTGTTGGAAGCGTTTTAGACGCAGAAACTAAGTGCGGATTACCAATGGTGGTGAACATCCAATATGTGTTTGGAGGGTAAGCGCCATAGCCTGCCCTTTACTCACAGTACCTAATGTGCCCGTAGTCCTTCCCTGTTTTATCTTCATCCTCAAAGGAGAAACACTGTTATGAATGAGTGCGCACCTGAAGTAGGTTCCCAGAGCAGATACCTTCCTCCGAAACCCCTCTAAGGGGCCTGTATGAGACACTTCAAAATTGCTACACAGACACGTCCTACACTTTCCAACTGAGCACAGACGCTTCCCTGTCGTGAGAAGTTACTGTAGCACAGCTCCTTCATATATTGGAAGTGTATTGAGAAGTGGTAGACACTGTGGAACATCCCATGTGTTGAACTTCCAGTATGCATCATAGAGGCCTAAGTGCCTTACCCTTTCCTTCACCTACGGGTTGTAACATTCTCTCTGCTCCGTCCTTGTTCTATCTTCTTTCCTCCACTGGAATGACACTGTGAGAAGTAACATTCTGCATGAAGGAGTTTCCCTTACACAGAACTTGCTAGAGTGCAACGGTTAGACTTTGGAGCCTGGAAAGCTATGTGCGCCTATTGCGGTTACCACAAAGTCAGTCCCAAAAGCTTCCTTCTTTAACAGACGTAGCACTGCAGTGAATCCCTCCGAAAGCACACTTCCCTCTCAGTGTTGGAAGCGTTTTAGACGCATAAACTAAATGCGGATCACCACTGGTAGTGAACATCCAATATGTGTTTGGCAGACTTAAGCGCCATAGCCTGCCTTTTACTCACAGTATCTAATGTGCCCCTAGTCCGTCCGTGTTCTACCTTCATTCCTCCAAGGAGAAGCACTGTTATGAATGAGTACGCCCCTGAAGTAGGTTCCCTGAGCAGATACCTTCCTCCGCATCCCCTCTAAGGGGCCAGTATGAGACTCTTCCTGATTGGTCCCCAGACACATCCTAGAATTTTCACCTGAGCACAGATGCATCCCTGTCGTGAGAACTTACTGTAGCACAGTTCCCTCATATATTGGAAGTGTTTTGAGAAGAGGTAGACACTGTGGAACATCTCCGGTGTTGTAATTCCAGTATGCATCATAGAGTCCTATGTGCCTTACCCTGTACTTGACTCACGGTTTGCAACTCTCTCTCGGTCCGACCTTGTTCTATCTTCTTTCCTCCACTGGAAAGACACTGTGAGAAGTGACATTCCGCATGAAGGAGTTTCCCTTACACAGAACTTGCTATAGTCCAACGGTTAGACGTCGGAGACTGGAAAGCTATGTGCGTCTACTGCGATTACCACAGAGTCAGTCCCCAAAGCTTCCTACTTTAACAGACGTAAAACTCCAGTGAAGCCCTCCTAAAGCACACTTCCCTCTCAGTGTTGGAAGCGTTTCAGACGCAGAAACTAAGTGCGGATCACCACTGGTGGCGAACATCCATTTTGTGTTTGGCAGGCTAAGCGCCATAGCCTGCCCTTTACTCACAGTACCTAATGTGCCCGTAGTCCGTCCGTGTTCTACCTTCATTCCTCCAAGGAGGAGCACTGTTATGAATGAGTACGCCCCTGAAGTAGGTTCCCTGAGCAGATACCTTCCTTCGCATCCCCTCTAAGGGGCCTGTATGAGACACTTCATGATTGCTCCCCAGACACATCCTAGAGTTTCCACCTGAGCACAGATGCATCCCTGTCGTGAAAACTTACTGTAGCACAGTTCCCTCATATACTGGAAGTGTTTTGAGCAGAGGTAGACCCTGTGGAACACCTCCGCTGTTGTAATTCCAGTATGCCTCATAGAGGCCTAATTGCCTTACCCTGTACTTGACTCACGGTTTGCAACGTTCTCTCTGACCGTCCTTGTTCTATCTTCTTTCCTCCAGTGGAAAGACACTGTGAGAAGTGACTATCCGACTTAAGGAGTTTCCCTTAAAAAGAACTTGCTATAGTCCCACTGTTAGACGTCTGTGAATGGAGAGCTATGTGCGCCTATTGCGGTTACCACAGAGTCAGTCCCAAAGCTTCCTTCTTTATCAGACGTAAGACTGAAATGAATTACACCTAAAGCACACTTCGCTCTCAGTACTGGTAGCGTTTTGGACGCAGAAACAAAGTGCGGATCACCACTCGTGGGGAACATCAAATATGTGTTTGGCGGCTTAAGCGCCATAGCTTGCCATTTACTCACAGTACCTAATGTGCCCGTAGTCCTTAACTGTTCTATCTTCATTCCTCAAAGGAGAAAAGCTGTTATGAATGAATACACAAGTGTAGTAGGTTCCCTGAGCAGATACCTTCCTTCGCATCCCCTCTATGGGGTCTGTATGAGACACTTCATGATTGCTACCCAGACACGTCCTAGAGTTTCCAACTGAGCACAGAACCATCCCTGTCGTGAGAACTTACTGTAGCACAGTTCCCTCATATATTGGAAGTGTTTTGAGAAGAGGTAGACATTGTGGAACATCTCTGGTGTTGAATCTCCAGTATGCATAATAGAGGCCTAAGTGCATTACCCTGTTCTTCACTCACGGGTTGCAACGTTCTCTCTGCTCCATCCTTGTTCTATCTTCTTTCCTCCACTGGAAAGACACTGTGTGAAGTGACATTCCGCATGAAGGAGTTTCCCTTAAAGAGAACTTGCTGTAGTCCAACGGATAGACGTTGGAGACTGGCAAGCTATGTGCGTCTATTGCGGTTACAACAGAGTCAGTCCCAAAAGCATCCTTCTTTAACAGACGTAACACTGCAGTGAATCCCTCCTAAATCAAACATCCCTCTCAGTGTTGGAAGCGTTTTAGACGCAGAAACTAAGTGCGGATCACCACTTATGGTGAACATCCAATAGGTGTTTGGCAGGCTTAAGCGCCATAGCCTGCCCTTTACTCACAGTACCTAATGTGCCCCTAGTCCGTCCGTGTTCTACCTTCATTCCTCCAAAGAGAAGCACTGTTATGAATGAGTAGGCACCTGAAATAGGTTCCCTGAGCAGATACCTTCCTACGCATCCCCTCTAAGGGGCCTGTATGAGACACTTCATGATTGCTACCCAGACATGTCCTAGAGTTCTCAACTGAGCACAGATGCATCCCTGTGGTGAGAACTTACTGGATCACAGTTCCCTCATATATTGGAAGTGTTTTGAGAAGAGGTAGACACTGTGGAACATCTCCGGTGTTGTAATTCCAGTATGCATCATAGAGGCCTAAGTGCCTTACCCTGTACTTGACTCACGGTTTGCAACGTTCTCTCTGTCCGTCTTGTTCTATCTTCTTTCCTCCACTGGAAAGAAACTGTGAGAAGTAACATTCCGCATGAAGGAGTTTCCCTTAAACAGAACTTCCTATAGTCTATCAGTTAGACGTTTGAGACTGGAAAGCTATGAGCGTCTAATGCGGTTACCACATAGTCAGTCCCAAAAGCTTCCTTCTTTAACAGACGTAACACTGCAGCGAATCCCTCCTAAAGCACACTTCCCGCTCAGTGTTGGAAGCGTTTTAGACGCAGAAACTAAGTGCGGATCACCACTGGTGGTGAACATCCATTTTGTGTTTGGCAGGCTAAGCGCCATAGCCTGCCCTTTACTCACAGTACCTAATGTGCCCGTAGTCCGTCCGTGTTCTACCTTCATTCCTCCAAGGAGGAGCACTGTTATGAATGAGTACGCCCCTGAAGTAGGTTCCCTGAGCAGATACCTTCCTTCGCATACCCTCTAAGGGGCCTGTATGAGACACTTCATGATTGCTCCCCAGACACATCCTAGAGTTTCCACCTGAGCACAGATGCATCCCTGTCGTGAAAACTTACTGTAGCACAGTTCCCTCATATACTGGAAGTGTTTTGAGCAGAGGTAGACACTGTGGAACACCTCCGCTGTTGTAATTCCAGTATGCCTCATAGAGGCCTAATTGCCTTACCCTGTACTTGACTCACGGTTTGCAACGTTCTCTCTGACCGTCCTTGTTCTATCTTCTTTCCTTCAGTGGAAAGACACTGTGAGAAGTGACTATCCGACTGAAGGAGTTTCCCTTAAAAAGAACTTGCTATAGTCCCACTGTTAGACGTCTGTGAATGGAGAGGTATGTGCGCCTATTGCGGTTACCACAGAGTCAGTCCCAAAGCTTCCTTCTTTAACAGACGTAAGACTGAAATGAATTACACCTAAAGCACACTTCGCTCTCAGTACTGGTAGCGTTTTGGACGCAGAAACAAAGTGCGGATCACCACTCGTGGGGAACATCAAATATGTGTTTGGCGGCTTAAGCGCCATAGCTTGCCATTTACTCACAGTACCTAATGTGCCCGTAGTCCTTAACTGTTCTATCTTCATTCCTCAAAGGAGAAAAGCTGTTATGAATGAATACACAAGTGTAGTAGGTTCCCTGAGCAGATACCTTCCTTCGCATCCCCTCTATGGGGTCTGTATGAGACACTTCATGATTGCTACCCAGACACGTCCTAGAGTTTCCAACTGAGCACAGAACCATCCCTGTCGTGAGAACTTACTGTAGCACAGTTCCCTCATATATTGGAAGTGTTTTGAGAAGAGGTAGACATTGTGGAACATCTCTGGTGTTGAATCTCCAGTATGCATAATAGAGGCCTAAGTGCATTACCCTGTACTTCACTCACGGGTTGCAACGTTCTCTCTGCTCCATCCTTGTTCTATCTTCTTTCCTCCACTGGAAAGACACTGTGTGAAGTGACATTCCGCATGAAGGAGTTTCCCTTAAAGAGAACTTGCTGTAGTCCAACGGATAGACGTTGGAGACTGGCAAGCTATGTGCGTCTATTGCGGTTACAACAGAGTCAGTCCCAAAAGCATCCTTCTTTAACAGACGTAACACTGCAGTGAATCCCTCCTAAATCAAACATCCCTCTCAGTGTTGGAAGCGTTTTAGACGCAGAAACTAAGTGCGGATCAACACTTATGGTGAACATCCAATATGTGTTTGGCAGGCTTAAGCGCCATAGCCTGCCCTTTACTCACAGTACCTAATGTGCCCCTAGTCCGTCCGTGTTCTACCTTCATTCCTCCAAAGAGAAGCACTGTTATGAATGAGTACGCACCTGAAATAGGTTCCCTGAGCAGATACCTTCCTATGCATCCCCTCTAAGGGGCCTGTATGAGACACTTCATGATTGCTACCCAGACATGTCCTAGAGTTCTCAACTGAGCACAGATGCATCCCTGTGGTGGGAACTTACGGGATCACAGTTCCCTCATATATTGGAAGTGTTTTGAGAAGAGGTAGACACCGTGGAACATCTCCGGTGTTGTAATTCCAGTATGCATCATAGAGGCCTAAGTGCCTTACCCTGTACTTGACTCACGGTTTGCAACGTTCTCTCTGTCCGTCCTTGTTCTATCTTCTTTCCTCCACTGGAAAGAAACTGTGAGAAGTAACATTCCGCATGAAGGAGTTTCCCTTAAACAGAACTTCCTATAGTCTATCAGTTAGACTTTTGAGACTGGAAAGCTATGAGCGTCTAATGCGGTTACCACAGAGTCAGTCCCAAAAGCTTCCTTCTTTAACAGAGGTAACACTGCAGTGAATCCCTCCTAAAGCACACTTCCCGCTCAGTGTTGGAAGCGTTTTAGACGCAGAAACTAAGTGCGGATCACCACTGGTGGTGAACATCCATTTTGTGTTTGGCAGGCTAAGCGCCATAGCCTGCCCTTTACTCACTGTATCTATTGTGCCCGTAGTCCTTCCCTGTTCTATCTTCATCCTCAAAGGAGAAACACTGTTATGAATGAGTACGCACCTGAAGTAGGTTCCCAGAGCAGATACCTTCCTCCGCATCTCCTCTATGGGGCCTGTATGAGACACTTCATGATTGGTACCCAGACACGTCCTCCACTTTCCAACTGAGCGCAGATGCTTCCCTGTCGTGAGAACTTACTCTCGCACAGTTCTCTCATATATTGGAAGTGTTTTGAGAAGTCTTAGACACTGTGGAACATCCCAAGTGTTGAACTTCCAGTAGGCATCATAGAGGCCTAATTGACTTACCCTGTACTTCACGCACGGTTTGCAACATTCTCTCTGCTCCGTCCTTGTTCTATCTTCTTTTCTCCACTTGAAGACACTGTGAGAAGTGCTATCCACCTGAAGGAATTTCCCTTAAACAGAACTTGCTATAGTCCAACGGTTAGACGACTTTGAATGGAAAGCTATGTACGCCTATTGCGGTTACCACAGAGTAAGTCCCCAAAGCTTCCTTCTTTAACAGACGTAACACTGCAGTGAATCCCTCCTAAAGCACACTTCCCTCTCAGTGTTGGAAGCGTTTTAGACGCAGAAACTAAGTGCGGATTACCAATGGTGGTGAACATCCAATATGTGTTTGGAGGGTAAGCGCCATAGCCTGCCCTTTACTCACAGTACCTAATGTGCCCGTAGTCCTTCCCTGTTTTATCTTCATCCTCAAAGGAGAAACACTGTTATGAATGAGTGCGCACCTGAAGTAGGTTCCCAGAGCAGATACCTTCCTCCGAAACCCCTCTAAGGGGCCTGTATGAGACACTTCAAAATTGCTACACAGACACGTCCTACACTTTCCAACTGAGCACAGACGCTTCCCTGTCGTGAGAAGTTACTGTAGCACAGCTCCTTCATATATTGGAAGTTTTTTGAGACGTGGTAGACACTGTGGAACATCCCATGTGTTGAACTTCCAGTATGCATCATAGAGGCCTAAGTGCCTTACCCTTTCCTTCACCTACGTGTTGTAACATTCTCTCTGCTCCGTCCTTGTTCTATCTTCTTTCCTCCACTGGAATGACACTGTGAGAAGTGACATTCTGCATGAAGGAGTTTCCCTTACACAGAACTTGCTAGAGTGCAACGGTTAGACGTTGGAGCCTGGAAAGCTATGTGCGCCTATTGCGGTTACCACAGAGTCAGTCCCAAAAGCTTCCTTCTTTAACAGACGTAGCACTGCAGTGAATCCCTCCGAAAGCACACTTCCCTCTCAGTGTTGCAAGGGTTTTAGACGCATAAACTAAATGCGGATCACCACTGGTAGTGAACATCCAATATGTGTTTGGCAGACTTAAGCGCCATAGCCTGCCTTTTACTCACAGTATCTAATGTGCCCCTAGTCCGTCCGTGTTCTACCTTCATTCCTCCAAGGAGAAGCACTGTTATGAATGAGTAAGCCCCTGAAGTAGGTTCCCTGAGCAGATACCTTCCTCCGCATCCCCTCTAAGGGGCCAGTATGAGACTCTTCCTGATTGCTCCCCAGACACATCCTAGAATTTTCACCTGAGCACAGATGCATCCCTGTCGTGAGAACTTACAGTAGCACAGTTCCCTCATATATTGGAAGTGTTTTGAGAAGAGGTAGACACTGTGGAACATCTCCGGTGTTGTAATTCCAATATGCATCATAGAGTCCTATGTGCCTTACCCTGTACTTGACTCACGGTTTGCAACTCTCTCTCGGTCCGTCCTTGTTCTATCTTCTTTCCTCCACTGGAAAGACACTGTGAGAAGTGACTTTCCGCATGAAGGAGTTTCCCTTACACAGAACTTGCTACAGTCCAACGGTTAGACGTCGCGTACTGGAAAGCTATGTGCGTCTACTGCGATTACCACAGAGTCAGTCCCCAAAGCTTCCTACTTTAACAGACGTAAAACTCCAGTGAAGCCCTCCTAAAGCACACTTCCCTCTCAGTGTTGGAAGTGTTTTAGACGCAGAAACTAAGGGCGGATCACCACTGGTGGTGAACATCCAATATGTGTTTGGCAGACTTAAGCGCCATAGCCTGCCCTTTACTCACAGTACCTAATGTGCCCGTAGTCCGTCCGTGTTCTACCTTCATTCCTCCAAGGAGGAGCACTGTTATGAATGAGTACGCCCCTGAAGTAGGTTCCCTGAGCAGATACCTTCCTTCGCATCCCCTCTAAGGGCCTGTATGAGACACTTCATGATTGCTCCCCAGACACATCCTAGAGTTTCCACCTGAGCCCAGATGCATCCCTGTCGTGAGAACTTACTGTAGCACAGTTCCCTCATATATTGGAAGTGTTTTGAGCAGAGGTAGACACTGTGGAACACCTCCGCTGTTGTAATTCCAGTATGCATCATAGAGGCCTAATTGCCTTACCCTGTACTTGACTCACGGTTTGCAACGTTCTCTCTGACCGTCCTTGTTCTATCTTCTTTCCTCCAATGGAAAAACACTGTGAGAAGTGACTATCCGACTGAAGGAGTTTTCCTTAAAAAGAACTTGCTATAGTCCCACTGTTAGACGTCTGTGAATGGAGAGCTATGTGCGCCTATTGCGGTTACCACAGAGTCAGTCCCAAAGCTTCCTTCTTTAACAGACGTAAGACTGAAATGAATTACACCAAAGCACACTTCGCTCTCAGTACTGGTAGCGTTTTGGACGCAGAAACAAAGTGCGGATCACCACTCGTGGGGAATATCAAATATGTGTTTGGCGGCTTAAGCGCCATAGCCTGCCATTTACGCACAGTACCTAATGTGCCCGTAGTCCTTAACTGTTCTATCTTCATTCCTCAAAGGAGAAAAGCTGTTATGAATGAATACACAAGTGTAGTAGGTTCCCTGAGCAGATACCTTCCTTCGCATCCCCTCTATGGGGTCTGTATGAGACACTTCATGATTGCTACCCAGACACGTCCTAGAGTTTCCAACTGAGCACAGAACCATCCCTGTCGTGAGAACTTACTGTAGCACAGTTCCCTCATATATTGGAAGTGTTTTGAGAAGAGGTAGACATTGTGGAACATCTCTGGTGTTGAATCTCCAGTATGCATAATAGAGGCCTAAGTGCATTACCCTGTACTTCACTCACGGGTTGCAACGTTCTCTCTGCTCCATCCTTGTTCTATATTTTTTCCTCCACTGGAAAGACACTGTGTGAAGTGACATTCCGCATGAAGGAGTTTCCCTTAAAGAGAACTTGCTGTAGTCCAACGGATAGACGTTGGAGACTGGCAAGCTATGTGTGTCTACTGCGGTTACAACAGAGTCAGTCCCAAAAGCATCCTTCTTTAACAGACGTAACACTGCAGTGAATCCCTCCTAAATCAAACATCCCTCTCAGTGTTGGAAGCGTTTCAGACGCAGAAACTAAGTGCGGATCACCACTTATCGTGAACATCCAATATGTGTTTGGCAGGCTTAAGCGCCATAGCCTGCCCTTTACTCACAGTACCTAATGTGCCCCTTGTCCGTCCGTGTTCTACCTTCATTCCTCCAAAGAGAAGCACTGTTATGAATGAGTACGCACCTGAAATAGGTTCCCTGAGTAGATACCTTCCTACGCATCCCCTCTAAGGGGCCTGTATGAGACACTTCATGATTGCTACCCAGACATGTCCTAGAGTTCTCAACTGAGCACAGATGCATCCCTGTGGTGAGAACTTACTGGATCACAGTTCCCTCATATATTGGAAGTGTTTTGAGAAGAGGTAGACACTGTGGAACATCTCCGGTGTTGTAATTCCAGTATGCATCATAGAGGCCTAAGTGCCTTACCCTGTACTTGACTCACGGTTTGCAACGTTCTCTCTGTCCGTCTTGTTCTATCTTCTTTCCTCCACTGGAAAGAAACTGTGAGAAGTAACATTCCGCATGAAGGAGTTTCCCTTAAACAGAACTTCCTATAGTCTATCAGTTAGACGTTTGAGACTGGAAAGCTATGAGCGTCTAATGCGGTTACCACAGAGTCAGTCCCAAAAGCTTCCTTCTTTAACAGACGTAACACTGCAGCGAATCCCTCCTAAAGCACACTTCCCGCTCAGTGTTGGAAGCGTTTTAGACGCAGAAACTAAGTGCGGATCACCACTGGTGGTGAACATCCATTTTGTGTTTGGCAGGCTAAGCGCCATAGCCTGCCCTTTACTAACAGTACCTAATGTGCCCGTAGTCCTTCCCTGTTCTATCTTCATCCTCAAAGGAGTAACGCTGTTATGAATGAGTACGCACCTGAAGTAGGTTCCCAGAGCCGATACCTTCCTCCGCATCTCCTCTAAGGGGCCTGTATGAGACACTTCATGATTGCTACCCAGACACGTCCTCCACTTTCCAACTGAGCGCAGACGCTTCCTTGTCGTGAGAACTTACTGTAGCACAGTTCCCTCATATATTGGAAGTGTTTTGAGAAGTGTTAGACACTGTGGAACATCCCAAGTGTTGAACTTCCAGTAGGCATCATAGAGGCCTAATTGACTTACCCTGTACTTCACGCACGGTTTACAACATTCTCTCTGCTCCGTCCTTGTTCTATCTTTTTTCTCCACTTGAAGACACTGTGAGAAGTGCTATCCACCTGAAGGAATTTCCCTTAAACAGAACTTGCTATAGTCCAACGGTTAGACGACTTTGAATGGAAAGCTATGTACGCCTATTGCGGTTACCACAGAGTAAGTCCCCAAAGCTTCCTTCTTTAACAGACGTAACACTGCAGTGAATCCCTCCTAAAGCACACTTCCCTCTCAGTGTTGGAAGCGTTTTAGACGCAGAAACTAAGTGCGGATTACCAATGGTGGTGAACATCCAATATGCGTTTGGAGGGTAAGCGCCATAGCCTGTCCTTTACTCACAGTACCTAATGTGCCCGTAGTCCTTCCCTGTTTTATCTTCATCCTCAAAGGAGAAACACTGTTATGAATGAGTGCGCACCAGAAGTAAGTTCCCAGAGCAGATACCTTCCTCCGAAACCCCTCTAAGGGGCCTGTATGAGACACTTCAAAATTGCTACACAGACACGTCCTACACTTTCCAACTGAGCACAGACGCTTCCCTGTCGTGAGAAGTTACTGTAGCACAGCTCCTTCATATATTGGAAGTGTTTTGAGAAGTGGTAGACACTGTGGAACATCCCATGTGTTGAACTTCCAGTATGCATCATAGAGGCCTAAGTGCCTTACCCTTTCCTTCACCTACGGGTTGTAACATTCTCTCTGCTCCGTCCTTGTTCTATCTTCTTTCCTCCACTGGAATGACACTGTGAGAAGTGACATTCTGCATGAAGGAGTTTCCCTTACACAGAACTTGCTAGAGTGCAACGGTTAGACTTTGGAGCCTGGAAATCTATGTGCGCCTATTGCGGTTACCACAGAGTCAGTCCCAAAAGCTTCCTTCTTTAACAGACGTAGCACTGCAGTGAATCCCTCCGAAAGCACACTTCCCTCTCAGTGTTGGAAGCGTTTTAGACGCATAAACTAAATGCGGATCACCAATGGTGGTGAACATCCAATATGTGTTTGGCAGACTTAAGCGCCATAGCCTGCCTTTTACTCACAGTATCTAATGTGCCCCTAGTCCGTCCGTGCTCTACCTTCATTCCTCCAAGGAGAAGCACTGTTATGAATGAGTACGCCCCTGAAGTAGGTTCCCTGAGCAGATACCTTCCTCCGCATCCCCTCTAAGGGGCCAGTATGAGACTCTTCCTGATTGCTCCCCAGACACATCCTAGAATTTTCACCTGAGCACAGATGCATCCCTGTCGTGAGAACTTACTGTAGCACAGTTCCCTCATATATTGGAAGTGTTTTGAGAAGAGGTAGACACTGTGGAACATCTCCGGTGTTGTAATTCCAGTATGCATCATAGAGTCCTATGTGCCTTACCCTGTACTTGACTCACGGTTTGCAACTTTCTCTCGGTCCGTCCTTGTTCTATCTTCTTTCCTCCACTGGAAAGACACTGTGAGAAGTGACATTCCGCATGAAGGAGTTTCCCTTACACAGAACTTGCTATAGTCCGACGGTTAGACGTCGCGTACTGGAAAGCTATGTGCGTCTACTGCGATTACCACAGAGTCAGTCCCCAAAGCTTCCTACTTTAACAGACGTAAAACTCCAGTGAAGCCCTCCTAAAGCACACTTCCCTCTCAGTGTTGGAAGCGTTTTGGACGCAGAAACAAAGTGCGGATCACCACTGGTGGTGAACATCCAATATGTGTTTGGCAGACTTAAGCGCCATAGCCTGCCCTTTACTCACAGTACCTAATGTGCCCGTAGTCCGTCCGTGTTCTACCTTCATTCCTCCAAGGAGGAGCACTGTTATGAATGAGTACGCCCCTGAAGTAAGTTCCCTGAGCAGATACCTTCCTTCGCATCCCCTCGAAGGGGCCTGTATGAGACACTTCATGATTGCTCCCCAGACACATCCTAGAGTTTCCACCTGAGCACAGATTCATCCCTGTCGTGAGAAGTTACTGTAGCACAGTTCCCTCATATATTGGAAGTGTTTTGAGCAGAGGTAGACACTGTGGAACACCTCCGCTTTTGTAATTCCAGTATGCCTCATAGAGGCCTAATTGCCTTACCCGGTACTTGACTCACGGTTTGCAACGTTCTCTCTGACCGTCCTTGTTCTATCTTCTTTCCTCCAGTGGAAAAACACTGTGAGAAGTGACTATCCGACTGAAGGAGTTTCCCTTAAAAAGAACTTGCTATCAGGAGGAAGCCTGGAACAAACAGCTTAGATCCCACGAAAGCAGAATTAGGGATTTAAGTGATGCCATGAAGCGTTCCAACGTCAGAATTATTGGAATTCCCGAAGGGGAGGAGAAAGAAAGAAGTCTAGAAGATGTCGTGGAACAAGTCCTTCATGAAAACTTTCCGAATCTCGCGAATGAAACCAGCGTTCATGTACTAGAGGCTGAACGGTCTCCACCCAAGATTATACACTCCAAAAAAACATCACGACACCTGATAGTCAAATTGAGAAATTATAATTGTAGGTATAATCTCTTGAAAGCTGCCAGGGCAAAGAGGCTCCTTACTTACAGAGGGAAGCCCATCAGAATAACGTCAGACCTGTCCACAGAGACCTGGCAAGCCAGAAGAGGCTGGCAAGATATATTCAGGGCACTAAATGAGAAGAACATGCAGCCAAGAATACTTTATCCAGCAAGACTGACATTCAAAATGGATGGAGAGATAAAGAGTTTCCAAGACCGGCAAGACTTAAAAGACTATGCAACCACCAAGCCGATACTGCAGGAAATATTAAGGGGGGTTCTATAAAAGAGGAAAAATCCCAAGAATAGCATTGAACAGAAATATAGAGACAGTCTACAGGAAGAAAGACTTCAAAGGTAACTCGATGTCAATAAAAACGTATCTATCAATAATCACTCTCAATGTGAATGGCCTAAATGCACCCATAAAACGGCACAGGGTTGCAGATTGGATAAAACGACAGGACCCATCCATATGCTGTCTACAAGAGACCCATTTTGAACCTAAAGATACACGCAGACTGAAAGTGAAGGGGTGGAGAAGCATCTTTCATGCCAATGGGACTCAAAAGAAGGCTGGGGTAGCGATTCTCATATCAGATAAATTAGACTTCAAACTAAAGACTGTAGTCAGAGATACAGAAGGACACTACATAATCCTTAAAGGGACTATCCACCAAGATGATCTAACAATTGTAAATATCTATGCTCCCAATATGGGAGCAGCCAATTACTTAAGAAAACTGTTAATCAAGATAAAGAGTCATATTGATATGAATACACTAATCGTAGGTGATCTTAACACGCCTCTTTCAGAATTAGACAGATCATCGAAGCAGAAAATCAATAAAGAAACAAGAGCATTGAATGACACATTGGACCAGATGGACCTCATAGATATATACAAAACATTCCACCCTAAAACAGCAGAATACTCATTCTTCTCAAGTGCACACGGAACCTTCTCCAGAATAGACCACATACTGGGTCACAAATCAGGACTCAGCCGATACCAAAAGACTGAGATTATTCCCTGCATATTCTCAGATCACAATGCTTTGAAACTGGAGCTCAATCACAAGGAAAAGTTCCGAAGGAACTCAAACACCTGGAAGCTAAAGACCACCTTGCTTAAGAATGCTTGGATCAACCAGGAGATCAAAGAAGAACTGAAACAATTCTTGGAAACCAATGAGAATGAAGACACTTCGGTCCAAAACCTATGGGATACAGCAAAGGCGGTCCTAAGGGGAAAATATATAGCCATCCAAGCCTTGCTCAAAAAAATTGAAAAATCCAGAACACACCAGCTGTCTCTACACCTTAAAGAACTGGAGGATCAACAACAAATCAAACCAACTCCACACATAAGAAGGGAAATCATCAAGATTAGAGCTGAGATCAATGAGGGAGAAACCAGAGATACAGTAGAACGTATCAATGAAACTAGAAGCTGGTTTTTTGAAAGAATCAATAAGATCGATAAGCCACTGGCTACACTAATCCAAAAGAAAAGAGAGAAATCCCAAATTCATAAAATTATGAATGAAAGGGGAGAGATCACAACTAACACCAAGGAAGTAGAAACAATCATCAGAAGTTACTACGAACAGTTATATGCCAATAAGCTTAGCAGCCTTGATGAAATGGATGCATTCCTGGAAAAATATAAACTACCAAAATTGAACCAGGAAGAAATCGACAACCTGAATAGACCGATATCTAATAACGAGATTGAAGCAGTGATCAAAAATCTCCCAAAAAACAAGAGCCCAGGACCTGACGGATTCCCTGGGGAATTCTACCAAACCTTCCAAGAAGAAATAACACCTATTCTCCTGAAGCTGTTTCAAAAAATTGAAGCAGAAGGAAAACTTCCAGACTCTTTCTATGAAGCCAGCATTACCCTGATCCCCAAACCAGGCAAGGACCATACCAAAAAGGAGAATTTCAGACCAATATCACTGATGAATATGGATGCTAAGATTCTCAACAAGATCCTAGCCAACAGGATCCAACAACACATTAAAAAGATTATCCACCATGATCAGGTGGGATTCATCCCTGGGCTACAAGGATGGTTCAACATTCGTAAATCAATCAATGTGATACAACAAATTAATAGGAGAAGAGAGAAGAACCACATGGTCCTCTCAATTGATGCAGAAAAAGCATTTGACAAAATCCAACATCCGTTCCTGATTAAAACGCTTCAAAGTATAGGGATAGAGGGAACATTCCTGAACCTCATCAAATCTATCTATGAAAGACCCACAGCAAATATCATCCTCAATGGGAAAAAGCTTGCAGCCTTCCCATTGAGATCAGGAACAAGACAAGGATGCCCACTTTCACCACTCTTGTTCAACATAGTATTAGAAGTCCTAGCAACAGCAATCAGACAACAGAGAGAAATAAAAGGTATCCAAATTGGTAATGAAGAAGTCAAACTCTCTCTCTTCGCAGATGACATGATTCTTTATATGGAAAACCCAAAAGACTCCACCCCCAAAATACTAGAACTCATACAGCAATTCAGCAGCGTGGCAGGATACAAAGTCAATGTGCAGAAATCAGTGGCTTTCTTATACACTAACAAGGAAAATACAAAAAGGGAAATTAGAGAATCGATTCCATTTACTATAGCACCAAGAACCATAAGATACCTGGGAATAAACCTAACTAAAGAGGTAAAGGATCTATACTTGAGGAACTATAGAACACTCATGAAAGAAATTGAAGAAGACACAAAAAGATGGAAGACCATTCCATGCTCTTGGATCGGAAGAATAAACATCGTTAAAATGTCTATACTGCCTAGAGCAATCTATACTTTTAATGCCATTCCGATCAAAATTCCACCGGCATTCTTCAAAGAGCTGGAGCAAATAATCCAAAAATTTGTATGGAATCAGAAGAGACCCCGAATCGCTAAGGAAACGTTGAAAAACAAAAATAAAGCTGGCGGCATCACCTTACCTGATTTCAAGCTTTATTACAAAGCTGTGATCACCAAGACAGCATGGTACTGGCATAAAAACAGACACATAGACCAGTGGAACAGAGTAGAGAGCCCTGATATGGACCCTCAACTCTATGGTCAATTAATCTTCGACAAAACAGGAAAAAATATACAGTGGAAAAAAGACAGTCTCTTCAATAAATGGTGCTGGGAAAGCTGGACAGCTATATGTAGAAGAATGAAACTCGACCATTCTCTTACACCGTACACAAAGATCAACTCAAAATGGATAAAAGACCTCAACGTGAGACAGGAATCTATCAGAATCTTAGAGGAGAACATAGGCAGTAATCTCTTCGATATCAGCCACAGCAACTTCTTTCAAGATACGTCTCCAAAGGCAAAGGAAACAAAAGCGAAAATAGACTTCTGGGACTTCATCAAAATCAAAAGCTTCTGCACAGCAAAGGAAACAGTCAAAAAAACAAAGAGGCAACCCACGGAATGGGAGAAGATATTTGCAAATGACAGTACAGACAAAAGGTTGATATCCAGGATCTATAATGAACTCCTCAAACTCAACCCACACGAAACAGACAAACACATCAAAAAATGGGCAGAAGATATGAACAGACACTTCTCCAATCAAGAAATACAAATGGCTATCAGACACATGAAAAAATGCTCATCATCATTAGCCCTCAGGGAGATTCAAATTAAAACCACATTGAGATATCACCTTACACCAGTTAGAATGGCCAAAATTAACAAAACAGGAAACAACATGTGTTGGAGAGGATGTGGAGAAAGGGGAACCCTCTTACACTGTTGGTGGGAATGCAAGTTGGTGCAGCCTCTTTGGAGAACAGTGTGGAGATTCCTCAAGAAATTAAAAATAGAGCTTCCCTACGACCCTGCAATTGCACTCCTGGGTATTTACCCCAAAGATACAGATGTCGTGAAAAGAAGGGCCATCTGTACCCCAATGTTTATAGCAGCAATGGCCACAGTCGCCAAACTATGGAAAGAACCAAGATGCCCTTCAACGGATGAATGGATAAGGAAGATGTGGTCCATATACACTATGGAGTATTATGCCTCCATCAGAAAGGACGAATATCCAACTTTTGTAGCAACATGGACGGGACTGGAAGAGATTATGCTGAGTGAAATCAGTCAAGCAGAGAGAGTCAATTATCATATGGTTTCACTCATTTGTGGAGCATAACCAATAGCATGGAGGACAAGGGGCGTTAGAGAGTAGTAGGGAATTTGGGTAAATTGGAAGGGGAGGTGAACCATGAGAGACTATGGACTCTGAAAAACAGTCTGAGGGG
Source organism: Neogale vison (assembly GCF_020171115.1). Taxonomy (NCBI): domain Eukaryota; kingdom Metazoa; phylum Chordata; class Mammalia; order Carnivora; family Mustelidae; genus Neogale; species Neogale vison. The sequence continues at coordinate 3,509,475 of NW_025334895.1, read as the reverse complement.
TTTGAAGTGGCGGTGGGGTGGGAGGTTGGGGTACCAGGTGGTGGGTATTATAGAGGGCACAGCTTGCATGGAGCACTGGGTGTGGTGAAAAAATAATGAATACTGTTTTTCTGAAAATAAATAAATTGGGGAAAAAAAAAAAAAAGAACTTGCTATAGTCCCACTGTTATACGTCTGTGAATGGAGAGCTATGTGCGCCTATTGCGGTTACCACAGAGTCAGTCCCAAAGCTTCCTTCTTTAACAGACGTAAGACTGAAATGAATTACACCTAAAGCACACTTCGCTCTCAGTACTGGTAGCGTTTTGGACGCAGAAACAAAGTGCGGATCACCACACGTGGGGAACATCAAATATGTGTTTGGCGGCTTAAGCGCCATAGCCTGCCATTTACTCACAGTACCTAATGTGCCCGTAGTCCTTAACTGTTCTATCTTCATTCCTCAAAGGAGAAAAGCTGTTATGAATGAATACACAAGTGCAGTAGGTTCCCTGAGCAGATACCTTCCTTCGCATCCCCTCTATGGGGTCTGTATGAGACACTTCATGATTGCTACCCAGACACGTCCTAGAGTTTCCAACTGAGCACAGAACCATCCCTGTCGTGAGAACTTACTGTAGCACAGTTCCCTCATATATTGGAAGTGTTTTGAGAAGAGGTAGACATTGTGGAACATCTCTGGTGTTGAATCTCCAGTATGCATAATAGAGGCCTAAGTGCATTACCCTGTACTTCACTCACGGGTTGCAACGTTCTCTCTGCTCCATCCTTGTTCTATCTTCTTTCCTCCACTGGAAAGACACTGTGTGAAGTGACATTCCGCATGAAGGAGTTTCCCTTAAAGAGAACTTGCTGTAGTCCTACGGATAGACGTTGGAGACTGGCAAGCTATGTGCGTCTATTGCGGTTACAACAGAGTCAGTCCCAAAAGCATCCTTCTTTAACAGACGTAACACTGCAGTGAATCCCTCCTAAATCAAACATCCCTCTCAGTGTTGGAAGCGTTTTAGACGCAGAAACTAAGTGCGGATCACCACTTAAGGTGAACATCCAATATGTGTTTGGCAGGCTTAAGCGCCATAGCCTGCCCTTTACTCACAGTACCTAATGTGCCCCTAGTCCGTCCGTGTTCTACCTTCATTCCTCCAAAGAGAAGCACTGTTATGAATGAGTACGCACCTGAAATAGGTTCCCTGAGCAGATACCTTCCTACGCATCCCCTCTAAGGGGCCTGTATGAGACACTTCATGATTGCTACCCAGACATGTCTAGAGTTCTCAACTGAGCACAGATGCATCCCTGTGGTGAGAACTTACTGGATCACAGTTCCCTCATATATTGGAAGTGTTTTGAGAAGAGGTAGACACTGTGGAACATCTCCGGTGTTGTAATTCCAGTATGCATCATAGAGGCCTAAGTGCCTTACCCTGTACTTGACTCACGGTTTGCAACGTTCTCTCTGTCCGTCCTTGTTCTATCTTCTTTCCTCCACTGGAAAGAAACTGTGAGAAGTAACATTCCGCATGAAGGAGTTTCCCTTAAACAGAACTTCCTATAGTCTATCAGTTAGACGTTTGAGACTGGAAAGCTATGAGCGTCTAATGCGGTTACCACAGAGTCAGTCCCAAAAGCTTCCTTCTTTAACAGACGTAACACTGCAGCGAATCCCTCCTAAAGCACACTTCCCGCTCAGTGTTGGAAGCGTTTTAGACGCAGAAACTAAGTGCGGATCACCACTGGTGGTGAACATCCATTTTGTGTTTGGCAGGCTAAGCGCCATAGCCTGCCCTTTACTAACAGTACCTAATGTGCCCGTAGTCCTTTCCTGTTCTATCTTCATCCTCAAAGGAGAAACGCTGTTATGAATGAGTACGCACCTGAAGTAGGTTCCCAGAGCCGATACCTTCCTCCGCATCTCCTCTAAGGGCCTGTATGAGACACTTCATGATTGCTACCCAGACACGTCCTCCACTTTCCAACTGAGCGCAGACGCTTCCCTGTCGTGAGTACTTACTGTAGCACAGTTCCCTCATATATTGGAAGTGTTTTGAGAAGTGTTAGACACTGTGGAACATCCCAAGTGTTGAACTTCCAGTAGGCATCATAGAGGCCTAATTGACTTACCCTGTACTTCACGCACGTTTGCAACATTCTCTCTGCTCCGTCCTTGTTCTATCTCCTTTTCTCCACTTGAAGACACTGTGAGAAGTGCTATCCACCTGAAGGAATTTCCCTTAAACAGAACTTGCTATAGTCCAATGGTTAGACGACTTTGAATGGAAAGCTATGTACGCCTATTGCGGTTACCAAAGAGTAAGTCCCCAAATCTTCCTTCTTTAACAGACGTAACACTGCAGTGAATCCCTCCTAAAGCACACTTCCCTCTCAGTGTTGGAAGCGTTTCAGACGCAGAAACTAAGTGCGGATCACCACTGGTGGTGAACATCCAATATGTGTTTGGCAGACTCAAGCGCCATAGCCTGCCCTTTACTCACAGTACCTAATGTGCCCGTAGTCCGTCCGTGTTCTACCTTCATTCCTCCAAGGAGGAGCACTGTTATGAATGAGTACGCCCCTGAAATAGGTTCCCTGAGCAGATACCTTCCTTCGCATCCCCTCTAAGGGGCCTGTATGAGACACTTCATGATTGCTCCCCAGACACATCCTAGAGTTTCCACCTGAGCACAGATGCATCCCTGTCGTGAGAACTTACTGTAGCACAGTTCCCTCATATATTGGAAGTGTTTTGAGCAGAGGTAGACACTGTGGAACACCTCTGCTGTTGTAATTCCAGTATGCCTCATAGAGGCCTAATTGCCTTACCCTGTACTTGACTCACGGTTTGCAACGTTCTCTCTGACCGTCCTTGTTCTATCTTCTTTCCTCCAGTGGAAAGACACTGTGAGAAGTGACTATCCGACTGAAGGAGTTTCCCTTAAAAAGAACTTGCTATAGTCCCACTGTTATACGTCTGTGAATGGAGAGATATGTGCGCCTATTGCGGTTACCACAGAGTCAGTCCCAAAGCTTCCTTCTTTAACAGACGTAAGACTGAAATGAATTACACCTAAAGCACACTTCGCTCTCAGTACTGGTAGCGTTTTGGACGCAGAAACAAAGTGCGGATCACCACTCGTGGGGAACATCAAATATGTGTTTGGCGGCTTAAGCGCCATAGCCTGCCATTTACTCACAGTACCTAATGTGCCCGTAGTCCTTAACTGTTCTATCTTCATTCCTCAAAGGAGAAAAGCTGTTATGAATGAATACACAAGTGTAGTAGGTTCCCTGAGCAGATACCTTCCTTCGCATCCCCTCTATGGGGTCTGTATGAGACACTTCATGATTGCTACCCAGACACGTCCTAGAGTTTCCAACTGAGCACAGAACCATCCCTGTCGTGAGAACTTACTGTAGCACAGTTCCCTCATATATTGGAAGTGTTTTGAGAAGAGGCAGACATTGTGGAACATCTCTGCTGTTGAAACTCCAGTATGCATCATAGAGGCCTAAGTGCATTACCCTGTACTTCACTCACGGGTTGCAACGTTCTCTCTGCTCCATCCTTGTTCTATCTTCTTTCCTCCACTGGAAAGACACTGTGTGAAGTGACATTCCGCATGAAGGAGTTTCCCTTAAAGAGAACTTGCTGTAATCCAACGGATAGACGTTGGAGACTGGCAAGCTATGTGCGTCTATTGCGGTTACAACAGAGTCAGTCCCAAAAGCATCCTTCTTTAACAGACGTAACACTGCAGTGAATCCCTCCTAAATCAAACATCCCTCTCAGTGTTGGAAGCGTTTTAGACGCAGAAACTAAGTGCGGATCACCACTTATGGTGAACATCCAATATGTGTTTGGCAGGCTTAAGCGCCATAGCCTGCCCTTTACTCACAGTACCTAATGTGCCCCTAGTCCGTCCGTGTTCTACCTTCATTCCTCCAAAGAGAAGCACTGTTATGAATGAGTACGCACCTGAAATAGGTTCCCTGAGCAGATACCTTCCTACGCATCCCCTCTAAGGGGCCTGTATGAGACACTTCATGATTGCTACCCAGACATGTCCTAGAGTTCTCAACTGAGCACAGATGCATCCCTGTGGTGAGAACTTACTGGATCACAGTTCCCTCATATATTGGAAGTGTTTTGAGAAGAGGTAGACACTGTGGAACATCTCCGGTGTTGTAATTTCAGTATGCATCATAGAGGCCTAAGTGCCTTACCCTGTACTTGACTCACGGTTTGCAACGTTCTCTCTGTCCGTCCTTGTTCTATCTTCTTTCCTCCACTGGAAAGAAACTGTGAGAAGTAACATTCCGCATGAAGGAGTTTCCCTTAAACAGAACTTCCTATAGTCTATCAGTTAGACGTTTGAGACTGGAAAGCTATGAGCGTCTAATGCGGTAACCACAGAGTCAGTCCCAAAAGCTTCCTTCTTTAACAGACGTAACACTGCAGTGAATCCCTCCTAAAGCACACTTCCCGCTCAGTGTTGGAAGCGTTTTAGACGCAGAAACTAAGTGCGGATCACCACTGGTGGTGAACATCCATTTTGTGTTTGGCAGGCTAAGCGCCATAGCCTGCCCTTTACTAACAGTACTTAATGGGCCCGTAGTCCTTCCCTATTCTATCTTCTACCTCAAAGAGGAAACGCTGTTATGAATGAGTACGCACCTGAAGTAGGATCCCAGAGCAGATACCTTCCTCCGCATCTCCTCTAAGGGGCCTGTATGAGACACTTCATGATTGCTACCCAGACACGTCCTCCACTTTCCAACTGAGCGCAGACGCTTCCCTGTCGTGAGAACTTACTCTAGCACAGTTCTCTCATATATTGGAAGTGTTTTGAGAAGTGTTAGACACTGTGGAACATCCCAAGTGTTGAACTTCCAGGAGGCATCATAGAGGCCTAATTGACTTACCCTGTACTTCACGCACGGCTTGCAACATTCTCTCTGCTCCGTCCTTGTTCTATCTTCTTTTCTCCACTTGAAGACACTGTGAGATGTGCTATCCACCTGAAGGAATTTCCCTTAAACAGAACTTGCTATAGTCCAACGGTTAGACGACTTTGAATGGAAAGCTATGTACGCCTATTGCGGTTACCACAGAGTAAGTCCCCAAAGCTTCCTTCTTTAACAGACGTAACACTGCAGTGAATCCCTCCTAAAGCACACTTCCCTCTCAGTGTTGGAAGCGTTTTAGACGCAGAAACTAAGTGCGGATTACCAATGGTGGTGAACATCCAATATGTGTTTGGAGGGTAAGCGCCATAGCCTGCCCTTTACTCACAGTACCTAATGTGCCCGTAGTCCTTCCCTGTCTTATCTTCATCCTCAAAGGAGAAACACTGTTATGAATGAGTGCGCACCTGAAGTAGGTTCCCAGAGCAGATACCTTCCTCCGAAACCCCTCTAAGGGGCCTGTATGAGACACTTCAAAATTGCTACACAGACACGTCCTACACTTTCCAACTGAGCACAGACGCTTCCCTGTCGTGAGAAGTTACTGTAGCACAGCTCCTTCATATATTGGAAGTGTTTTGAGAAGTGGTAGACACTGTGGAACATCCCATGTGTTGAACTTCCAGTATGCATCATAGAGGCCTAAGTGCCTTACCCTTTCCTTCACCTACGGGTTGTAACATTCTCTCTGCTCCGTCCTTGTTCTATCTTCTTTCCTCCACTGGAATGACACTGTGAGAAGTGACATTCTGCATGAAGGAGTTTCCCTTACACAGAACTTGCTATAGTGCAACGGTTAGACGTTGGAGCCTGGAAAGCTATGTGCGCCTATTGCGGTTACAACAGAGTCAGTCCCAAAAGCTTCCTTCTTTAACAGACGTAGCACTGCAGTGAATCCCTCCTAAAGCACACTTCCCTCTCAGTGTTGGAAGCGTTTTAGACGCATAAACTAAATGCGGATCACCACTGGTAGTGAACATCCAATATGTGTTTGGCAGACTTAGGCGCCATAGCCTGCCTTTTACTCACAGTATCTAATGTGCCCCTAGTCCGTCCGTGTTCTACCTTCATTCCTCCAAGGAGAAGCACTGTTATGAATGAGTATGCCCCTGAAGTAGGTTCCCTGAGCAGATAACTTCCTCCGCATCCCCTCTAAGGGGCCAGTATGAGACTCTTCCTGATTGCTCCCCAGACACATCCTAGAATTTTCACCTGAGCACAGATGCATCCCTGTCGTGAGAACTTACTGTAGCACAGTTCCCTCATATATTGGAAGTGTTTTGAGAAGAGGTAGACACTGTGGAACATCTCCGGTGTTGTAATTCCAGTATGCATCATAGAGGCCTATGTGCCTTACCCTGTACTTGACTCACGGTTTGCAACTGTCTCTCGGTCCGTCCTTGTTCTATCTTCTTTCCTCCACTGGAAAGACACTGTGAGAAGTAACATTCCGCATGAAGGAGTTTCCCTTAAACAGAACTTCCTATAGTCTATTAGTTAGACGTTTGAGACTGGAAAGCTATGAGCGTCTAATGCGGTTACCACAGAGTCAGTCCCCAAAGCTTCCTTCTTTAACAGACGTAACACTGCAGCGAATCCCTCCTAAACCACACTTCCCGCTCAGTGTTGGAAGCGTTTTAGACGCAGAAACTAAGTGCGGATCACCACAGGTGGTGAACATCCATTTTGTGTTTGGCAGGCTAAGCGCCATAGCCTGCCCTTTACTAACAGTACCTAATGTGCCCGTAGTCCTTTCCTGTTCTATCTTCATCCTCAAAGGAGAAACGCTGTTATGAATGAGTACGCACCTGAAGTAGGTTCCCAGAGCCGATACCTTCCTCCGCATCTCCTCTAAGGGTCTGTATGAGACACTTCATGATTGCTACCCAGACACGTCCTCCACTTTCCAACTGAGCGCAGACGCTTCCCTGTCGTGAGAACTTACAGTAGCACAGTTCCCTCATATATTGGAAGTGTTTTGAGCAGAGGTAGACACTGTGGAACACCTCCGCTGTTGTAATTCCAGTATGCCTCATAGAGGCCTAATTGCCTTACCCTGTACTTGACTCACGGTTTGCAACGTTCTCTCTGACCGTCCTTGTTCTATCTTCTTTTCTCCACTTGAAGACACTGTGAGAAATGCTATCCACCTGAAGGAATTTCCCTTAAACAGAACTTGCTATAGTCCAACGGTTAGACGACTTTGAATGGAAAGCTATGTACGCCTATTGCGGTTACCACAGAGTAAGTCCCCAAAGCTTCCTTCTTTAACAGACGTAACACTGCAGTGAATCCCTCCTAAAGCACACTTCCCTCTCAGTGTTGGAAGCGTTTTAGACGCAGAAACTAAGTGCGGATTACCAATGGTGGTGAACATCCAATATGTGTTTGGAGGGTAAGCGCCATAGCCTGCCCTTTACTCACAGTACCTAATGTGCCCGTAGTCCTTCCCTGTTTTATCTTCATCCTCAAAGGAGAAACACTGTTATGAATGAGTGCGCACCTGAAGTAGGTTCCCAGAGCAGATACCTTCCTCCGAAACCCCTCTAAGGGGCCTGTATGAGACACTTCAAAATTGCTACACAGACACGTCCTACACTTTCCAACTGAGCACAGACGCTTCCCTGTCGTGAGAAGTTACTGTAGCACAGCTCCTTCATATATTGGAAGTGTTTTGAGAAGTGGTAGACACTGTGGAACATCCCATGTGTTGAACTTCCAGTATGCATCATAGAGGCCTAAGTGCCTTACCCTTTCCTTCACCTACGGGTTGTAACATTCTCTCTGCTCCGTCCTTGTTCTATCTTCTTTCCTCCACTGGAATGACACTGTGAGAAGTGACATTCTGCATGAAGGAGTTTCCCTTACACAGAACTTGCTATAGTGCAACGGTTAGACGTTGGAGCCTGGAAAGCTATGTGCGACTATTGCGGTTACCACAGAGTCAGTCCCAAAAGCTTCCTTCTTTAACAGACGTAACACTGCAGTGAATCCCTCCGAAAGCACACTTCCCTCTCAGTGTTGGAAGAGTTTTAGACACATAAACTAAATGCGGATCACCACTGGTAGTGAACATCCAATATGTGTTGGGCAGACTTAAGCTCCATAGCCTACCTTTTACTCACAGTATCTAATGTGCCCCTAGTCCGTCCGTGTTCTACCTTCATTCCTCCAAGGAGAAGCACTGTTATGAATGAGTACGCCCCGAGAGTAGGTTCCCTGAGCAGATACCTTCCTCCGCATCCCCTCTAAGGGGCAAGTATGAGACTCTTCCTGATTGCTCCCCAGACACATCCTAGAATTTTCACCTGAGCACAGATGCATCCCTGTCGTGAGAACTTACAGTAGCACAGTTCCCTCATATATTGGAAGTGTTTTGAGAAGAGGTAGACACTGTGGAACATCTCCGGTGTTGTTATTCCAGTATGCATCATAGAGTCCTATGTGCCTTACCCTGTACTTGACTCATGGTTTGCAACTCTCTCTCGGTCCGTCCTTGTTCTATCTTCTTTCCTCTACTGGAAAGACACTGTGAGAAGTGACATTCCGCATGAAGGAGTTTCCCTTACACAGAACTTGCTATAGTCCAAGGGTTAGACGTCGGGGACTGGAAAGCTATGTGCGTCTACTGCGATTACGACAGAGTCAGTCCCAAAGCTTCCTTCTTTAACAGACGTAAGACTGAAATGAATTACACCTAAAGCACACTTCGCTCTCAGTACTGGTAGCGTTTTGGACGCAGAAACAAAGTGCGGATCACCACTCGTGGGGAACATCAAATAAGCGCCATAGCCTGCCATTTACTCACAGTACCTAATGTGCCCGTAGTCCTTAACTGTTCTATCTTCATTCCTCAAAGGAGAAAAGCTGTATGAATGAATACACAAGTGCAGTAGGTTCCCTGAGCAGATACCTTCCTTCGCATCCCCTCTATGGGGTCTGTATGAGACACTTCATGATTGCTACCCAGACACGTCCTAGAGTTTCCAACTGAGCACAGAACCATCCCTGTCGTGAGAACTTACTGTAGCACAGTTCCCTCATATATTGGAAGTGTTTTGAGCAGAGGTAGACACTGTGGAACACCTCTGCTGTTGTAATTCCAGTA